>NC_080791.1:14175423-14490483 GCF_028018385.1 Neofelis nebulosa
TAAGTAGGGGTCAATTTGTAGAGGCTAAAAATTGCAGATCTCATTCTGCTGACAGTGTGGAGTCAGAAAAACATTTCGAATAGGGTAATGGTAGGAAAAGAGCTAAGACTTAAAATTAACAACTGGGCCAAGTGTCCAGCATAATTTGGAGGGCAGACATTAGAGTAGAAGCTATTTTAGTGGACACAACTTGAGCAAATGAAGGTCTGGCATAGGCAGTCATGCGAAGAAGGAAAGATAAAAATGGCTCTAAGAAAAAGATCAGAGGTAAAAGAAAGAGGACTGAGCCACAGACTGGATGCAGAAGTGAGGGAGAGGGAGGGTGGGAGGAAGTGAGAAGTGGAGATGCCATGAATCCAAGTGAAGAGTAGCAAAAGTTGGCAAGAGACATGGAGAAAGAAAGACCAGGAGGTTACCCTGAAAGGAGGGCTGGGGCAAGCTGGGAACGTAGAAGGAGCTGTGGAAAGAAAGACACCGAAGACACAAGAGATAGAGCAAGGGGGGAGGAAGGGCCTGTATGAGGCGAGAAGGCCTCCAGAGACCCTTGGTCAGGATACACGGTGGGGAGTGGGAAGACAAAGGAAGACACAAAAGAACTTTAAGTTGGGGAGAAGGAAAGGCGAATCTATTCATGGATATTCTCATTCATTCATAAATATCCACGGAGGGCCTACTACCTGCCAATGAGAAAGACGACCCTTCTGAGCCTGCATTAGGCTCCCCAGCAAGGTAGAGGCAAGGCCATCTGCTAAGGGGAAGGGTTCAGGGTCCTTGGGAACTTACTAAAAATGCTAATTCTTTGGCCCAACCCCCGAAGATTACCAGCTCAGCATCATTCTGCAGATGGTTCTTTGGGAGACCACAGTGGGAGAGGCTGAATTAGAAAGTTTGTGGAAGTTTTGGGGTCTTGGCTGAGGACCCAGATGTGTAGAGGACCCAGGCTGCACTTTACGTTCAGCCTAGGAGTTTGGGGGAGGCAGTATGTGGGGCTCACTATCACTGGCATAAACGGGGAGGGAAGAGCTGGGGAAGGGAATCACTAAGGGAGCATTGCAAACAGTCCAGCTCTAATCCCCATGAGGCCTGGTGCACTCCTGTTTCTGATCTCACCTTCCAACTCTTCACAATCCCTGAAACACCTTCCAGGAGCTCCAGGGAACTAGACACCCTAAGGCGATTCCTTCGGCTCTGATATTTAATTACAATTGTATTTAACACATCCAACAATCAGATCTGTTCAGAGGAGGAGACCGTCCTCATGATAATGCCTAATGTGTGGGGTGAATGTTACAGCTTTCAGAGCAATTTCATGCATATTACTGTACATTATATTATATCAGCTTTCCTCCAAGTATGATCCATAGACCACCAGCGTCAACATTACCTGGGAGCATGTGAGAAATGCAAATTTGTAGGTCTCTGCCCAGACCTATTGTTATCCATCACCTGGAGAGCCAGGACCCTGGAAGCTGAACTTTTAATATGCTCTGGGGTGATTCTGAATAAAACTATAACTTGACAACTGGAGATACAGCAAAACAAAATGTTTGATCTCTGTCCCTAGTTCCTGGCACAGAGCTTCAAAAACCCTTCAAAAATTTCCCAGATAGGAGTGTCTGTCGTTATTCATAACAAGCTCCTTCTATTCGTACCTGAGTTTGTGCTAACAGCAGGCCCTTAAATAGTTCCAAGGGAAGGGCTGGCCAAGCCAGAATGGCCAAGAACTGGACTTTCAGTCCCACCCCACAACCTCTGTGGAGGGCAGAGGGATTAGAGATTGAATTCCATCATATGGCCATTGATTTCATCAACCATGTCTACATAATGAAACTCCTCAAACCTCCAGATACTGAAGCTCAGTGGACCTTCCTGTTGGTGAGCACACTGACGTGCTAAGGGTGATCTGACCTGATTGCACAAGGAGAGAGAATGGAAAGTCTGTGCCGCTCCCCACCCTGAGGCCATTGGGCTATTTCTGAGGTGTAGCCTTTATAATAAAACTGTACTTATAAGTATAGTGTTTTCAGAGAGTTCAAACAAATCATCAACCCAAAGGGAGGTGGTGGGAACCCCTGGATTTGTAGCCACATCAGACAGGAGTGCAGGTAGGACAGGGACCCCATTTGTGGCTGATATCTGAGGTTAGGGCAGTCTTGTTGGGGACCTTGGCCTTCACGTTGGGATCTGACCCTAATTCTGGGTAGTACCAAAATTAAGTTGAATTGCAGGAAACTCAGTTGGTGTCAGAGAATTGGTGTCAAAACAAAGGAACCATAGTCTCATGTAAGTCAAACCATAATCTTGCAAGTTACACATAAATATCCTCATGTTACATATGTGGAAATGGAGACACAGGGAGGGAAAGTGACTTACCCACAGGCAAACAGCCATTCTGGAGCAAAGTGGGAATATGCATATAGGTCCCTGGCCCCAGGACATGCTTCTTCTCTCCAGGGCACAGCTGGCTCATGGGCTACCATGCCCCCAAGTTGGAGGTAGAATCACAAAGCTTAGGGGCTGGAACCCGCCCTGTGATAGGGGAGGGGAAGGGTTACCTAATTCAACCCACCAGGGCCAACTGCCAGGGAGGTAATGAAAAAGAGCTGAGGCCCTCAGACCTCTGAAAGTTTAAATTATACCTTTCTGAACGTGCGTGACTTGTGTAATCCTCAAAGATTTGTAATTGTGACAGCCTAGGAAAATTACAGGTGACTTGAAGCAATTTAATGATAATAAAAATAAAATAAAAACAGTAAACAGCACTGCTGCTCCCTCTAATTTCCCAGCATCTTTATCATATAAATGCCTCCATTCTTCTCCCTGCGGACGATTAATGAATCTGCGATTGCCACAACGGGATGGCAGGCTCACTTCCCTAATTCTTTCTGCTGCTGCTCCTGCACTGGGGGAAGCCCCTCCCAGCCCCCCCCCCCCACCCCGTGCCAGGGCTCTCCCAGGCCCAGCCAGATTCCAGAGACAGCCCTGGGAGAGGCACCAGGACCTCCTCCCGATGCCAGGCTTTCCTCCCCTGCTCCTCACCCCAGCGGCCCAGAGCTGTCTTCTGCAGCCAAGTGTGTGCAGGAGCCCTGCTGATCTGAGCAAGCACAAATTGACCTTCTCTCCGGGCATCTCCTTGCCTCCCTCCTGGTGTTAATATGCGCCTTAAAGAGCTGCGCGCTCAACAAGTCTCAGTTATGCAGGTTAATTCAGAGCGCAGCCAGGCTGTGATCAAATGACCTTTCCCCACTTCCCTGCTAATTTTGATGGGCAGCTCCATTTTCCTTCTCCCTCCCAGTCCCCCCTTGCTCTAAATTGGAAATCTATCAATTTTCTAGGTAAATGGAAAATAAAGACACACAGGCACAAGCAACACACTCACCTGCATACACACTAACTCTAACACTCACACTAACATGCAGTTGTTGAGGCAGAGGCTAGACGGGACCTGCTTCTTCTTCTTTTTTTTTTTTTTTTAATTCTTAATTTCCAGGCCTCAGGAGAATGTGGGAGCTGGGTCCTGAGCTGATGCCAAAAGAACATAAAGGTGCTGAAAGAGGGGTGCCTGGGTGGCTCAGTTGGTTAAGCGTCCGACTCTTGATTTCGGCTCAGGTCATAATCTCATAGTTTTGAGTTCGAGCCCTGAGTCAGGCTCTGCATTGACAGCATGGAGCCTACTTGGGATTCTCTGTCTCTCTCCCTCTCTCTCTGCCCCTCCCCTGCTCACTCACTCTCTCAATAATTAATAAATATTTAAATAAATAAATAAGCGCTGAAAGAGAATCCCTTACCCACAATTTTTATTCTTTGCTTCACCAGGAGGTACAATAACAGTAACAAATGGGGGGAGCAAATAACAACAATAAAAACTAACATTTATCAAGTGCTTACTATGTACCAGTCACTTCCCTAGAATTAGCTCAATGAATTTTCTCAATACCTCTACGGAATGAGAATTATTACTCCCATTTTATTTAAAAAGAAATTGAGGCTTCAAGAGATGAATGCTTAAGGATGCACCTAAAGAGTCAGATCGAACATTTGAACCTGGATAGTCTGGTTCCAAGGTCAAGTTCTTGCTTTGTTGCCAGTAGCACAACCTGGGACCTGTCACATGATCACGGCAAGCCTCAGTTTCCTCATCTGCACCATGAGGATAATAAGATTTACCTCATCATGGAAGATGAATTAAGTGGTGACCATCCTTTGAAAGCTGCAAATCACCATCACTTCACCATTATTATAATTATTGTGAATTCAATTAGTTAATTCCTTGCACAAATATTTCCTGACCACCTACTATGCGCCAGCCTTGCTCTAGGTCCAGGAATACGGCAGTGATCAAAACAGATAAATATCCCTGTCTCCGAGGAGGCATTCAAGTGGGGAAAACTGACAAAACACAAGTAAAATACATAATAGGTGCGGCTTACTACTATAGAGAAAATAAAGTTGGAGAGGGGGTCTGAGGAGTGAGGGTAGGAGGGCTGCAATTTTAGGTTGGTCAGGAAGACGTCACATAACAGGTGTCATTGGACAAAGGTCAAAGGGAATGTGGGGAGCAAAACAGGCAGTTATCAGAGAAAGAGCATTCCAAGCAGTGGAAACAGCAAGTGCAAAGACTCTGAGGCTGAAGGAGTAAGGAGGCCAGAGTTGAGGGCAGAGGGAGGGAGGAGGAAGAGTAAGAGATGAGTCCGGAGGTGATGGGCCATGTAAAGCTCTGCAGGCTCTGATTCTACGTGCTAGGGAATGCACGGGTGTGTGGGAGGGTTTGAGCAGAGCAGTGAGATAATCCAACATTTTTAAAGGGTCAGTGTGGCTATCACAGGAGGGCAGGGACAGAAGCAGGGAGTCCAGTTAGGAGGCTGGTGCCACTAACCTACGTGACAAAAGATAGTGGCTTGAACCAGGAGGTAGCAGTGGAGGTGATGAGATGCATTTGGATTCTGAATATATTTGAAGGTAGAACCAACCAGACATGCTGATGGTCAGTATGTAAGAAAGCAAGAAGTCACCAATGACTCCAAGATTTCCCACCTGAGAAGATGGAAGAATGGAGTTGCCTCTTAGCAAAATGGGGTACAGCAGGAGGTGCAGGTGTTATAGTTTGCATTGTGTCCCTCACAAGAAATGTGTTCAAGCCCCAACCCTTAATACCTAAGAATATGGACTTATTTGGAAATAGGGTCTTTGCAGAGGCAGTCAAGTTGAGATAAGGTCATTAGACTAGGTTCTAGTAAGACTGGCATCCTTATAAAAATGGAAAATTTGGACACGGATTCACAAACACAGGTTGGAGTTGGCATGAAGGTTGGAGCCACACTGCCAATAAGCCAAGGAACTGCCGACACCTAGGACAGAGACATGGACCAGATCCTTCCCTAATTCCTCAGAGGGACCGGGGCCCTGACAGCACATTGATTCAGACTTCCAGCCTCCAGGACTGCCAGACAAGAACTTTTCTGCTACTCAAGCCACTCAGTTTGCCATACTTTGTTATGGCAGGTTTGGAGGGCAGGGCCAGCAGGCCAAGCGGAGATGTGGAATAAGCAGCTAGGTAGGAGTCTGGAGTTCAAGGGTGAGGGCTGAACTGGACACATACATTCGAGAGTCATCTTCCCTGCTAGGAACTTGCAGCTAGGGCACTGGCTGTGATTGCGTAGGGCAGATAGAGAAGGGGTGCGAGGACTGAGTTCTGGGACACTCTACCAGTGAGAGGACAGGGAGGTAAAAGGCAGTTGACAAGTAGAAGAGAATCAGGAGAGGTGATGTCCTGAAAGGCAAATGAAGGAAATATTTAGGGAAGGAAAAGTCAACAGCTCTGTCAAATGTCGGCAACGAGCCAAATTTGATGAATACAAAGAAGTGACCATTGGATATAGCCACTTGAAGCTCATTTGTGACCTTGACAAGGGCAGTTTCAGAGGTGTAGTGAAGCCTAATTGGAATGGGTTGAAGAGAAAACTGGAGGAGAGAAATTGGAGGCATAGGCATAGACAACTCTTTGAGGGGTTTGCTAAGGGGAGACATGGGGTCAAGACAGAAGTTTTTTCAAGATAGGAGGAGAGGTAACAGTACTTCCCATGCTGACAGAAGTGATGCTGCAGAGAGGCAGGTATTGATAAGACAGAAGACAACAGGAAGAACTGCAGGGTAACGTCCCTGGAAATCTGGTGGGGGTGGGAGAAAGTATACACTTGACCAGGAGCATGGGGGATACACCCCAAACAGGAGAGAGGCAGGTTTATGGGCAGGTGCGTGGGTGGGTCAAAACGGTGGTGGCGACGTAGAAGGTAAAGTCAGTTGAGATCGAGGAGGGGGAAAGGATGAACAGCCATGGGGGACAGTGGAAGACCGAGAGGTGGGAAGATACAGTGAGGTTGTCAGCAGCAGGCAGGGCCACCTGAGGTCTGGTTGGTGACTAGGGAGTAACATCAGTCACATGAGGATAGGTTTCTTCTCCCGCCATGTGCAGCTGCCCACACATAAGCTGAAAATCAGCAGAGAGTTGGACTTCATCAGAGCTGGGAGTTTGCTCCTCAAATGCAAAAAGAGAAGGAGCAAAGGACCTGAGCAGTAAGTCAAAGAGGGACTGTAAAGATGGAGTCTGGAATTTAAGCTGGATAGGGATGAAAGGAAGGGCCTGAGAAGGGCAGGAATCCCAAAGGGTGTTTGGATCAAGGGATTGTATGTTCCAATGGGGGAAGGATTGTTAGAGTCAGAGTGCTAGAGCTTATATGCTAGAATAGTGGGGGTCAGGGAATAAAAATGGGGGCTCCTCAACATGCATATCTTGGAGGCGTGGCCATGACTGGCATTGACAAGGTGTAGGGTAAGGCCAAGGGAGAAGGCGGCTAGCTTAGGGTGGACAACAAGAACACTGGATGAGGAGGTCAAAAGACTGGAAAGCCAAGGTACTAGAAGGCTCATATATATTGAACCCACTAAGATTTTTCAGAGAGGTGGTATTGGGGAGTGACGGTGAGCCAGGAGCTAAAATCCAGAAGAAATTAGAGCAGGCCACCAAGAGTCATAAGGTAACCACAACTCCGGAGAACATGAGTCCCCACTCTGGGGGTTCTTAGAGAGGGGGTTGACAATAGCATGAAAGCAGCAGTGTGAAGCAAGGAAGGGTCCCAGGTCACCTTCAGGCCCAGCTCTCCAGAAAATGGTGTCCTTGGGGTAGAAGCAGGGAATTTCAAAGAGACTGAGAAAAACAGGATTGCTGATGGCTGCCTGTGAGTCCCAGAGGGTAGTAGTGAGGCTGGGGAGGAAGAGGAAATTCAGGCAGAAGAGGAGGTGTGCAGAGCCCAATGGAGGGCAGAGCCAAAGGTGAGGAGGCTTCAGTGAGGTTGAAAGTGTCCAAAGCCATGAGGTCAGGACAGACGCCTAACCTCACTGTGGGTGGTCTCCTGGGAAACCACCCCTTCCCTTTGCCTCTATCTGATGCCAGAAGCCATCCTCAGACAAACAAACAACACATGAGCCTGTAAACCAATCCCCCTGTGCCAGGCCACCTGCCCCCACCAGCCATCGGCTCTCAAAGCGTGTGTCCATGGACGAGTCTGATTGGCTCAAACTCAGCCATGAGCCGGGCCTCACCCAGAAGGAAAGCGGACAGTGCAAGTCTCGCAGCCTCTACCCTAGGAAGAATTGTCAAAATTTATGTGAAGTACCTAAATCTAAGGAGGGTGTTCAAAGATTCTGGCAACCAAAAATGTCAGGCATTTATTAGATAACAACGATAGTAGTCATTTTTATTATTATTTTGTCTAAGCTTTGCAGGAAAGAGATGGGGAGGATTCCATGAAGCCACTTCATCACCAGGACCTCAGATGAGGTTTCTAACCTTCCAGCAGCAGATGAGAACACTATTTCTATTGATTAGTGCCAAGGACTCAATAAGGCACGTGCATGTTCTCAGGTAAGACTTTAGGCCTGAGCCTTCCCAGATAAGATCAGACCCATTTAGAGCTCACTCCACAGCAAAGCACACTCTTGACTCTGCAAAGACAAGATGATAGAGGTTCCTATTTACTCAGCAGCCCCTGTGTGCCAGACACTATAATCTTCACTCAGCATGCATGATCTCCTTTAATCCTCAAGGCGACTCTGTGAGGAAGGTAGTGGGATTACCATATTATAGATAAGGAAATAGAACTTGAAAGAAAATTAGTAAGTTGCTTATTCCACCTTCCATCCCCACTTCCCCCACTACCCCCAGCCGCTACAAGGTCACCACGCATAGTTGTGCAGGTCGTGCACTGCACATCTCCACAGAGCATAATTGCCTCCAATGCAGATGACACGACCTGGAGTTGTGCAGTGCCCAACCTGTGCGTTCAAACGTAGCCACTGTTCATTTGGCTCCAAACTCCATCTCCTCACAACTATATTATAGAGTTCAGTCATCAGTCTTTTGAGTAAGAGCCCCCTTAAGGTCAGGGAAGATTTCTTCTGTGTCCCCACAGAGAGCAACACAGGGCCTGGCACATAGCAGGTGCACAATAAATAGCTGCAAGATTGAAGACTATCAAAGATGAGCACGAATGTGCTCATCAGCTCCCGAATCACGGCATCTACAGAGGCACCACTTGAAGCCGGAAATAGGTAGTTTAGAACAACCGAAAGGGAGGACAGCTACCTGGCACAGCTGGCTGTCAGCTTATAAAACTCATTAACCCCAGAGGTGGTACAGATGACAAATACTAACGGGCTCCAGGTGCGTGTAGGCACGTTCAAGGTTTCTACAACCAGAGTGGACTATTAAGGAGAGTGGCCCAGAAGTGGACCACTGACATTGTTTGAACACCCACTATATCCCTGGCACTGGACTACATTGAACAGCTTACCTTACAGACCTCTCCAGGTCTGTTTCCTTCTGTGTAAAGAACTAATATCATTACCTATGGCGGTGGGGGTCGTAGTCATTAAATAACATCAGTCCTTAGCACACGCCTGGGACAGTGTCAACGTCCCACATAAGTTAACTATTATTCCCGCAAGTAATAATAGCAAATGGAATTGTGTTGACAATTCACTAGTAGGAAAGAATTTCACAAAACTTCCATCTCTTACCAAGAAACTAGGTTCAATTATCCTCTTATATGGACACTTCACTGATCAAGACTTTTAAAAAAAAACCTAACCTTCAGCCTTTGGGATTGCGCATAAATAGAAGAACAATTTGATTATTTTCCTCCCTTGTGATTTTCAGCCAGGGCGATCTTTAAATAAAGCAGCAATAGAATGATAATCTGCTCTGAGCATCCCCCACCTCCTGTCATTTCTACCAAGAGCTTTCAGGGGACCAACACAGTGTCAGACACCAAATAAAATATTTGCATAAGACTTCTGCCTTCCAATATAGAGATTTTTTGCAGAGTCTGTGGCTATCATGGTATACAGCCAACATGAAAACAGATTACTATCACTAGAAGCCAGATCACAAAGAAAACCATCCCAAATTTTCCAGCTTAGTCATGCTTGGAACCAGCTTCCTTTCCTACAAAGTTGAACGTGGCCCCTTGGAGGTCTGTCTTGCTGTACTGTGCACCCCTTGAAGGCAATGATCATTTAGTTATGTGTCATTTTTTTCCTCTGGATCCATAAGACCATCATGGTGCCTGGTCCACAGAGTGGATTTTGCCTGAGAGACGATGAGAGAGAGGGAGGGAGGGAATGTATGGATACATGATGGCAAGATGGCTGGATGAAGTGGCATAGCTTAATTGACCAGAGTGTCGGCTCTAAATTGATACTAGTTTCCAAAATCGGCTCTGCCATCATTTAGTTGTGCGGCCTTGAAAAACCTGCTTAATCTTTCTGGGCATCAGTGTCTTTAACTGTAACATAAGGATAACCTATCTTGGAAGTTTGTGGTAAGTATTAAGAGAATACACATAAAGCACTTATCCATCCACCCATGTTTCTTGAGCTCCTACCATGTGCCAGGCACTGGTGTAAGAACGGGGACTATTAAGCAAAACAGATAAAATCTCTGCCTTCATAGAGTTTATATTCCAATTGGGAAAGCAGGCAAAACACAATATATTAGACAATTATCTGGTATATTGGAAGGTGTTTTTATGGGGAACGTAGAGAGAGTAAGGTGGTGGGAAAAGGTTTGCAATTTAACCTCAAATGGTCAGGGCGGTCCTCACAGAGTTGGGAACACTTGAGCAATGACTCAAACGAGTGAGGGAGGGAGCCACGGGGACATCTAGGGGAGAGCATTCCAGGCACAGGAAACAGCCAACGTCAAGGCCCTGAAGCGGGAGTGTGCCTGGCATGTTCGCGGTACAGAGACATCCGGTGTGGCTGGAGCGGGAAGGAGAGAGGGGAAGAGTAACAAGAGATGAAGTCCAAGGCAGGGTCAGATCCCATAGGACCTATGGGACACAGTATGGCTTTGGCTTTTTTCTTTTCTTACATTTAGTGATACGGGACCCTGTTTGAGCACCAGAGGGACATGGTCTGATTTGCCCTTTGAGGGGGGGTCACTTTGACTATTGGGTGGAGGGCCTCCCCCCTAGCCGGGGCCCAGTGGTAGCTGTTACAACCTCGGCAAACACAGTTCCCTTCTTGGGGGTCTTAGCAAAGCTGTTTGGCTTTCTAACTGCTTACACCATCTGTTTCCAGAGACGGCGGCAAAGCGCTCTGCAGCCTTGAATTGACAGAGTCAGAAGCTGGCAGCTCTGCCTGACTCACCGTCAAGGTGCTCCCCAGAGCGGAGGCGGGTGGGCGTGTGTGCGCACACGCGGTGACCCCCACGGGGGGAATATGGAAACTGCTCCTAGCCTTGCACATCCGCTAAGGGATGCTCGCCCCGTGGCTGTCAGGAAGCCTCTTCTGGGCCAGAGAGATGAGCATATTGTCCCCAGAGCCGGCCCTGAGGACGTTCCCAGGGCTCCTCAAAACAGGCCTGACCCGGGGCGCCTGGGTGGCGCAGTCGGTTAAGCGTCCGACTTCAGCCAGGTCACGATCTCACGGTCCGTGAGTTCGAGCCCCGCGTCGGGCTCTGGGCTGATGGCTCGGAGCCTGGAGCCTGTTTCCGATTCTGTGTCTCCCTCTCTCTCTGCCCCTCCCCCGTTCATGCTCTGTCTCTCTCTGTCCCAAAATAAATAAAAAATGTTGAAAAAAAAAATTAAAAAAAAAAAAAACAGGCCTGACCTCTTTTCCTCCTCTTCCTCCTCCTCCCCCTCCTCTCCTTCCTCTTCCTCCTCCCCCTCCTCTCCTTCCTCTTCCTCCTCCCCCTCCTCTCCTTCCTCCTCCTCCTTCTCTTCCTCCTCCCCCTCCTCTTCTTCCTCCTCCTCCCCCTCCTCTCCTTCCTCCTCCTTCTCCCCCTCGTCCTTCCTCCTCCTCCTTCTCTTCCTCCTCCCCCTCCTCTCCTTCCTCCTCCTCCTCCTGCCCCTCCTCTCCTTCTTCCTCCTCCCCCTCCTCTCCTTCCTCTTCCTCCTCCCCCTCCTCTCCTTCCTCCTCCTCCCCCTCTTCTCCTTCCTCCTCCTCCTCTTCTTCCTCCTCCCCTCCTCTCCTTCCTCCTCCTCCTTCTCCTCTTCTTCTTCCTCCTCCCCTCCTCTCCTTCCTCCTCCTCCTTCTCCTCTTCTTCTTCCTCCTCCCCCTCTTCTCCTTCCTCCTCCTCCTCTTCTTCCTCCTCCCCTCCTCTCCTTCCTCCTCCTCCTTCTCCTCTTCTTCTTCCTCCTCCCCCTCTTCTCCTTCCTCCTCCTCCTCTTCTTCCTCCTCCCCTCCTCTCCTTCCTCCTCCTCCTTCTCCTCTTCTTCTTCCTCCTCCCCCTCTTCTCCTTCCTCCTCCTCCTCTTCTTCCTCCTCCCCTCCTCTCCTTCCTCCTCCTCCTTCTCCTCTTCTTCTTCCTCCTCCCCCTCTTCTCCTTCCTCCTCCTCCTCTTCCTCCTCCTCCTCCTGCTTCTTTTCCTCCTCCTCCTTCTTTTCCTCCTCCTCCTCCTCACTCTCCTCCTTCTCCCCCTTCTCCTCCTCCTCCTCCCTCTCCCCCTCCCCTTCCTCTTCCTCTTCCTCCTGTTCCTTCTCCTCTTCCTCCTCCTCCTCCCCCTCTTCTTCTTCATCATCATCACCCTTACCACTGCTTGTTCATCGTTATTCTGCCTGCATCTGCACCAGGCACTTTGCATGCATTACCCACCTTAATCTCCACAATTAACTGTCTGGGACGGGGACTACCCCTATCTCTATCTAACCAGGGAGAACCTGAGGCCTGGAGAGCTGACGTAACTTGCTGGAGGTCCCATGGCCGGCACATGGCACAGCGGGACTATGAATACATCAAGGATGGCTTCAGAGCCTAAGCTCACAGCCATAAGGCTACCTGCCTACAACTGCTTTCTTTCTGGAGGACAGTGTTCTTTTGGCCCATGTGGAATGTTGTTAACACGGCCCTCAGTCCACAGAGAAGGGCAACTAGCGAGGGAGAGTGTAAAGGACAACCAGCCCTGTGTGGGGTCAATCTGGATCCCCACCACAGTGTATCTGTACAGGTCCAGACTGTGTCCTGCTACTCATTTAGGCGTGAGCATGTGCAGATAGGGAGAAAAAGAGAAGGGAGATTAGGTAAGGGTGCAAAGGTGCACCGGCCATGGACAAGGCTTACCTTATCTCCGGAGGAGGGCAGTGGAGGTGGTCAAGAGCACCAGCTCCAGAACTGAAGCCTCACTCTGCCCTTTGCCAGCTGGGAGACCTTTACCTCTTCACACCCCAGTTTTCTCATCCATAAAATGGAGACAATGGTAGCACCCATCTCGCAGGCTTGTTATGGAGATTAAATGTGCTCGTGCGCAATGTCATAAGAAAACCTCAAAATACCGTGAATTACAAAGACTGTAGAGGTGTAGCTAACTTCTCACACTCAGCCCAGACAAGGCCGTCCACTTGCCAGGGTCTTTTTTTTTTTTTAATTTTTTTAATGTTTATTTATTTTTGAGAGAGAGACAGAACGTGAGGGAGGGAGGAGCAGAGAGAGAGAGGGAGACACAAAATCCAAAGCAGGCTCTGGGCTCTGAGCTGTCAGCACATAGGGCTCGACCTCACGAGCTGTGAGATCATGACCTGAGCTGAAGTTGGATGCTCAACCGACTGAGCCACCCAGGCGCCCCTCGCCAGCATCTTTTAAGGAGAGTTTGGGCTGTGGATCAAACAGAAAGGACACCTTGGAAGCATGGTCCCCACCTTTGGAATTAAAAGGCATGAGCCCGGGAGGTGAGGCACATCCAGGATTGACCGTATCCCAGGTTAGAGGCCTGCAATCACCATTTGGCACAGGCAAGCCCAGACTCCTGCCCCATGCGAGCTCCTTGAGGGAAAGCCTCCCAATCATTCTGGGATTGTACTGGGAATGATTCGCTCACTCTCCCCAACAAGGTCTGCTGATACAGAGGAGGCATCTATCAAGCGGCCAGCATGGTTGGGACTGCCCTGGAGTCAAGTTGCTACAAAACACCCTGCAGAAATAATCTGGTTTCCTCCACTGAGCATGCAGGAACAGGCTAAACAAAGCTGCCCTTTTAGGGCTACCTCACTGCATAGAAGACAGCTACTACTCTCTGAAGGCCAGGGTGGGATCTATGGCATTCGCTGCTGGCTCTCCAGTTCCTGTCACAGTGCCCAGACTTTCAGCATCCGTGGAAGGAGGGAATAAAGAAATAACAAAGGAGAGGAGGAAAAACTGAGCCTTTTAATAAGTAATACCTTTGGTTTACACCAGACCAAACAAATTTGCCAACCCCGTGGGGGCACTGACACTGGTTTTCTGGTCAGGAGAGGAGTGCAGGACACAACCTGGGGAAAGGTAGGTTGCCACTAGGGTCCCCGTCCAAGATGACTCATCTTCCCTCATGCCCGTTAACCCAGCCCTCCCCCCAGTCCAGGCAGTTCCCAAATCTCCAGGCGCTTCTCCAGAAACCCACCACTGTCAAGTATAAATAAAGCAAACCACATTATTGCATGTGCCTCCATCTGTTAATTAACAAATAAATCAGGCCCGTCTCACCAATTAAGGAAAGATATCTGGGACCACAAAACGTGACTGACTCCTCTCAGCGAAAATGAAAGGTGTTTGTCACAGGCTTTGAGGTGATGGGAGCTGCCTGCCTGTCCCTACAGCCCCTGCCTCCTTCACGCAGCCATAATTGTCTCCCCAGGACCTGTGAGAAGACCCGGGGAGCATGTATAGTGCAGAGCCTCCCCTGCCATGGGTCTCTCTGGGTGTCACTGCAACTAAGACCTGGGCAGTGGGTCCAAGGTGCCGAGGGCTACCTTCAGCTTGCTCTTCCCCCCCCCCGCCCCCACCCTCCCAGAGTCTATGTGCATCTCTTAGGTGGGGACAGTACCTGAGGCTGGACCAAGAGGCAAAGTGGCGTTTCTTTTCTTCCCCCATCTTTACTGAGGTATAATCAACACATTCAGATTGTATATATTTAAAGCGTCTGACTCGATACTTTGATATATGTATACATTGTGAAAAACAGAATTAAACTGTGGTCTGAGGACCACCAGCATCAGAGTCCTGGGGATCCTATAAAAATGCAATCTAGAAAACTCAGATCGAACCCGAACCAATCCCACTGGGTCAGAATCTCTGGCAGTGGGATCAGAATGCAGAACGTCGCCACTTTCCCTTGTGCGCCTCCCCACTGGGGGTCTCAGAATTTGACAACTGCTGATACAAAACCTTTCTTTTCCTCTGCTTGGGAACTTAGATTTTCCATCATTTACAGTGGTAATAGAAAAGAAGGAACAGGGGCACCTGGGTGGCTCAGTCAGTTAAGCATCCGACTTTGGCTCAGGTCATGATCTCACAGCCGGTGGGTGGGTTCGAGCCCTGCGTCGGGCTCTGTGCTGACAGCTCAGAGCCTGGAGCCTGCTTTGGATTCTGTGTCTCCCTCTCTCTCTGCCTCTTCCCAGCTTCTGTTCTGTCTCAATAATAAATGAACTTAAAAATTAAAAAAAAAAAAAAAAAAAGGAAAGGGAGGGGGAAGAAAAGGGGGAGGTTTCCAGCAAGTGGAACAGAATCATAGGAGGTCCATGGTGGAGGGACTCTGGTCCCACTTCCACTGTGCAGGCAAGGGAACCAAGGCTCACGTTAGGGGTTCATTTGTTCCCCTCAGCAGAGATTTGCAGAAGTTCTCACCCCCTGGTGCCTCAGAAGGTGACGTTATTTGCAAATTGAGTCTTTACAGAGACAATCAAGTTAAAATGAGGGCTTGAAGGTGGGTCCTCATCCATAGAACAGGTGTCCTTATGAGAAGGAGAAATGTGGACACAGAGACAGACATGCACAGAGGGAAGGGTGGAAGAGACACAGGAAAACGCCATGTGAAGATTGGAGCTATGTTGTTACAGCCAAGGAACATCTGGAGCTACCAGGATCTGGGTGAAGCAAGGAAGGATCCTCTCCTACAGGTTTAGAGGGCAAATGGCCCTGCCAATACCTTGATTTCAGACTTCTAGTCTCCAGTCGTGAAACAAGAAGTTTCTACTGCGCTCAGCCACCCAGTTTGTGGAACTTTATTATAGCAGCCCAAGCCAACTAATATAGTCCATAAAGGAACACGACTTGCCCGAGATCACCCCCCACATTGCCACCACACTGCCACATAGTCTAATTCTCACCCTTCATCTCTACAAAGCATGACCCCAAGCCCTCTAAAAATGTGGATCAGGTGCCCTCTCTAAAGCATTTTCCAGATGCAGAAAACAGAAGGGTATAGTCACTCAATGTCCAACACACAGACTTCAGAATCAATCAATTTTGCACAGACCATCAGGCCAGGCAAGTTCCCACAGGGCAGAAGCCAAAGTGCTAAAATGGGGGGCCATCGGCACTAAATGTGAGTGTCACTGGCACCTGCCACATACTCTGTTATTTCTGACCCTACTGAAATCCAAACTGGTGGTTAGCAAACACACCGAAGATCTTCCCATGGGGTCTTTCCAGAAGGACTACACATGGCAGGCTTCTCAGGCTGCCCAAGGAAGTCTGTTTGTGGGGAGAAGTAGGAATCCAGAATCCAGAAAGCTCCCCTTCTACCTTGTAGCCTCAGTGAGGCCAGCTCTGAGGAGACAGTGACAAAGGACCACTGGGGGCTCACCCAGTAGCCAATACTGTTAGTACAGAGGCATGACAACAAGCCTCATGTTGTCCTCACGACACGTACCCTCACCTACAGATCCTTCCGTCTGAAGCAAGGCCACTGGTAGGGTGTCTGAGGTTTCCAACACCCTGACACCCACTTCTACCCCTCTATGGTATACAGGTTACCCCGTGGCCCTTATCAACCTGCCTCGCCAGCCTCTGGTCTACAAAGCCTGGACTGGGTGGGCGGGGAGTCCACTATCAGGATGGAGAATTCCACATGGTTTAAGAACTCTGCATTGAGGAGCAGAACAAAATTCTTTGAGCTATTGCCCCTAAATTGTGTTGTGGCTGATGGGAATAGGACACTGGATTTCTTAGATCTGTAGGGAGATACAACCAAACAGAAGGCTAGAAGCCTTTTGTGATCCTCTCCAACCCCAGGGCCCCAAGAGCAAGAGACACTGGTGTCCAGAAGGAAGAGGCCTCTGCAGCTCTGAGTGAGCAAGAGCTCTCGTATGCTGCCATCATGGCCTCAAAGGTCCCAACAGGAGCAAACTTGTCATGCCCTAGGGTAACATATCTGCGAGGAAAGTCATTGTGATGACAAAGGAGAGAGAGAGAGAGAAGAGGGAGAATGTGCAATCAAATTAATTCTAATGACATTGATAAGGAGATGTGGAAGCACAGCCAAGACTCCATTAAAATAATGACTTTGGGTCTCTACTGTCATCACCTAGGGTCTTCCCCCCGCTCCCTCGCCACTGTAGCTTGAGAGTGCTGGCAATGGCCACTGTGTGGGGAGACAGGCAGGATGGCAGTGATGGCAATCCAGAGGAGCAAACCCTCTCTCTACCCACCACCTCCCAATAATCAGTGGTCAGTCCTTTGATTGGCAGCTACAGGGCGGAAAAGAAATCACATCATGTAATCAAAAGACACGGATGAAGGGGTTCCTGGGTGGCTCAGTCAGTTAAGAATCTGCCTTCAGTTCAGGTCATAATCTCACAGTTCATGAATTTGAGCCCCACATCAGGCTCTCTGCTGTCCATACAGGGCCCGCTTTAGATCTTCTGTCCCCCTCTCTCTCTCTGCCCCTTCCCGACTCTCTCTCTCTCTCTTTCTCTCTCTCTCTCTCTCTCTCTCTCTCTCTCTCTCAAAAATAAATAAATAAGTGAAACTTAAAAGAAAGATTTTTTAAAAAGACATGGATGAAGGAGGCTGGCCTAGAGCCTCTGCCATCCCCCCCTCTTTTGGCCAGAGGTCCCATGACACTCCAGGGAGGACACAGCTCCATCTGCTCTGCATGGACCATCCTGTCAGCTTTGTCCCCTGGCCTTATGTAGAGTGACAGCTCTGGTAGACACCCACACATCTGCACAGGCAGCTTCATAAGACAACTCAGGGTGACAGGAAAGATGTCCAGTAGAATTTCCCCAGATCCCCCAGGATGAAATCTAGATCCCCTTTGTGTGTGCTTGTTTTCAATTATTTTTATTGAGATGAAATTCACATAAAGTAGACAATTTAATACACTCACAGTATTGTACAACCACTACCTCTGTCTAGTTCCGAAGTATTTTCATCACCCCAAAAGGAAGCCCCATACCTCGACTCCCTCCTCCCAGCCTCTGGCAACCGCCAATCTACTTCCTGTCTCTACACACTTACCTACTCTGGACACTTCATACAAATAGAATCATACAGTAGAGGAGCCCTATGCCTGCCTCTTTCACTTGGCATCATGTTTTTGAGGTTCATCCCAGAGCACCACATATCAGTAGTCCATTCCTTATTGTGGCCGAATAATAGTCCATCGTATTGTACGACAATTTGTTTACCTGTTTGTGTGTTGATGGACATCTGGGCTAAATCTACATTTCTGACTGGACCTAGAGCTCTCAGAGCCACCTTCCCCTAGAATGAATGGCAGCCCTTACTTCCCTTCCCGGCTCTGTTCTGCCTCACCCCCACTCCATGGAGTACTCTCTGCCCATCAGGTGGTCAGGCTGTCTTCAGCTGAGGAAGGTAAAGACACATTAACCTGAACTCTCCCTCTGGGCCTCTAGGAAAGAGGGGAAGGTGATATCAGCAGACCTTCTGTCTTTAGTTCATCTCAATGTCACAATCCCAAACTCCCACTCAAGTAGAATTTGGACAACATTATTTAGGTTGAACTACTATATTTGGTGTATTCCTTCCACCCGGGGAAATCAGATAAGTGTGTGTGCATTCTGACCCTCCCAACCCCCGGGGTGGGTTACTGGTCAAACTGAGCTTGGCATGTCCCAGAAGACCATTCTATGGGCCAGGATTTGATTTCATCCAATGTGTCCTGAGTATCTGCCCAAGGATATATGAAGATCAACGAGACATGGCTTGAGAAGCTCTTGGTCTGGAAAAAGAATGTGCAGGAATAGCAGTAAGTCAGGGAAGATAGACCCTGAGTCATTTGGTGGTCTGGGAGCCCAGAGGAGGGGAGCTGTCTTCTGACAGACCTGCAAAGGGAAGGTTTCTGAGAAGATGTGACCTCAGAGACCCAAGAAGGGTAAGTACTGTTTGACCAGGGTAAGAGCTTCCTGAGTGGACTTCCAGAACAAAAGCATGAGAAGGCTATGGTTTGCTCTGGAGTGCTTGCACCCACTGTCCTCCATTGCTTGCCATGACGGAAATGCCCCGGGCAAGCAATGGAGGACAGCTGGGGAGCGACAGGAGAGTGAGGGCCACTGGGTTGTGGAGGGCCTGGGCATCAGAGTCAGGCACCTGTCCTCAAGTATCTGCAGGTTTGTGGCCCAAGAAGAAAGGATGTGAGGGGGCAAAGGCTGGAGGCTGGGAGGCTGAGTAGGAGACTGTGGCCGGGGCCCTGCCCAGATCCTGAGGACCTGACCCAGCAGCACCTGCAGTACTCAGAGGCAGCAACCCAGAAAGGTGGTGGGCAGGTCCTGCAGGCATTAGCATGGTAATTTATGCAAGATTAGGAAAACCAGTGGGGAGCTAATGGAGACTGGGAGGCTGGAGCCCTTGGCCAGCTCCTCCACCCTGCCCCCACCCAGCACAGCTGCTGTCTGAATTTGGGCAGCCACAGAAGTGTGGAAAGGAAGGAATGGTTTCAAGAAAATATTTCAGAAGGGGATGAGTGGGGCGTTCAATATAAACTGCTGTGCCCCTCTTATGTCCAAACCAGGAAATTATCAAAGAGCAGTTTCCCACAGAGTCCAGACGTGTAAGGGAGGGTCCTATCCTGCTTGACACCCTCTTTGCCATTCTGACCCGGAGAAGAATCTCCCAAGTCAAAACCCAGCTCTGAGCAGAAGGTGTCTCCAGCCGCTGGAGGGAACAGCCCGGTGCTCTTCAGCTCCTGTAGCTGCCTGCCCCGTCTGCCCCGACAGAGTGGCTGGACTGCCCAGGCAGGGTCCAGCCAAGCCGCTACCTCCTCCCTGTGCTGCCACTTGTCAGAGCCAGGCAAGAGAGATGCTGGCCTCATCCCCGGCCTGAAAGCCCATTCGGGGCGCTGGAAGATGAATTATGTTTCATTTATATCAAAGAAGCAATCTCGGAGCCCATTTGTGATCAAATTTGCTGTCAGAGAAACTTTGCTTTATCTCATTACATCTGATATCTCTTGGCTTCTTGTCCTTGAGACTATTAAAGTTTAATGTCAAATTCAAGATGAAATGAAATCTTTGCTGTATCATCTCATCAAGACCTGAGTGTTCCCCCTTCCATCTAAAATTTTTTGACAACTAATTACAATGGGGGGTGGTGGAAAGACCCACTTCCCCTCCATTTGCTGAAAATGCCATCATTGGAAGGGGTTGCCAATGAGCAGGGTGGCCCTGTAGTGGCCAAGAGCAAGGAGAGGCACCTGTCACCCTTCAGCCCCTCTCTGTCATCCCTTCACCCCGAACTCACCATCCCTGGGATCAGTGACATCTGTTTCCATCCCTGTTCTTACAAGGCATTCCCACCCAGGGCACATGGTCACAGAGAAAGCACTCTGATCTGGGAGGCAGATTGGCACTTGATGCCAGGCTCTTCCAGCTGTGTGACCATGAGCAAGGAAACAATCTCAGGCCTCAGTTTCCTCCACTGTAATACAAGAGGGTTCGACTGGAATCATGTAACCCCACATGGGCACCAGGAGGCAAAGTGGATAACTGAACAGCTGTGCGTTTAAACAACAGGCGTAGGGGACTGTGGCAAAGAGAAGAATGTAAGAATTAAACAGCAGAACATTGGGTCTGCAGGCCTTATTTATCATGACGACACAGAGACAAGTTGATTTTCGAAGCTTATGATTGCCTCTAAAGAAGAAAAGTGCCCACAGAAAACAGCCTTTAGACTGGGAATATGCTTTCCCTGAAATAGAGTTGGTACACTGATTAATAACACTGATTGAAATCCACCTGTACCATACAGAGCTCTCAGAAGGCCTAGGGATGCACAGTTCAGAATTCCTAAAGAGCAATGTGCTTAAAAAAGGTGGGGCGGAGGGGGAGGGCGGCGGCAGGGAGGGCAGGTGGGGAGAGGAAAGGTTTAAAAAAAGCAATCTATTAGAAATGTATTAAGAAGTTCATTTATTCAACAAATATCTATTAAGCATCCCTGATGTGTGCTTCCACTTGTTCTAGGCCCTAGGGATTCAGAAGTTAATAAGAAAGACAAAAATCCTTGACCCCACAGAGCCTAAACACCAGGAGGACAAACAATAAATGTGATAAAGAATTAATTCATTTAAACAAATCTACAAATTCTTCAGGTAGATAGCGTCAAAGAGTGATGTGGATGCTGGAATGTCAAGAAAGCTCGAATCCTGGCTCTGCCCCTGACTAGCTATGTGACCACAGTCAGTCTGCTACCCTCTCAAGGCCTTTGCTTCCTCACCCATAAAAGAGCGACCATGATGCTACCTACCTCTTTGAGTTAAGTGAGTGGGTTTGTGTGAAATGCCCAGCACATAGAAAGGCACCATATCTACTGGCACAATCATCTGGGAAGGCCTTCTGGAAAGGTTGAGCTCTGACCAGCAGGCTCTCGAGCCCTCTGCCTGGAGAAGGAGAGCAGCTGGCTTACATGGAGCAGAGCCCACAGCTCAGCAGAAGGTCCCAACTGTCTTCCAAATAGCTACTCTGCTGGAAGACATCCGCAATTACTCTGATGCACTCGGCCAAGCTAGGATCCTGCTTCTTAATAAATGATTTCTTGGTCTTCTTTATTTGCCCATCCCTCTGCCTAACCACATTAGGGGAAGTTCGGCATGGGCTCCGAACTTTGGCTTTCTACCAAATGCCAGGACTTCTACAGTTTTCTTCAGAGGAATCAGAGAGTATTGTAAAGCCCAGTCTGTAATCTAAGTCTCTAAAAGTAAGTGTGAAGACAGCAATTTATTCCTTACCCCTTCTGTTCTCTGGGGGAAGGAGAAATAATAATCCAAAATGTTGGTAGGTATTTTCTTCGAAACCAGAACATCTGGATGCCACAGCCAACACTCATCTTTCCCTATCAAGTAGATACCACCGCCACCACACCCACTCATCATCAAGGGGAGTAACTACCAGAAATATTTAATGACAACCCAAGGTAGCCCAGCTGATTGGTGACATGGCAGAGACATAGACTCTGTCCTTTGGCTTCAAATGCCATAATCTAACCACATACAGTGTGGACTCATTGTTCTCTGAATGACACATTCCTGTACAAGGTGTGACATAAGCCAGGGAGACTGCTTCCTTTAAACAAACACTCCAGAGTTTACACATCCAAGTTAATGTTGGCCCTTGCAAGGCAGTACTTTGGGAAGCTCTGCATTTATTCCAGTGATGTTGCCACTCACTGTTTTTGTTTGTTTAAGTTTTGTTTTTTGCAGTTTTATATGCTTTCCTTTCATTGTTGTGAATCTGCTCCAAGACAGTAAACCTTTAATGTTTTGAGGGTAGATTCGATTTCTGGAAAAAGACCAAACTTATTTGGAGCCAAATCTTACCAATAAGGTAGACAAGTAGTTTATATTAAAAAAAAAAAACACAGCTATGTGCCTGGGGCTCAATAAATATGTGTTGACTAGCAATGACAACAAAATGAAAATTAAATACAAGTTGTTTGATTCTAAAGAAAAGAGACTAGGTTTATTCTTTGACTTATAAACCTTCTCTGAAAGTAATTCCAGAAAAGGAATTCTGAAATATTTTGAACAGCAGTTGGGTCATTGGAACAAGAGCAGCATTATCAAGTGGGGGGGGGGGGGGAGAAGAGTACGCTTGGGGGACAATCTGTGGTTACAGAAGCTCTAGATTTCAAATCAACAACTAAGGGGGCCAAAGTACATGTAAGACAAGTTCTAGACACTGCATCTGACTGAACAAGAACAAAACTCTCAAAGACCTTCCAATCCTTTGGGGGAGGGAAGCGGGAAAGATGCCTATAGAAAAGCAATAAATACTCATGATACAAAGCAGACTATTCCAGAAGGACTGGGGGGGCATCCAAGGGAGGCAGGGAAACTTCTGGCTGTGGAGTCAGGAAGAGGCTTTGTGGGGGAGGCAGCAGTGAGCTGGGCCTTAAAGCAGTGCTTCCCAATCTTTTCACAACATGGCACACACAGAAAGTGGTAGCAGCCGACTGATTCACTGGGACAAAAGGACAATGATTGCTGCCCGTGGATGGGAATGCTGGCCAGGAGGGCTTCTGGTGACTCCAGCCCCATCTGGCTGCCCTCAGGGCTGAGGAGAATGAATACCTCACAGTCCATGAGTTGGGAAGACCTGCCTTAAAGAAGGAACAGAACTTCAGCAACTGGGTTGGGAGAAAAGGTGTTTGCAAGTTCACAGGCACAGGGCTGAGAGGAATGAAGTGCTGGGTGTGTTCAGACAGCATGCTAATATCCTGTTGGCAGAAGGGTAGAAACCCAAGTGGGGGTTGATGAGGTTTTTTGTGGGGGTGACAGTGGGGTTCGTGGGGTCCGGAGCCAACGACCTAAAGAATTCTTGAACACATCTTTGGTGCAAAAAGGTGATTTTATTGAAGGACCATGACAGGACCCATAGGCAGGAAGAGCTGCCCCAGGACCATGAGGAGAGACTGGTTTTATACTATGGGGTGGGGGGTGAGGTAAAGTCCAGGGGAAGTTTCCAGTGAGATTTTCACATGCTAAAGAAGACTCACAGGCAAGTGGAGGCTTAGCTATTGTCAAGCTAAGGTTGTTTTTCCCTCTAGCAAAGCATTAATATTAAGACAGTAGGGAGTTCCTGGAGAAACATTCTACTCTGCCAGCCTCAAGTAGTTGTCAATGGGCTGCAGGTTATAAGGAAATTTGTTTCTATCTGCCATTTCTTTCTGACTTTGTTTTCCACAGCACTATGGAAGGGTGATGGAAACTTAGGTCCTGCAGAACTATGATCTCTATCAGTTAACCACTTGTTTTTCCCCTTTCCTTTGTTTTTGGGCAGCCAGGAGTGTCTGAAGAATATCACACTAATCCCATCTGGGGGGCCGGGGGGTGGGCAGTGGGGAGGGAGTGTTTGCAGCCTGTCAACTTGACTTATGCTCCCTCATCAGGGGTGAGGGAGTTAAGACCAGGGAAGCAGGTTGAGGCCAATGAATTGGGGGTCTTGAGTGTCATGCTATTCTTGAGTTTAGAAGTGATTCCACAAACAACAAAGATCCATACAGAGTAACTGAAGGGGAGGTGAGCATTACGTTTGGGGGCAGGGGGTGGGGAGGGAAGAAACCCTCACACTTCCTACGGTTTACTTAAAAACAGCCATAAATAATAAACTTTAAACAGACAAATCCCCAAAGCTAGGATTTGGCCTTTCTCCTGTTTGGAGCTTAGCAGGGTGCCTCGCTTAGAGAAAAAGGCCCAGTGGATTCAGAAACAAGATGAAAACCTCCAATCCCCAGCTTAAAAAATATATATATATGCTGTGAAGCTGAAAAGTAAACAGCCGTTTCCTCAGGAGCCCAGGGTCCCCAGGAACTAAAACCAGGCAGACTCCTTCATGTATCTTCTGTCTCTCCCCTTAGTAGTTTGAGTCACTGCTGCTGTGGTCCACCTTGACTACAAGGAGTATAAACACACACGTGACTCATAACCAAGCAAACCACCACACTGTGGTGGCACTGTACTGCCCCAGGGCTGGGGGACAGTACTCTAAAGATGGCTGCCAGCGTCGCTATGGAAACTTAATTCCCCACTAGAAGCAAATCCCATTCTCAAGGCCAAGAATGGTCATGTTAGGTCGAGAATGAAACATGAACTGGGGGACGAGATTGCTTTTCAAGAGAACCAGACAATTAATTTAGCAGAGGAACCGCCCTACAAAGAGAAAATTGCAGATACCTAATGTAAGGGATCTTTATTCTGTTCAAGCGCGGTTTCTAAGAGTGCCGACACGGGATATGGTGCAAAGGAACATTCTCTGTTTCATCAGAGGAGAAGTTTACATGGTGGCCAGAGGGATGGAGGTGAAAGGTCAGGAAAAACTTCCCCGGCAGAAGGGTTGTAAGACACCGATCTGTGTTCCTGAAGACAGTTGTGAATCTGCTTCTCTAGGAATTCCAAAGAAAACTAAAATTAGGTACATGTCCCGGGTGGTTTGGGTTAATGCCTTCCAACTTTATTCTAGTCTAAAACTCCTGGAAGAGTCCAAAACTCCATTTCCACAGTGGAACCCTAACTCAAGACTGGGGACCCATGGTCTCTCCACTCCCCCAACGTCACTGTCTGCGCATGCAGTAAAACATATGGGTGAGTACGTGTGAGCTGAACCACGAGTAGAAAGCAGCTGCCTAAAAAGGCAGGTGTGGAAACCCCACTCCTATCCCAGGCACTGTCTTCTCCTCCCTCCCCTATCACCCTCCAGCCCCCAGTGCAGAGCTTATGAAGGGAAGTGATGATTCAGTCTGCAAACATTAATTAAACCGCTATTATGTTGGAGGCACTGTGTTAGGTGCCACAGGGAAAATAAAGAAAGGAAGTTCAGTGACACAGAAAAAGGTAGCAGGTCACTTTAGGGGCCTAGCCATAGAAAGTGCAAAGCTCATTAGGGGCTCTGAAAAGGGGCAGCTCCTTCCTTGCTAGGCTGACCAGAGAAGGCAGAAAGAAAATATATATATTTTTAACGATGGTTAAAACACACACACACACATACACACACACACACACACACACATAACATAAAATTCACCATCTCAAACATTTTTAAGTGTATAATTCAGTAGTTGAGTACATTTACACAGCTGTGCAACACATCTCCAAAACTCCTCATCCTGCAGAACAAGCCTTATAGCTGTTAAGCAACAGCTCTCCATTTCTCTCTCTCCCCAGCTCCTGGTAACCCCCATTCCACTGTTGTCTCCAGGAAACTGACTACTTTAGATACCTTACAAAAATGCAATCACACAGTGCTTGTCTTTTTGTGACTGGCTTATTTTGCTGAGCACAACGTTCTCAAGGTTCATCCAAGTTATGGCATGTATCAGAATTTCCTTCCTTTTCAAGGCTGAATAATATTCTATTATATGGAGTAACCTCATTTGGTTTATCTATTCATTCATCAATCGACATTTGGCTTCCTTCTCCTCTTGGATATGCCGGATAATACTGCCATCAACATGGATGTGCAAATATCTCTGAGACCCGGTTTTCTTTTGGATACACATCCAGAAGTGAAATTGCTGGATCATATGGCAGTTTTATTTAATTTAATTTAATTTTATTTTATTTTATTTTATTTATCTATTTATTTATTTAGCTATCTAGCTATCTATCTACCTGTCTATCTATCTGTCTACCTATCTTGGAACCACCAAACCATTTTCCACACTGGCTGTGCCGTTTTTCAATCCCACAAAAAGTACATGAGGCTTTCAAATTCTCCAAGTCCTCCTCAACCCATGTCATTTTCTGCTTTGTTAACAGTGGCCATCCTAATGGGTGTGAGGTCATATCTCATCGTGGTTTTGATTTGCATCTCTTTAATAATTAGCAATGGTGAACATCTTTTCATGTGTCTCTTGGCCATCTGTATGTCATCTATTCAAGTATTTTGCCCATTTTTCAATCAGGTTATTTAGGGCTTTTTTGTTGTTGTTAGAGGAAGAATGTCTTGAGTGGAGTCTGAAGAGAGAATAATGTCTGGGTGTTGGAGAAGTGAATACAGTACTGCGCCAAAGATGGCCCACGGGACTAAAACCAGCTCTGGTCTCTAGCTTAGAGACCCCTCTCCCAGGTTCTTCTTGCCCTGTTTGCAGCACTCTGAAAACCCCCACAGATGTGGAAGTTGACAGCTATAAATTACCCTTCCCCCTTTCATTCAGAGCTCAGATCTTTGGAGAAACGGTCTCTTCTGAGCCCGCCGGTGTTAAATAAATCTCCGATCCACCAAGATCTACAAGTGCTGCTTGGTTTCTCCACCAGCGTTCCAGCCTGGTTCTGTAACATGGGCATGCAGCGAGGAGGCAGGCTTCTGTCGAGTCAGG
Organism: Neofelis nebulosa; assembly: GCF_028018385.1. Classification (NCBI taxonomy): domain Eukaryota; kingdom Metazoa; phylum Chordata; class Mammalia; order Carnivora; family Felidae; genus Neofelis; species Neofelis nebulosa. The sequence goes on from NC_080791.1 coordinate 14,202,000, forward strand.
AGTCAGATGGCCCAGGCAGAAAGCTTTAAGGAAGGTGGAGCTGGTGTCGTGTGCCGACCAGATGGGCAATGGGTGTGCGCCGAGTCTCCAGACCAAGATCCCGAAGCAACTTGCCAGGCATCTGGAGGGGCTGAGGACCATGCACGCACACTCCGTTAACTAAAGGAAAGCTCTGTAGTTCAACAGGACTGGCTTCCTTGTTACTGTGGTTTCTGCAGCATGGCTCTCTGGGAAGGGGGCTCTCGACTCCGCCCTCACTCCCAGTGCCTTCCATATCTAGTGCTATTTTGAGCTTCCAAGTGACTGGCACCTGGGCCCTCTCCCTTCCTCCCACTGGCCTGCTGGGCTGGATCAAGAACCCACAGAGGAAAGAAGCTGAGGCTGTGGCAGGGACGTCCAGCAGGGCAACAGGATCAGCCTGGCACACGCCTGAGACACCACCCTAGGACACTGGGCTGCATCCTGCCCTTCCTCTTGGGCTACCCCTCCAGCCAGTGGATCGTGTGGTCCTCTGCCTTCACTGGAAGCAGCAGAGAGCCCTACCTGTCAGTGCCAAGATCCCCTCTGAGAGCCCACTGTCCCATGCTTCCCAGACCAGACGCCTGGCTACACTTTTTGTGGAGCGTCTGTTGTGTGGGCAACTGCCCCCCACATGCTGTTATGAAGTGGGAGACAGAAGAAGTATTACTGTGTGAGAGTCCTATTGAAAGACAGAGAGAAAGAGTCAGAGAGAAAGAAAAGGACACTGAAATGATACACCGCAAATATTATTAATGGTTGCTTCTGGGGTAGTAGAATATGGATGAATTTTTTTTCTTTGTGCTTTTCTGTATTTTCCAAATTTTTGACCATGAATATGTATTACTTTTGTAATCAGAGAAAGGACAGCACATGGTGATTTTAAAAAGCCTCTGTTGGCCTTCAGGCCCACTTGGGCTTGGTGCTCTTACAGATTCCACGCAGAGAATTGTAGTCTTTGCCCTTTGGAGCTCCTCACCCCAAATGCATCTGCTGGTCCTCCCAAAGGGCTGAGGACATTTCCTGGGGTGCTGCGGAACCGCCCATGTCGCCAGACCAGTCAGGGAAGAGAAGGCACGGCGCGGTGGATGGCCCCGGGGCATGGATGAAACATGATGGGTCTATAAAGGGAAGCGGACATTCCCTGGGAATAGGGCTCATCCCTCCTCAGATCACCCCAGAACACCCTCAGCCTTCCTGAAGGAAGAGGCGACAACAGGGCTCTTTTAGAAACCAGAGGACAGCATCCCTCTGCAGGGAGCCAGGAAGGCCTCAGCAGGGTGTACAGGGCTGCCCCCAACAAGGCCCGGCTCTCCACTGCTCTGCCCTCCCTGACCAGAGAAATCACATTTTCAAGGACCAACTCTCTCTCCATCCAGATGGACTTGGTAAGGGAAACCGGAATGAGTTCAGCCAGACGGAGGGGAGACTGAAAGACAGTATCTTGATATGAATCAGTGGTACCAAAAAATGGCTGGTCTCTGGATTCTAATATCACCCATTTTCCCTTCCTCCCCCAGGAGGGGAAGCATCATGGGTCCTAAAGATAGCCCTGTGACAGAAAGGGGTCTGTGTGGCAGCACCAGACAGGGGTGCAGATAAAGTCCTCCCTCTGCACTGCCCTTTGGAAGATAAGGCTGGGCTGCTGCCTGTTTTTATGCATGAGAGATGAAAGTTGTAACTATGATCCTTTGATTGATAGAGCATTTCTCCATCCTCAGAGCCTTTGTGCAATACATCCTATTAGGCAGGAGGGGAAACTGAGACTCAGAGGAAAAAGCAGCATGCCCAAGGGCATGGAGTGGCGCAACGAAGACTGCAGCCTAGAGCTCTGGATCCAGAATCACATGTGTCTCCCCCAGTACCTGCTAAGTAATTTACACACATCCATTTGCCTTTCTGAGCTCCAGGGGGGTCTACAGGGAGAGGGGTTACCGGTGTTCTGGGACCAGTTGTCTGAGAGTCCAGACACCCCCTCAGCCCTCACTTTTGTGGGCTGACTCCTAGCATTGTCCGGTCACCGGCAAAGTTTCCAGTCTTATCATGTCAAGTTTGAACACAGCCATTCCTTACAAGCCAAAAGACACCATTACTGAGAGGGAAATCTCTGATAGGGGTCCTGTTTGTCTACAAGCCAGATAAGACAACTGTACAACCACTCACCACAAGCCTTCTCAGAGCCTCAGTTTACACACAATGCCTTTGTTAAGATTAGAATAGGGCTCCCCCCTCTCGGCAAACGAATTAAACACAAGGCCTCTGGTGCCCAAGTGAGCTGCTAGGGTCTGTGGATTTCAGTTCTCACTCAACCCAGGGGTGGGGATCCACTGTTCAAGGCATGCTATGGGCCTCATCCCCAAGGATCTAAAAGGCCCACCCTCTTTCTCCTCAACCCCCACTTCCCAGCATGCCCCCCCACACTCAACTTTCTCTCAAGCTCCCCACTTGGTGATCACAAAGGCTTCCCATCCCACGCCCCGCCCCTGCCAACGGTCTGGATTGGATTTCTAACTCCCTACGTACAGCTGATGAGGTCTCATTCCCAGGAGGAACCAAGCATTTTCCTCGTCCTCTGCCCACACCCCCCTCCACCCCCTTTGGAGAGCTCCTTTATGCTCTATTTTTAGTTTCTTGATTGCAAGTGAGAAGTCAGAATCAGAGTGTGCCAGGGAAATTGCCGCAGTAACCAACCCGGAAAACTGGACAGCAACTGGGGAGGGAGGAGGGGCTCAGGGCAGAGGTGGCCAAGGGGCACCTGGGCAGCAGCGAATCTCAAATTTTGGGTTGGAAAGGAGGGCAGAGGGTGTGTGATGCACCCCTCCTCCAGACCAGCATGGAAAGGTAGCTTCAGGAAAGCCACAGAGCCAGAAGGCCCCCTAGAGGCTGCCAGCCCAGCCCCCTCCTCTTCAGAGATGGAAACTGAGTCACATAGCTGGGCAGGGCAGGGCCTCGAGAAGCAGCCTGATTCAGAGGCTTCCCTCTCTTGGCCCTGCACAAGGAGATCCCACTGCTTGGCCAGGAAACGTTTCCATCTCAGACTCATCCTCAAAGCGGGTGCCATCCGTGTGCCAGCGTGGGTGGGACAGCCAGGGCAGCCTCCCCTGGCCCACTGGGCCAGCCCAGGCCGGATTCTGCTCCCTCGGGCCCACAGGTGCTCGCTTTCCCTTGCCGGCAAAGGTCGGTGGTGGCCCTCCGCCTGTGCCAGATGCACCATCACCGTGGGGAACACGGACATGGACACGCAGAAAAGACGCAGGCAGGGAGCTCTTCCCCCCGACGTGCTGCCGCGCTCCCTAAATGAATGAACCGGCAGTTCCAAAACGGCAGCACAATTGGCAGTTATTGCTGGCAGTTTATCAGTATTAACTGATTAGGCCCGGGATGATGGATCCCCTGTCTCGCTAAGCCCTCTGCCCCGTGGGCCGCGCTCAGACCTCCGCGCCCCCACCCCCCCTGCCAGCCAGGTCCATCGGGGCCTCAGAGTCCCCCCTGCCGGGCACCTGCCTCCCGCCCTGTCCCCAGCCCCAGGCTCACCAGCTCCCCACTCCCGACATTCTCCTCTCCCCCCAAAAGAGACATTTAAATAAATAAAACAAAATTCAAATGAGGACACTAAATCTCCCCGGCGTTTAATTGATGATCATTATGCTTGGGAACCTAAACTCTTTTAATTTCACTGCGGTGCAGGGAGATGAATTATAGAATTACAGTCGCCAATTATCAATCACGCCTTTGCTCTGAGTCTCTTGGCCGCCCAGCCGCCTAGTCCTCCCTCCCACAGGCCAGGGGTTGAAGAGGCGGGATATAATAGCTTTGGAATTATGAGCTCAGCCTGGAAACCGGGTGAATTCCCAGTTTTGGGGTGCCCCCTGTCTCCCCCGCTATCACCCCGTTTCTAGTGCACCACCTTTTCCACTTTAAAAAAAGAAAAGAAAACAGTAGAGAAGAGAAAACCTTTTTCATTTAGAGCTCGGCATTTAATTCATTTTGTTCAGGGTAAGATGTACTTGTAGCTTCAGTCCCCACACTGGGCAGGATTCCAACAGCGACTTCTGCCCCAGCCCAGGCAGCTGCTGTCAGGCCCACCCCTGGAGGGAGGAGGTAGCCCGTGCTTAGGGAGGGTTTAAAGGGGCTCCCAGGCAGGCTTGGGAGTGCTGCCCCTGTGCTGGGCTGCGGAGCCTGGGCTCCCACCACTGGGGACTGATTCTATTGCCCTCTCCTTCCCGTCCTCCTTTACAGTGAAAATAATAATAATAATTTGAATAATAATTTCCACCAAAGCTGCGACTGATTTGCATTTGTATAGAGCTCTGCAATTTACAAAGTGCTTTCATGTGCATTATCTCATTTGATCCTCCCAATAATCCTGAGAGAGGTCGGTAGAGCAGGTATTTCTGTTATTCAAACGTTGATTCATTCATTCAACTAACATTTATTGAGTTTCTACTTTGTGCCAGACCCTGGGGATACAAAGGCAAGAAAAAAGGAGGCCTCCTTTCTCAAGGAATTCAGGGTCTACTGGCGAGTCCTACTAAGTGAACAGAAAATTGTAAGGCCTAGGAGGCCAAGTGTCCCCTGCACAGGGAGGAGGGGACACTCAGCTGAGTAACAGAGCCAGGGTGGGCCTCAGACCTGCTGCACAAAGTCCCAAGTATGTACTTTCCACCAACATACAACACACACACACACACACACACACACGTGTTTATATTGTCACAACTGTCTTCATCTGGTCCACTGTTTTTAAGTACCCATATGAATATATTTCTAATCTTGGTCACCCCAAATAATCCTCATTGGTAAACAATTGTGGGTCGGGAGAAAACAGCTGGAAGCCCCTGACCCCAAATGTCTCAAGGCCAAATGCACTCCCCAGCCCAGAGAGATGAGGGCTGTGAATGGATCCTGGTCCTCACTGGGCACCTGACTCCTGGGCTTCCTTCCTGTGAGGTGCTGTGTGGAAGCTTCTGGTCAACTTTTCATGGTAGATTGATTGGTTGGCTGATGGTTGGTTGGTTGTAGTACTCTGTTTCATTCCAAAAAGGATCTGAGGTGGACCAGGACAATGCATTCTCTCCCAGAGGGGTGAAAGGTGTGAGTGTGGCTGTCTGGGAGTCACTGATGTATTCACTCAACTATCCCATCCCCAGGTTTCATCTTCAGATGGAGGACTAGTGCTCACCATCTGACTCTGGTCCACGGCTTCTTTATCATCCAGGTGCCCTGACTGCCAGGGCAGAGGGAGTGGAATTAGCCTTGGCCAGATGGCTTAGCTCAGCCCCCCAAAAGAGGCCAGGTCCCCAGATTCCCTGTTGGTGACTGACACAAGGGAGACAGAGCAAGGAGGACACTTTTAAAACAGTGTCTTCGCTTCTCTGCAGAGCTAAATATCTCTAAGAGGAGGTCCTGCAGGGATCACAGCCTGGGTCAGAGCCCAGCAGTCTGCTTGGCCAAAGCCAGGACAACTCTATCCTGTCACCAGCTGGCTTCCCCGGGCTCTGGGCCACTGGCCTCCAGCCACGGGCCAGGCACCCAGCCATGCCAGGGAGCCAAGCAGCGCTGCCATGGAGAGCTCTGTAACATTCTCCTAGGCCTTGGAAGGCTGGGATGGAACCAGGACACTAGTTAGAAATTATGTCTCCATCCTGAAGAGGAGAGAGCATCCCAACCTTTCCCTGGTTCTGAGCACTTCCTTCCAAGCCACATCCCATCTCACCCCCATGAGGCAAGGGAAGGGAAAGTGTACCTTTCAGTTCTGTAGCCTCCTGTCCCCCACCACAGCCGTTTTGCTCCCAAGCTGAACTGGGTCCCTTTATATCTCTCTGAGCTCTGCCTCTTGTGCTCGAACCTCAGCCCTCCCTCTACCCCGCCTGGTAAACATCCCTTCAGTTTTCAAAAGTTTCAACTACTAACTCCTCTGGGAAGACTTCCTGACTCACCCCTCCCCCCATCACCACCAACCCAGAGTTGGCCTCCCCTTCTCCAGGCCTCCTGGGTCCTGCACAGGCTTCTCACACACTGTAGGGCAATTAATTTGTCCATTACGCTGCTTCTCCTCTGTGCTTTGAGCACCCCCAAAGGAAGGATTGTTTCTGTCATTACTGCATCCTTGTGCCTTGCCCAGAGTAGGGCACCAACTCACAAGGATAGAATCCAACTGGAGCCCTGTCCTAGGGTGCCCAATTCCTCCCAGTTTGCCCAGGAGGACTGAGAGACACTGTGGGGTGACAAAAGTGACACCGGACTGGGAGTCCTAGACCTTCTAGTCCTGGCTCTGCCGGCACACGGGCTGCCCTGCTGAACGCATGCCTTTGCCTCTGAGACACAGCACGTTCCAGACGTCTCCTACCCCAGGCAGGGAGATGCGGGCTGGCACCTACTGAGTCCTGGGCTCTGGGGCACAAGATTTACATTCAACATTTTATTTAATCATCCCAAAAAGCCCCTGCCATTTCACAGACGAGAAAACTGAAACCTGGAGAGGTCACAGAAGTTTCCGAAGCTCACCCACCTAACAATGGCAGTGCTGGGTCTCCAACCAGCTTTCTCTGGCACCAAAGCCCAAACGCCTTCCGCTCCATCCCCCGGCCCCTGGTGTCTGTGGTCCAGGCCCCTCCAAATCTAACTTTCTCTGGATCTCAAGGAGGCAGATGTCAGGTCTGCCACTGCTGCTGGGTCAAGCGCTCAACGCCAGGGAGAACCGGAGACCGTGAGCCGTATGTGGCTGAGGACATCCACCCTAGGAAAGAGACGGGGCGCAGCAGAGCATGAACGAGCAGCACTCCTCTGAAACCCTGACCTCAGGGCCAGGACAAAGGGAGGTAGCTGTTGAACAATTAAAGCCGTCTTTGTTCAAAATGACATGTCGAGAAATACCGCCAGGGAGAAAAACACAGAAGAAAGAGGCCAAGGAGGAACAGAGCAGCCTTGGCGGAGGATTGGATGGCGTCACAGAGGGGCACAAAGGTCAAGGCCTCCAGGAGGTGAGCCTCCAATGCCTGCTCATCTCCTCCATCCAGCATCTCTTCCACAGCTACCGTGGATGCTGCATGTCTGCAAGAATCAGACACAGGCTGGCTCCCCGAAGAAGCCCCCACCCCCTCGAGGAGCAGGGACCCACCCTCATCTCTCCGGGGTCGTCTTTCTATAGCCACTGTGCAAGCAGCAAGGGATGAACGTTTTGCTTTGGGCTGGGCCCACAGAATGGCCTTTCTGCAGCTCCCGTCCTAGTCCCAGCGGACGGTCAGAGGCTTCCACGGAAGACTGCTGCCCGGACCCTGCCCCTGCCCACAGCAGCCTGGCGGACCCACTGCTCGACTTCGACCGCTTCGGCGAATACGGGGTGGTGGCAGCTGGTGGCAGGGACAGGGGAACCTAAGGAAGGATGGGACTCCTCTCTGGTTGTGAGTGAGCTTCACAGGTGACAGATGAGCTCATTAACCCCAGGAACCACCAGGCTGGCCCCGCCCCCGTCTTGCCCATCCCCCACTCCTCCCCCACTATCTTTCTGGCCCAGACCCTGTATCTTCCTTGCAGCCTCAAATAGCTGCGTTTCTGAAATGTAAAGTGCAGTTTCTCTTCTAATTACAAAAATAACAGCTGACAAACACGTGCCAAAGGCCCCCTCTTTTCCTCCTGAGCTAACAGCCCCATTAGGACAGATCCTGTTATCTTCTGTGCCCTCTCCATATATTTTATGGAACAGCCTCAAAAGTGCTCTGCAGCTCGTTCTCCCTCCCCACCCCCCTCTCTTTTTCAAGGCGATGGCTTTGTGAAAGCTGAGGGGAAAAATAAAGCCTTTTACTAAAATGTCACTCTGGGGAAAGGGGGGGAAATTTTCTAATAGGGCCATCGAAGGCTTGCCTTTTTTTTTTTTTTAAGTGTGATAAATTTGGCCTGTCTTTAAAAGACAGCTCAGTGTTGCTTATCAACCGTGATTTGACCAGATAGCCGTTTCAAAAAAAAACAGACACTGGTCTTTTTATAATAAATGAAAGCAATAAAACCAAGAGCTGGGCCAGAACTATAATTAAGAATCAGGAGCTGAAAACAGTGGGTGTGTCCACGGAGGGCCGAGTCCAGTCTTCGGGAGGAATGGGCCAGACCCCACGGGAAGGGGAGGGTGACTCCTCTTGCTCCGGGTCAGGATGGTGCCCCTGATGTCCCCGCCCTCCCCTTCTTTCTCTCTCTCATTTTGGGAGAGCTCCTTCCCTGGACAGATGGGCCTGAGTGCAGGGAGGAGGGGACCAGGGAGGGGTTCATCACCAACCCCCAAAGCCAAATCGAATGCCTATTTGAAATTCAGCCAGAAATCCCCCTCCTTGCTCTGTCTGTGCACAATAAACATCCCAGACTCGGCTACTCCTAAAGAGCTATCTGTTTAACACAATCTCCATCTCAAGCGGCTGTTTTGCATTTCCTTTTGGCTTTATTAAAACTGATTTTCTATTTGCACTATAAAAACTGATCTGATTAAATTTCCATTTTTCCCCAAAGAAAAGACTCTCTTCTCTCTCCCTCTCCTTCTCTCTCTCTGCTGCTTCTCTCTCCTCTGTCTCTACTTGCCTTCCTGTCTTTTCTCCCTCCCACTCTCCCTCTCCACTCCTTTTTGCTTTTCCCAAACAAATACTTCTTGATGATTCTCCTTCATCCATCTCTTATCCACCCCCCCCAACTGGGTCCCCATGGCAGTTGCCATGGGGACAGCCATGGATAGTGTTCCTTGGGAAGGGAGCAGGAAGGAGCATCACCCTGGGACTCTGGAGAGAGGAGAATGAGGAGGCCTCTTTGGAGGGTAGGGGGTCATCTGTGAGACTTCAGCCACCTCCCACATACCCCTTATGAGGGGCCTCATACTCAGGGGGGGCCCGTGTGGCTGGATGGTGTCAGGGCTGCGTATCAGCTCTGTGTGCCACGATTCTAACAAAGCCAAGGTTGTGGGTTCGATTTCCCATTGGCCACTTAGCTCCTTCATTGTGCTCAGGGACCCAGTGTGAATTTCTCACCCTGACTAAGCTGTGTGTGACAAAGGCCACTGGAGGATGGGCCAAGAAGAGTACAGCAGACAGTATGCAAACCTACCTGCGCTATATGAATAACAGACAGCACCTTTCCTTTCGCTTGTGTACTTATCTCTCCTTCTTGACAACAGAGAACCCCATGTCTTTTGCATCTCTGTGTAATTATAATGACAGCTATCACTCATTAAAGACTCACTATGGTATGCACTGGGCCCTAGCAGGTCACACACAATCTTTGTCATTCTTCCACCTGTCCCCTGAGGGAGATGCCATCTAAGAGAGCTTAAGTAATTGGCTAATGGGTAGAGGCAAACCTCAGAGCCTGTGCGGGTTTTTTTTTTAATTTTTTTTTTAGTTTATTTTGAGAGAGAGAGAGAGAGAGAGAGAGAGAGAGAGAGAGAGAATCCCAAGCAGGCTCTAAACTGTCAGTGTAGAGCCCAATGTGGGGCTTGAACCCACAAACCATGAGATCATGACCTGAGCCAAAATCAAGAGTCGGATGCTTAACCAACTGAGCCACCCATGTGCCCCACTCAGAGCCTGTGTTTCAACCACTGCACAACACTGTCTCATGAAAAGAAAGGACCCCTTATTAAAAACAAACCCAAAGTGCCCAGGGGTTGGCAGAGAAGACCTCAGGAAGCAGCATCTTGGACTAGAGGGTAGGCTAACAAAGTAGTTCACCTTGCCCCTTCTAAGGGCCCCTCCCTCCCACCACCACCCCCCCCCCCCCCCGTGCCCTGCCTCACTGGGATTCCCCTGCCTCCGTGCTTGTAAAACTCCAGCCAAAGCTTAGACACACATCCCTTCCTCATGACACAGCTGAGGCAGGGCACAGCAAATATAAGTGACAAGTACCACCTGATTTCCCACTGCCCCTGAGCATCTGTGCATGCATTATCATTAATCAATGGTTAGATGGATGAGTGAATGAATGAATGAATGAATGAAGAGCTTGTTTGCTCATTAGACAAAATCAAGAGGCACAGATTAAGTTTCCTACAAGGCTGGGGCGATCCACTCGGTGCCAGACTGGAATAGTCTAAGAGGCCACCACTGTACCTACTCCAGTTGGATGGCAGGTACTGACTTGCGCACAAAGAAAGCCCTCACCTATCAGATGAGACCCTGTTTCCCCACACTCAAAGGTGGCTTTGCTCGCCAGAGCTGCCCAGTGTAGTATCTTCTCCATACATTAACTACACCATGCATATGAGAGTACATACATGTTTGTAACAGTTAATCCATGGTTACCTCCCTCTCTGGATCTGAGCCAAAAGATTCAGACCCACCACATCCCCCCATGCCAGGCTCAGCTCCCGTCTCCACACTGTGGCTCACTGTGGCCTCCAGCATCAGGCGTTCTCTCTCTCTTTCCACCACCACGGGCTACCCACGGACTTCATGCCAGGCCCAGAGAGCCACTGGGATGACTGGCAAAAGACCTGCCCTGCAGTGCAGCAGAAGAGGTGAGTTAAGCTCTAAAGCACCATGATATAGGTAATATGGAGGAGATGCAGAGAAGAACCCCAGCTATCAGGGAAAAGTGCTGGGGACACACAGGGGAAAGAGAGAGACCGTCTGTTGAGAGGCAGGGGTAAGTCTTCGTGGAAAAAGAGGCCTGTGAATCCCCAATCTTGAAGGATGGTTATGATCTTGACATTCAGAAACACAGAGAAGGCTCTTCCAAGATGCTGCTGGAAAGCATGGGAGTTGCAGGCCATCCCGTTTGCCCAGGGCACAGTATGAGCAGTGGGGCACCGGGAAAGAAAGCCAGAGGTTGGCTGGGACCAGAATGTGAGGGGTTTGCCTACCACAGTGCAATGGGAGCCCCTGAAAGCTCAGTGCCTTTCTCTTTCGTCCCCATAGTGCAAATCCTCCTTGCCCCTTCAGTGTGCCTTTGAAGGCACACTTCCTCCAGAAAGCCTTCGCTGATCTCTCCAGGAGAGCTCTCTCTGCAGCTGAATGAACCTGCCCTTACACTCACTACCACCTGCTTGACATTTAAGCCTTCCTAAGTACCAGCCATGCTGAGCTGCTCAGTCACCAATGCTCATTACACATGTGCTGTTCCCTCTGAACTGCCCTCCCTGCCTCACCGACCACCGGCTCCTGCTTGTTGATCCTGTGTGCCCGTCCTGAGGCCAGAGCGGCCATCCCCTTCTCCAGGAAGCCCTCCCTAACCTTGGCCCCTCATCAATGCCACCCACCCCCCGCCCCCCGCGCATCTCATGCTTCTTGCCTCCATTGCCCCTCTCTGCACTGATCCTTGTTTATGCATATTTCCCCTCCATCAGAGTATGGGCTCCTTGAGGGCAGGGACTATTTCTTTTCTTTAATTTTTTTTTAATGTTTATTTATTTTTGAGAGAGACAGAGCGTGAGTGGGGGAGGGGCAGAGAGAGAGGGAGACAGAATCCAATGCAGGCTCCAGGCTCTGAGCTATCCTCACAGAGCCCGACGTGGGGCTCAAACCCATGAACCGTGTGATCATGACCTGAGCTGGAGTCAGCCGCTTAACCAACTGAGACACCCAGGCACCCGTGGACTACTTCTTTTTTCTTTTCATTCACTACAATCAGCACGGTGCCTGGCACATTTACAGTCTTTTTTTTAGGCAGGGGAAGAGGGACAGAATGAGAGCAAGAAAGAGAGAGAAAGAGAGAGAGAGAGAGAGAGAGAGAGAGAGAGAGAGAGAGAGAATCATAAGCAGGCTCCACACTCAGCATGAGCTTGAGGCAGGGATCATGACCATGACCTGAACCGAAATCAAGAGTCAGAGGCTCAAATGACTGAGCCACCCTGGCGCCCCCATTTTGGGTCTTTAATAATTATCTGTTAAATGAATGGGTGGACCCCTGAATGAATAGAACACTCCCTTGTGAATATCCTACATATTGTTTTGGTTTGCTTCTTTAAAAAAAAAAAAGTTTATTTATTTTGAGAGAGAGAGAGAGCAAGCATGCATAGGAGCAGGGGAGGTGCAGAGACGGAGAGAGAATCCTAAGCAGCCTCCGCCACGCCCTCTGTGCAGAATTCGACACAGGGCTCGAACTGTGAGACCATGACCTGAGCCAAAATCAAGAGGTGATGCTTAATGAACTGAGCCACCCAGATGTCCCTGTTTTGGTTTGTTTCTTGAGTCTCTGTGGATACATTGTTCCTCCAGTTTGCAAGTTCCCTAAGGACTGGGACCCTATTTTCACACCCTCGGCAATTAGTACAGTGGTATGCTTAGAAAAAATGCCTCCCATATTTTGACCAAAAAATATATATATATATATTATATGTTATATATATTATATATGTATGTATAATATATATATTATATATATGTATGTATAATATAGATAATATATATTATATATTATACATATGGTTACCTCCCTCTCTGGATCTGAGCCAAAAGATTCAGACCCACCACATCCCCCCATGCCAGGCTCAGCTCCCGTCTCCATTATACATTATATAATGTATAATATATATAACATATAATATATAATATATATTATTATGTATTATGTATATGTATGTATATGTATGTATCATATTATATTATATATATTATTATGTTTTATGTATATGTATATGTATTATGTATATATATTATATAATATATAATATATTATTATGTATTATAATATAATACACATTATATATGTATATCTGTATCATGTGCCTTGAACCAAAATCTGTGCTTGAAGTCTCTGGAAGCTTCCCAAGACAAGCAAAGCATGGTTTCTGTGCCCATGAACAAGCCACCCAGTCAGAGGCCTGGGGTGAAGAGAAACCACTGGAACTTAAGTCTCATGAGGGCAGGGAGCCGTGCTTGCTTTGCTCATTCCTTTATCCTGCGCCTGGCAGATAATAGCTGTAAGAAATATAACCATGCACAGAAAGGTGCCTTAAAAACTGTAAACACCACACAAAGGTTTCTTCTGATAACTGCCTGCATATAGGAAACCACAGTGAGGAGAATGCAAAGGAGGAGGAGGAGGAGGAGGAGGAGGAGGAGGAGGAGGAGGAGGAAGAGGAGGAGGTGGAGGAGGAGGAGGAGGAGGAGGAGGAGAAGAAGAAGAAGAAGAAGAAGAAGAAGAAGAAGAAGAAGAAGAAGAGGAAGAGGAAGAAGAAGAAGAAGAACAAAGGGGAGGAGGAGGAAGATGGGGGGAGGGGGAGGAGGAGGGAGCAGTGGTGGTGGCCAGGGTCACAGGGGAAGCAGCGGTTTGTTAGAAAAGACGCGGGATGTGGTTTTGGACATTTTGTGGTGACAGCAAGACATTTAAGGAGAGATGTCCTACAGGCTGCTGGATTTATGAGACTAGAGTTCTGGGAAGAGGTCAAGACTGGAAATGAAAATCTGAGCATCTTGGAAAAAGAGAGGATAGCTGCAAAATGAGCTCATGCAGGAAGTAAATCTAGCAGCAGGAAAAGGCAGCATGGTGAGGCGGGGTGGGGGGGGGGGAACCCTTGGGGGACAGCCCCAAGGATGGAGACAGAGGAGGCAAAACCAGGGAGATAAAGCAACCAGAGAACAGTAGTGGATAAAAGGACAAGAAGGTTGAGTGCTATCTGACTTGCCTTTGGAGATTTGGGCCTTTTTTCTGACAGCTTTCATCTCTGTCTTTTCTCAGGGGCAATACAATCATGTCCTGCTCTGAATTCTGGCTTGGTCCCGGCCGCCTTCTGAAGGTTGTCCCCTCCCACCACACACGCACTCACCTTCCCCTCTCACCCTCTCTCCAATCAGACCATCAGTGGGGACCACAGAGTATCATGGGTCCCCACCAAATCATAGATAAAAAGGAAAGAAAACAAAGGCATTCACAAAACATCACATCCTTTGCTCTCATGCCACAGATGAGGCCCAGAGAGGGAATGTAACCTGCTTGAAGTCACACAGCTAGGAAGTGGCCAGTAGGACAAGATACCAGGCCTCCAGTGTCCCAGGTTAGTGCCCCTGGATTTCTGGCACAGTGCACCCTACAGAGAAAGCAGAAACCCAGGGGGAGAACACAGCCTGCCTAAGATTCACAGCTGGGCTAGGCTGTACCAGAATCCAGAGACTGAATTTCCTGTCCACACACTTCCCACTCCACAAGCTGCCTGCTGGTCTCCCAGATCTTCAGGCCAGCCTTCGGGCCCACAATGCTCCCTAGAGCAAGCAGACACAACCTCGAAAGTTGAGACTGCAGGGCAAAGATCGGAGGCTCAAGCCCTCACTGCACCCTGCCTCTATATATCCCCTCTGCTCAGCAAAGTTCCCCAAAGATGGGCTGCCTTTAAGGGCTAGGGACTTTTGCTCCCAGAGCAGCAACTGTTAACCTCCCTTCATCCACACCTAGAATCTGGGCCATTCCAAAGACACAATTACACAGCCTTTACCATCCCAGCACCCAGAGCTGCTGGCTGCTTAGAAACCCCTGGCCCTCCTTGTCCTGAAGCTGCCAATTTCCTCATCAGTATTTTATTTGTCTGTTTTGCTCATTTTTAAGCTGGTGGCAATTGCTATTTAAATTGTTTTGTAAAGTGTCTTTGCATTTACAATGCCGGCTGTCAGCAGCCCCACAATAGGAAATGAGATTTGGCGTCAAAGGCAAAGGCGCTACTAAAATACATTTTAATAAATATGTAAATCAATTAATCAATCACCCATCCAGGGAAGGAGCTTCAGGAACACAGGCCGGCTGAGAGAGGAGTTGGAGAGAATGTGGGGTCCAAGGTGATAGAGGATATTCAGTGGTCAACGAGCCTGGAAATTACGGGCACATGTGGTCCTGGGGTCCTGGCCTGGCTTCCCACCCTCCCAACTCTGCCTAAATGGGGCCCCACAGGGTGTGGCACAGCAGCCCCACTAAAAAAGACAGGGTCCCATCAAGACAAAGAAAAAAATCAGCTCCGGGGCTGACTGAAAAACCCCTACCACCCCAGTATCTTCCCCATTGATGCTGTTTCCTAGGAAGTCAAAGATGAGAAAGTTCTCGCAAAGCTTATGTCTGTAAAGAGGACCAGCCTAGGAGATTAGCATCAGAAAACATCAGGAAAAAATGACCAGCTGTTCTTTTCCTGAGATGCCACCAAATAGAGAGGAGCTTAGCTGTAACAAGAAGCTTGAGTAGTTAGGGAGAGAGGGTTGCTGTCCCCCAGGAGAGGGTCCTGCCTAAGGAAAGTAAACAGGACGCAAGGGACAGTATTGAGGGGACAGAGAAGATGCCTACGAGTAAAGAGCTTTTAAAGCAGGAACCCAAATACACACTGTAGCTGATGAGCAAGGCAGGGGTGTCTGGTGGCAAGGGCCTGGCCACATAGTCACAGAGCCTCCGCTTGTATTAAGGTGTGTTATCAGAGGCATCCTTCTGGCCAATAAGATCTGAGCTTGAGCTGGCATGCATCTCCAAACCTTGGCCGGACAAACCCTATAGAGCCCCTCCCAGTCCATGGTGTGGGGTTTACTAAAGAGAGCATCTCAGACTTATGGGGAGGTGCACCCTCATGTAGCTTCGGTATGACCTGGGGCAAGTCACTTGTCCCCTCTGGGCCTCTGTCCACTCATCTAAACAGTTTAAGAGCTGAGCAAAATGAACTCGAAACACAAAAACTCTCTGACCCGATTTCCCCATCACTGTGGAGGTGGAACCAGTATCCTCCCATTACAGCTGCCAGACCTTTGCGACCATCAGTGAAGACTGGCCTGACCCAGACAGGGAAGGGACTGACAATCTGGGGTCTGAAGAACAGGGTGGACCCGTCTAAAGGACCAAAATATGCCTACCCCCCGCCAAGTGACCAGGATATGGGAAGAGTGATGTACACCCCCAGAGGAAGCTAAAGAACCCCACGCAGCTTCTGTACTCGCTCCCTACCCCACCCCCACTGCCTCCCCTGGAAGAGGTAAGCCCTCTGATTGAAGACCTGTCTGGCTCCCAAATTACCTCGTTTTTTAAACTGATGCCACCTGAACCAGAGGGCAAACATTCCCATTAGGGCTGAGAGTGTGCACACATATCCACCCTGAGTGCCCGGCTATGTATGCAAATGGCATACACGTGGGTGGTGTTTCAGTGAGCACACACAGATGCGTGACTTCGGGCACGTCTGCATATACTGCTGTGCCTATACATGTTGCTCAGTGTGTCCACATTCAGGCAGGCATGTGTGTTTGTTACATACACGTTCATTCCATTCACACCTGTGTACCTTTCAGCCGGTCTGCATGTGCGAATGGTGCTTAAGAGCCATGCTTTCAAAATACCCCTGTGGTCAAGACAGACTGCAGGCTAGGTAGGGACTGGTGGACATTTCTTGCTTATCCTGCTCTCTTCTCCCAGACAGTCCACTTCACAGTGCTGCCTGACACTGCTACCAGGCAGGCTGCCACCAACCTGTGCCTGCTTCTTCCCAAACCCACGGAAGCAGAGGCTTGGAATAAGGCAGTTTTGAGTACGGAGCTGTGGGGATCATTTGGCCACGGACCAGACTCTGCTCAACTGCCAGTGACCTGCTACATGCGACCAAACACAAGAGTGGGGACAGCAAGTGTCCAAGGAATCCCTCCGGCCTTTCCAGAAAGATCCAGGAATCATTCTAAAAGGTGCCAGGCAGTGTGTCTCTGAGCCCTCAGGGCCACACCAGGCTCCACCGTGCCACCCACACACAACTGTTAGAATGAGCTCTCTCAAAAGCCAACTTGACATCTTCCATGGTACCCCTTCCGTGGCTTTCCACTCCCCACCTCCAGGTTGCTTTGCACGACCCAAACACCCTGATGTGATGTCTCCCTCTCCAAACTCTTCTTTCACACCTCCTCTACACTCCAGTGGCCCCCCAAAACATGCCACAATGCTTCACATGTCCATGACGTTGCTCACACTGAGCCCCTCTGACTGAGTGGGACCCTTCCAACTTCAACTTGTTCAACATCTACTCAGCCTTAAAGAGCAGCTTGCAGGAACCCCTCGCTCACCCATCCAGGCTCTTTTTCGGTGTTCCTGTAAGTCAGCATGGCTATGTTATAACACTGTGCTATACTTCCTTATTATCTGCTCACCACTGTTTCTTCCCTGCTGGTCTATAAAGATCCTGAGGCAGGGACCGCATCCTAGTCATTGTGGAGATGCAGGTAGGAATGCCCACTGAATGACCTGATGGCTCTCTCTAGATGGCCTTGCAATGAGCTGGTTGAGGTTGGGGGCTCCTCATGGCTTCCAGAAGCTATAATGCTGGGCAGCTGGCATGCCCAGCCTCTGGTATGCATTCCCTCAAGAGCAGATGGCACCATGCTTAGATTGTTTTGCAAAGTTGCTCTCAATTTCTCCCTATAAAACAGTAGAACAACAGCATTGCATGGCAGTCGTCTCCTAGAGCACAACCCATATGCATCTAGCATGCCCAGCCCGAGCATGTATTAAGCATGCTTTTTTTATTCTGATGCTTTGACATCTGATTCTTACTGCCTTGTTAACACTGGAGGGACTGCCCCTCCTGAGACAAGCTAATTCCTAGAAACAGCAAACACATAGAGGGCACCTGTCATATGCAAACAAACCAATCCAGAGCCCAGATCCC
Source organism: Neofelis nebulosa (assembly GCF_028018385.1). Classification (NCBI taxonomy): domain Eukaryota; kingdom Metazoa; phylum Chordata; class Mammalia; order Carnivora; family Felidae; genus Neofelis; species Neofelis nebulosa. The sequence continues at coordinate 14,219,599 of NC_080791.1, forward strand.
AACTGCCTCCTTTATCGGGCCCTCACAGGGCTCTTACACTGCAGGCCGCTATCACTCTGCCCTAATAACCCCAAGGCCAGGCATCAGACAACTAGGAACACCCCTATGCCCCAGAGCCCACTGAAACTATTCAAACTAGCCAAGGCCGAGCTTGTTCACCCCACCTTGTCCATTCCTTCCCTCGAAGACCACTCAGAGTGTCAAACTGGTTACACCTGATGACTGCCTGACCAGCTAACTGGTCACTCCACAGTCCCAAATATGCTGTCCCCCTTGCTCCCCATGACTCCATCAATCCCACCCTGAAGGTGACACCATTTCTGGGGACACTTCTGAAGTGCCAACTTCATTAAGATTGATTTGGCCTGCCCACCATTCTGACAGGTCCAAAAGCAAACACGGCGGGGCCATGGGGGAGATTTGGTCATAATTACCATCTTTAATTACTGCTAAAACATCAATTGCTCTTGTTCAATTAGCAGTGCGGTTTCAGGCATGAGAAACTTTGCAACACAAAATAAGCTGAAAATTGATTTCTGAACACTTAATGCAGATCTGAAATTGCTAACCTGATAAGGTTGTCATAGAAGAGCCAATGTGTCCGAGGAGGAACTTTGCGGGCTGTAATTGCCTCGCTAGGAAGATTAATAACTTGTATACTTACATCTTGTTCATCAAGTAGGAGGCACTGGTTGGGGGGAGCCAGAGCGGTGGGTGGGTGTGAGGCATGAAGGCAGAGGGAGGGTGTTAACAAGGACAACGGCAATTAGGCAGGAGAGAGCGGCAGCCTGCACCCAATGGTCCGTGAACGAGGACATGGCCCTCTGGGATGGCGCGAGGGAGGGGCCAGCTGCCTGGGATGGCTGCCAGGGAGAGCCGACCTCTGCAAAGATGGCAGGTATCGTTGCAGGCTGGTGGGGAGAGGGCGCCCGGGTCCCAGACATCTCCACTTTCTCTCCGAGCCGTGGAAAAAGACCTCAAGGTCAAACACCCAAGAAAGCTCAACTGGCTTATGAAAGAGCTTTGTCTGTTCAGGCCTCCAGGCAAGGAAAACAGTCCAATGTGACAGACAAGAGGAACCACAGCTGGGCCTGGTATGCAAAACTGCTGCCCCAACTGCTCTCATCATCTTCTCTCATTCAGATGCGAGGGTTTTCCTGCCGTGGAACTGAGTGCATTTCTTGGTGCCTATCACATAATGGCTTGGTGCATATCATCTGTGAGCTACCAGGTGCTCCACAGACTGTGCAATTGCTGTCGTCATCATCATCATCATCATCATCACCATTATTATTCCTCTGGGCTTGTGGTTGATGTAATGGCAAAGGTCAAACATCTGAACAGTCTTAGGAAAGTCCCCTCTCTCTCCAAACCCTGTCATTGAAGCTGAGGAAAATGTCCCTTCTCGTCTTATGGAACTAACATCTACTGTGTACTGGTATGTGCCAGGAACCGGACAAAGCACTAGACAGAGAGTTGGGTCAATGGATCAAGAGATGGATGGATAAATGGGTAAATTGATAGATGTTGGTAAGTAGAGCAGACTGGTAGGTAGGTAAACGATAGAGACAGGTTATTGCATTTAATCCTCTAAACACACTAGGGGGTAGGTGTTACTATCCCTATTTGATGGATGAGAAAAAATAGGACTTAGGGAGATGAAGTAACTTACCCTAAAGTCACATACCTACTAAGTGGTAGAGCTGAGATTCAAAGCTATACCTGTCTGAAGTAAGACACAATACTCTCAATCTCTACTCTCTGCCCCTGAAGTGTCCTTTAAACTGTTTGGTGCTTTCCCCAAACTGTGCTGGCTCCCCTGACAGATATGACTGGGAACCAGAAACGTCCTTGCCCAAGTCAGTCTACATGTAAACTTGGAGACAGACATTCATCCGACCAGCTGTGCTATGTATGCAGTCAACAAATACCCGGTCCTGAGCAGCAAACCAAACACTCTCAGGAGACACACCTGCTAATGCTAGGCTTAGCTGGAGCCAGATTGTAACCAGTCCCCTCTCTTTAATTTTCTTAGAGCACAAGCCCATGACCCCTGTAGATCCAAAATTCAACTCAATTCAACAAATGTTTATTGAAGACCTCTTGCCTACACCCAGAGATAGAAAAAAGAGTAGACTTTCCAAACACTCACTCTCTGGAAGAGGGATAGGAAAAGGGACGATTGTATCCATGTGATCTGTGCAGAACAGATGAATGAGGTACCAAGTGCACAGGAGAGGGGGGGAGCAGTTGAAAAAGGCTTCCTAGGGGAGGTGATGTCTGAGCCGGCTTTACAGCTGGCCAGGAGTTAGCCAGGCAGACAAAAGAGCCAAAGGGATCTCCAGACAGAAACATAGCGATGTGAATGGCCATGGTCTGTTGGAGGAATGAGAATCTGCTTGACGTCTCTGGCCTTAATGCCTGAGGTTGGGTGTGGAGTATCACGGAGAGATGAGGCTGGAGAGGAGAAACCAGATGATGAAAGGGCTGTAGGCCACACTAGACTTTATCTAGTAGGTGTGAGGGGTCAGCATTGCATGGCAGAAGGCTCCCTCTGGCTGGAGGAGAAAGGTGGTATATTAGTTTGCCAGGGCTTCCACAACAAAGAACCACAAACTGGGTGGCTTAAACAACAAAGACTTATTTCCTGGAGGCTAGAAGTCCAAGATCAAGGTGTCAGCAGGGGGTTGGCTTCTTCTGAGGCCTCCCTCCTCAGTTTCAGTTTGTTTCCCTGTGTCCTCATGCGGTCTTCCCTCTGTGCATGTCTATGTCCTAATATCTTCTTCTCATAAGGAGATTGGTCATATTGGATTAGGGTCCACCCAAATGACCTCATTTTTACTTAATTGCCACTTTAAAGACCCTGTCTCCAGATAAGGTCACATTCTGAAACACTGGAGGTTAATACTTCAACAAATAAATCTTGGGGAAACACAATTTGGTTCATAATAGAGAGACAAGAGATAACTAGACCAATGGGAGCCTGTTGACACAAACAGGACAAGGAGGGGTGAGGCCTGAATCCCCCAAAGCAAGAGGGGGGAACTATGGTGTAGAGAGAAAATAAATAGGCTGTGTGGGTAACCAGATGGAAGGACTCACTTAAAGTTGCAGATGCTCATAGGGTTAGAGGCTATGTCATGGGGCCACCTGCTCCAGAGAAGTCTCTCTAAAATGTTCATTTTCAGGACTCCTTGGGACAATATGGTGTGCAAATCTGCAAAGCAAACCTACACTCAGTGCAAACCATTGACACTGAGAAAACTATTACATGCTGGTTAGAGAGGTGGCCTACTCTGTGGACAGGACCCCAGACCAAAAGTCAGGAGGCCTGGGTTCTGGGACCCATTCTCTTTAAGAAAGTCATTTCTGGGGCGCCTGGGTGGCTCAGTCGGTTAAGCATCCGACTTCAGCTCAGGTCACAGATCTCGCGGTCCGTGAGTTCGAGCCCCGCGTCGGGCTCTGGGCTGATGGCTCAGAGCCTAGAGCCTGCTTCCGATTCTGTGTCTCCCTCTCTCTCTGCCCCTCCCCTGTTCATGCTCTGTCTCTCTCTGTCCCAAAAATAAATAAACGTTAAAAAAAATTTTTTTTAAAAAAAAGAAAATCATTTCTGTTGGGGACTCAGTTTTCTCCTCTGTAAAAGGAAAGGGTTGAACTAGATTGTCTTTTAAGTTAACCTTGCATCTTATTATTAAACTTACTGACCTTGCAACTTATTATTGTAGAAGGAGCAGAGTGGGAATGAGTCACAGGAATAAAGAGAGGCCAAAAGAATAGGGCAAAGTGGGAAAGAAGGAGCAAGCCCCCCACTCATCACACTGACCACACTCCAGGGACAGTCTTCATATGCTCAGATCCAAAGGCCAAGCCAAATCAGTGCCACCTTAGCCTGGAATGAGTGTTTCTACCAGTCACTTAAGAGAAAATATTAATTGTAATAAGTATACACTGGTACAACAAACCAAAATGCTTTATAACCTAAACTACTTCAATGCTGATGACCCTAAAAGTACTCCCCGACCCTCTCCCCCTGACCCCAGACTCCATATCTCCCTCTTGCTCCACGTCTCCCTCCCACTTCCTGGTTTCAGTCAGTGGTACCATCTTTGACCGCCCTCCATCTTACCCACATTACCAGTTAGCTCCTGAGTTCTATGGCTCTGTCTGTCTCAGCAGAGGATCTTCGCTCTATCCCTCCTCTTTCTTCCCTTCCAACACTACCCCGGTCTTGGAATTTTCCAGGTGCACAATTGTTCCAGTTTGTTCTCAGTTCCCAGGACTTGCTCCCTCATGCTGAGAGGCAAGAGCCTCCTAACTGGGTTCTTCCTCCAGCCTCACTTCCCTTGGTGCTTCTTGCATATTCTTACTACCAAGCCCCATCCCTCCTAGGGCCTGCCCAGGTGCTGACTCATGTGAATGCCACCCAGGTCCTGAGCCAATGAGAGCCACTGCTCTGTGGGGGAGTTCCCAGGTCAGTGGGGAAAGGAAAGGGAGAAGGGTGGGGGACCAAGTGCAGCTGCCACCCACTCTGCATATCCAGTCTCATGTGGTACTATTCCTCAACATGCCCCACTCCATCCAGGCGTGGTTTAGGGGCTTCCCCCCAAGCTCTACAAACTCAGCCCCAACCACAAGTCATTGCCTAGGTTATGCTTGCCCATATAAACCCTCATGCCCACAGTCCCCTGCGAAGGAGACAGTCCAAGATTGTAAATACTCTAGTGTGTTACTGAAGAGCCTTCAACCATAGCTACTTGACCAGTGAAAGGAAATGATCCAAGGTTTCATAAAGAGAAAAAAGTTCTATCCAAATAAGGACAATGGTTATTGGCTGGACTAACCAAATTGTCTCAGAAGTTTGAATAGTAAACTATAGTGAGAGCATCAGTCAACTGGTAGCAAAAGTAAAAACTGAAAAGACATAGAAAAAGGCATTAAGGCAATAGAGTTATTAGTGTGTTTTGAGTAAACAGAGACTACGAGCAAATAGAAGCTATATGCTAATTAGACCACCAAAATAAAGAATGGTATGGAACGTCTGGTTGCTGTTTCTTCCTTGAAAAAAAAAAAAAACACTTCTCTTGAAAATCACCTAAAAGCAACAAGAAGAATAAGAAATGAACTCTCTTTGACAAAGCTAGCAGAGACCTATCAATATAGACACAACACATAACTGGGATGCAGAAAGATGCTAAGAGAAAACAGTGTGGCACAGCGCTCAGGTAAAGCTGGCCAAACATACCCTCCAAGGTAAGTGCCACTCTCCAGGGGAGGGAAGGATGGAAGGAAGGTCTCTTTCTTTACTATTTACTTTATTATTACTAACTTTCTTGTTAGTAATAATAAGGACAGGTATGTGGGCTGAACAGTGGGAGCTTTCTTGAACCTATTTTCACAAGCAAAGGTGGAGTCAATGATGAACCATACAGAAAAATCATATTTGCAGAAAGCAGTCTCTTAGTGAAGTGGGTTAGAGGAGAGAGGCTCCACATTATGAGCATATCTGTAGTTGTCATTGCCAGTTGGCTAGACAGAAGGAAAGCTTAAAAGATCTTATACTCATGTCCCTGTAGGAAAGTGCTAGTAGCCTACAACATGGCCATGCTCTCCCTCCTCCACTCCAGAAGCTGATGCAAACAGCTGGTCCAGGAAAAAGTTACTTCATTAAAAGAGGAATTAATAACCAGAAAGAAACTACCATAGAATTTATAATGTAAAGATATTATAACACAAAAGTAGAGAAGAGAGGAAAATTAAACAGTAGACAAAAAACTCTCACCAGAAAAATGAACATATTATGATAGGAATTTTTAAAACTCAATGAAGCAATTACTTCTACAAACCAAGAACACAAAGAAGAGATACAAATGTTTAGGGGAAAAAGTATGGCAAGGCAAGCAAAGGATGTAAGTCATGAGACGGTAGAGCTCAGAAAGAAAGTAGAAGACAATGTAAAGCCAATTACAGTCACTGCTGAAAGCATAGGAAAGTGATATGGAGGACAGAATTGAAAAAAAGAGAAAAATCAGCAGAAAGTTATAAGAGGCTTAAAAAAGATGACAGATAAATGGTAGGTCTGAAAGGTAGACATATATATAATTCATATCATTATGAAGAGAACATATATTTAAAGATATTTATAAGAATTTTCCAAAAAAGATAGAAGTAAATCTACCAATTAAAAAGTTCTCTTATGTGCCAGGAAAATACCAGCAAAGAATGATCAAATCTAATAAGTATTCTGGACTTCAAAGATAAATACTCCTCTGGAACATTCAGCCCAAAAGATCGAGTTGCTTTTAAGGGTGAAGGAAAACAACCAGGGTAACCTCAGACATCTCCACAACATTATTCAAACAAAGAAATAACAGAATAACTGAAGATGCTATATCCAAGCAAGCTATCAATCAAGTGTAAAGGTAACATTACGAACATGCTGGGGAGCCTGGGTGGCTCAGTCAGTTGGGTGTCCGACTTTGGCTCAGGTCATGATCTCACAGTCCGTGAGTTCGAGCCCCGCATCAGGCTCTGTGCTGACAGCGTGGAGCCTGGAGCCTGGAGCCTGCTTTGGATTCTGTGTCTCCCTCTCTCTCTGCTCCTCCCCTGCTCATGCTCTGTCTCTCTCTGTCTCAAAAAAAATAAAAATAAAAACATTTTTAAAAAAAAACAAACAAACAAACAACATTTACAAACATGCAAGAACACAAGAACATCAATCTCGTGAGCTTGAGGAATCCACAAGAGGGAAATCTCAAGCCAATCAAAAGATGAGTGGAAGAAAACAGAAAGCACAGCAGCAGAACTGAAGTGACATGAAATCATGTAACTGAGACTAAGACCAACACTAAAGCAATGTGCCAATTGTGGTTCTAGAACCAAGGATAAAGGTCTTAAACCCTGATAATATAGAAATTGCATAACCAACAAAACCTGGCTCAGGGAAAGGAAGAGAAGGTAGAAAATAGTGTAAATATGTTGATAACATTTTGCTTACAACTGGCTATCAAAGACATCATTAAAGCTAATAAAATAATAGACATGTATAAATATTTAATAAGAATATTTACACGGTATAAGAGGAAAACATTCAGAAAAACAGTAATAATATGATCAACTAAAGTGGTGGGGGGAGATAGGATTTTGTGGAAATATAGCAATTTTATCATTCTTGAGAAAGCATTCAATAAATACTAGGGAATACATACATACACACACACACACATACACACAGACACACACACAAAAGGTAACCACTTGGGGGGAAATAAAAGCCTTTCAAATTATTAGAAGAAATATACACATAAAAAACAAGCAAAACACAATATGGAGTAAAGGATTCAAAAAATAAATGAAGCAGCAATAAAACCAGAACGTAGAACATAAAACATGATTTAAAGGGGGGAAAAAAAAGGGCACCTGGGTGGCTCAGTCAGTTGCAAGTCTGACTTCAGCTCAGGTCATGATCTTACAGCTTGTGGGTTTGAGGCCTGCATCGGGCTCTGTGCTGACAGCTTGGAGCCTGGAGCCTGCTTCAGATCCTGTGTCTCCCTCCCTCTCTGCCCCTCCCCTGCTCATGCTCTCTCTCCCTCACAAATAAATAAACATTAAAAAACTTTTAAAAGGAAACAAAAACCTAAAAGCAAACATGTCTGTTATATTAATTTATGTGAATGCGATCATTTTACCTATTAAAATATTTTTATTCTCAGACTGGATCACAAAAGTGAGGTCCAAATTTCTTAAGTCTCTTAAAGCACGATTGCCTAGAGGCTCCTGGGTGGCTCAGTCGGTGAACCATCTGACTTCAAGTCAGGTCATGATCTTATGGTTCGTGGGTTCGAGCCCCGCATCAGGCTCTGTGCTGACAGCTCGGAGCGTGGAGCCTGCTTTGGATTCTGTGCCTCCCTCGTTCTCGGCCCCCCCCCCCCCACCCCCGACTCATGCTGTGTCTAAACATTAAAAAAAAAACAACAACATGCGATTATGCGATTGCCTAGAGAGGTTGAAAACAAAGGGGTGAATATAGAACACGCAAGCACAAACTAAAAGGAAGAAAGGAGCACAATTTTAGGGGCTGATTAGATTGAAGTTGGGGACATGGAGTAAGACACAGAGGGACATTAAAAAGACAGAAACGTTCTAAAAATAAAGACCACCATCCCCAGTGATGACTGAACAGTTATGAATACTTATATTTCAAACATCACCACGTCATCCTTCTTTAAGTAAAACTACACGATACACAAGAAGAACAAAGAGCATTTTAGTAGTCAGAGATGACACTTGGCCACCCAGCCCATGCCAGAGGAAGTAAACAAAAACTAACAGGATACAGGGGAGAAAATAACCAAAGTACTAAAGTTACCCTGATACCCTGAACATAATACCTTCCATACCCTGAAAACAGAAAATTTAAAAACTGAAAACCTTAGGCTTCAAAGACAACCTCAATATACTCGCCAAAATAGAAACCATTTGGGGCGCCTGGGTGGCGCAGTCGGTTAAGCGTCCAACTTCAGCCAGGTCACGATCTCGCGGTCCGTGAGTTCGAGCCCCGCGTCAGGCTCTGGGCTGATGGCTCGGAGCCTGGAGCCTGTTTCCGATTCTGTGTATCCCTCTCTCTCTGCCCCTCCCCCGTTCATTCTCTGTCTCTCTCTGTCCCAAAAATAAATAAAAAACGTTGAAAAAAAAATTAAAAAAAAAAAAATAGAAACCATTCATACCATATGCTGGGATTATAATGAAATAAAATTAGAAGTTTTTCAATAAAATTCTTACCACTCTGAAATTTTTATTCTTTCTCGTAAAGAGCACTTGGGACAAAGAGGAAGTCAAAGCTGAAATTGGAAAATACCTTTAAATGATCCTAATGAATATGTTATGTCAGAACTGTGCTAAAAGCATGTTCATAGGTAAAAATGAAAATAAATTAATTAGGCATGCAACTCAAGAAGTTAAAACACAGACAACAAATTCAACCTAAGGAAAGCAGAAAGAAGACATTAGTTATGTAAAAGCAGAATACAATGCATGAAATTAAAGAACTGTAGAATTAATATATATATATATCTCCAAGAGGAAATTTTTATTAAAAAAAAAGCTCATAAAAGAGATAAGCCATTAGCTAACATTATCAAGCCAAAGGGAGAAAACAGAAATAACCAAAATAAATAATTATAATGGGAAAATAACCATAGAAACTGATAAAATTTAAAACATAATGACACTATTTTGCTCATCGTTATGCAAAATAATTTGAGAATACAGAGAAAAGGATAAGTTTATAGGAAAATATAAATTGTTAAAATTAACTGTAGTCAAGTGACATAATCTAAGGGATCAATTGTTACAGAAAACCATAGACAAATGTCAAAGCTGTCCCTCCTCCCCCCCCCCCACCCCCACCAAAAGAGCACCAAGCCCGGGGACTGTCACTGAAGAATTCTAACCAACCTCCAAGAAATGGATCATTCTGATGCTCTGTAAATTCCTTCCCCACATACAAGTGCATACAATTTTTTTGGAAATGGTATAACACTGACATCAAAATCTGACAAAAAACACAAAAAGAAACTATAGCCCACTGTCACTTATGAATATCATAACAAAATAAGTTATATAAAACATTAGACAACAGAAAATATATATACGTGAAAGCACCAGTTAGACAATATAGAAGGGAAAAAAAAACATCTAGAAGAGACAGAAGAAAATCAGATACACAAAACAAAACCAGGACATATGGAAGATCAAGAAGGAAAACAAACCTGGAAAACACATATGACCTGCAGGTGAAGACTTAACGTCAAAAATACGAAACCTCCCTTTATGTTAAGATACAGATTCAATATGATCCTGCTCCCCCAAATATCAACAGAGTTGGGATTTATTTTTTAAATTTTGTTTCTTTGTTTTTGTTTGCTTGGGCTCTGGGGGGCAGAACTCAAAAGATGATTCTGAAATAAATAATGACTTCCAGAAACAAGAGAGAATTGCTAGAAAAAATATTTTTTAAGGGGTAGTGGGTGGAAGAAGAGGACTAACTAGCCTTACCAGGTATTAAAACAAATTACAAAGCAACAAAGCTATAATAATTAAAACACCATAGTATGAACATGAACACATGGAAAAATCAATGGAACAGAAGAAGCCCAAAGACATCTTTCAAAAGGGAGGAAGATAGAGGTTTTTTGTTTTTTTTTTAATAAAAAGCATTTGGGGGCACCTGGGTGACTCAGTCAGTTAAGTGGCTGAGTCTTGATTTTGGCTCAGGTCATGATCTCACAGTCATGAGATGGAGCCCCGTGTTGGGCTCCAGGCTCAGTGTTCAGCCTGCTTAAGATCCTCTCTCTTTCTCTCTCTCTCCTTCTGCCCCTCTGTCCAGCTCTCTCTCTCTCTCTCAATCAATCATTAATTAATTAATTAATGGCATTTAGCCATTGGAGAGAAACATTAAAAAGTAAACTTGGGTTCCTTTTTTCCTTTCTTAAAATCTTTAAGTAATCTCTAGACCCAATGTGAGGCTCAGACTCACAACCCCAGAAGCAAGAGTTGTGTGTTCCACCAACTGAGCCAGCCAGGTGCCCCTAAAGTTGGATTCCTATCTCACACCTCACACCAACATTAACTCGAGAAGAATCATATATTTACATTTTTTAAAAAATAAAACCAGAAAATTCTGGAAAAAAAAAAAAGGAACAATCTTACAAATATAATCTTAGATTAGGGTAGATCACTCTAAATATGACCCAAAACCCAGACCCCATTTCATAAAGTTGTTTCACTTGACCTTATAGAAATCAAATTCACCAAGTCTGGGGGCTGGTGAGGTGGGAAGCAGCAAAAACAAAGCCAGGAAACCAATGATAAAATGGAAAAAAAATTGTGAAAACCATATTACAGTTAATTTTCTGAAAAGAGAAAGAGCATCTTATAAATCAATGCAAAACTGGGCAAATGTTACAAACTAATGTTCATCTAAAAGGGGATGGCTCGGGGCACCTGGGTGGCTCAGTCGGTTGAACGTCTGACTTTGGTTCAGGTCATGATCTCACAGTTCATGGGTTCAAGCCCTGCGTCGGACTCTGTGCTGACAGCTCGGAACCTGGAGTCTGCTTCGGATTCTGTGTCTCCCTCTCTCTCTGCCCCTCCTCCACTCATGCTCTGTCTCCCTCTCCCTCTCAAAAATAAATAGAATTTTTAATAAATAAATAAATAAAATAAAAGGGGATGGTCCCAAACACAAGAAAAGACGCTTGCCCTCACCTGTAATAGGAGAAATGTTAACATTGTGACACATTTTTTTACCTACTAGATGGCCAAAGGTGAAAAACATTTCAAAACCCCTTTGTAAGAAAGGGTGTAAAGACACAGTTGGCTTTTCGTGGCTTTGTTTTTTGTTTTTTGCTGGTAGAAGTGTAATTTGATATAGCCTAGATGAGGTTGTTCCTAGCAAGATCGTTGACCCTAAGCAAGTTTCATACCTTGAGCTTCAATAGCACCACCTCTTAGGACTTTCAGGATGAGAAGGCATACGGATGCCAGCACAGCACTCCATAGAGATACTGGTACCTCACAGCTTGCTCAGGCTACACCCTCTGTCCCCGTTGACTCGAAGTGAATATTCTTTCCACAGCTTAGCTTGTTCAGAGGCTCCGCTCTTTGGGGGGGAAGGGGTCCTCTTCCCAGAGCTAGAGGAGGGAACTGGTATATCCCAGATGCCCAGCTGTGCCTTAGAAAGGGCAGAGGTCAAGCCCGCAATCCTGGGAGCCCCATGTTTGCCTCCAGAGCAAGCCTCAGCCCAATCTGGCCAGCTGCTAGGGTAGAGAAGAACAGCTTAGAGACTTGGGCCTGAGAGCCACAGGCAATGGGCATGCATACAAAGCCTGGGGCAGCACAGCCCTCAGACTGTATTTTGAGGCTGCTGACGCCCTCTCACTGAGCATCCCCAAATGCTCAGTTCTAGCCCCACCACCAGCCCCATATGCCAAGGGTTGACTGAACTCTCTGGCTTCCTCCCAAGCGAGGGAATGAAGGGAAGTGCAGTTGGATGCCATGGCAACCAGCTGCTGGAGGCCAGCCTCCCCGTGGCCCTCCCAACCCTCCAGCACACACTGTGCTGGGGGTAGGAAAGCTGGCGTCTACTTGAATTAAGAGTCTGCTGGTACCAGAGAAAGGAGGCATGTACCTGGAATCTCTTCCAGCCTTGGCTGGAAACTCACAATATCTGTATGACCAGATTGCTTCCCTTCTCTGGGCTCAGCTTCCTCATTATAAAATGAAGGAGTAGGACCAGCAAGCCCTGCACCACTTTCCAGCTCTGTCATTGTGTAGCTCTGGGATCTCCCCAAGAGCCAGCCTGGAGACCAACAAGACTGCTCTTTCTGGTAAACTCTCCAGGGAAAGGGAAGGGCAGGAGGCCCTGCATTCTGACCTTGCAAGGCCTGGTTAGGGGGATGGACCTCTTCCTCTGCAAGCATCTCCATCTAGGAGGAGGCCTTCATCCATTCATAACAGGGTGTTACATGGAAATGCTTCCACCATGACACAACAAATGCCTGTCTAGTAGTAGAAATGGCAAAGTAGATGTTCAAGAACCAGTTGGAAAGCTCTGATCCACAGAGAGGGGGCAAAGGTTGGAGAAAGTGGGAATGAAGAGATGCGTCTGGAAAGTAGTTTTATCTCAGCACAGGGGAGAACTGCGCTAAGTGGTCCTGATTCTTCCCCAGGCAGGAGCAGTGAAGAGAGGCACCCAATCTGGGGGGCTTCCAAATATGACTCCAAGAGCTTGATAAAGGTCCCTTGCACCTTGAAGAGCCCCAGGGCCTGGTGTCTAGCTTTTGCCAGGATATCTAAAGAGCAAGAGAGCCAGGCCCAGGCTTAGCTTTCATGGCAGAGGAAGAACCGCTCCTGGGGTAGAAAGCCCTGCACCACCAGGATCTGTCAGGGACACAAGATGCTTCTGCATTTCCTTGAACCGTAAGTGGGAGGGAGGGAGCCATCAGGAAGCCATTTTGTATCCTCCACGAGAGGCGCACCTGGTTGGGCTAAGGGACTCATGCAAAGAATAAACACCCACTGGATGCAAAGGGGAAGCTCTGGGGAGGGGGGGAGGGTGTGCAGCTGGAGGGTGACCCATGGAAGGGAGCCACAGTCAGAGAGGAGCCTTTGAGAAACAGCACAAGAGAATGAGTCGGCTTCAAACATCTGCTAGGTCCAGAGAGCACAGAGCCATTGCGTCTGTTGACAGCTTCATCGGGAAAGCAGAACGGCTACTGGAGACAAGAAATAGGGACTTAGTACAGCAATCAGACATTACACAGTTGTGTGAGCTGGTGCAGGGGTCCGCGAGGGCTGCCGCCTCTGTCTGACAGCGGGCCTGACGTCACGATAGATCAGGAAGCAGGGGAGATCCTGCCTCTACTGCCCCAACCTCGACGGGCTGCAGAAGGAGTAGGGGCCTCTGGCTGTACAGCTGCACGCGTGCCTGGCCCAGGACTCAGAGCGGTGCCGGGGAAGATGTGGTGGGAACTATCTGTGGTGACCTTGTGGAGGTGAGCCTCGAGACCGTTGGTCACATGTAGGAACTACACTGGTACATGGGTCCCTGCACTGACCTTCACAGCTGTGGGCTTTCCTCCCGCCTCTCTTGTGGTCAATCCTAATCCAGAATCATTCAGGGAAGGGGATGCTGGGACACTTCATTCCAATTGAGTTATGTCGCCTAGCACAAAACCACCACAGCCACCCTCTGACAGCGTCATTCAGGTCAGAGCTTTCTCCCTTCCTCCGCCTCCGTCCCGGCCTCCCAATACCTGACAGGGCAGGAACAGCAGCTGGCAACTGGGACAGAGCCAACTGAAAAGGAAAAGAAGCCCAACCCATCTTCTCCAGGACAGTCAGTTGGACCCGCTGCCCTCAATATTCAACTAGAAATCAGGAGCTGTTACAGCACCAACCAAAAATATAAAGTATTTGGAAATTAATCTACCTGAACATTCAAGGGGCTTTTACAAAGAAAAGTTGTAAAACTATTACAGGGTGGGGCACTAGGGTGGCCCAGTCAGTTAAGAGTCCAACTCTTGACTTCAGCTCAGGTCATGATCTCAGTTGGTGAGTTCAAGCCCCGTGTCAGGCTCTGCAATGGCAGTACAGAGCCTGCTTGGGATTCTCTCTCTCCATGTCTCTCACCCCTCTCTGTCAAAACAAATAAAATAAACTTTAAAAAAAACTTATTAAAGGGTAAAACAGAAAATTCTAAAAAGTAAGAGGAGAACATTATCCCCAAAGTAATTCATACATTCAATACAATTCTGAATAAAATTCTGGCATGCTTACTAAATATTTGTTTTTAGTTTGTTATGAATGAATATGAATATCTTTTCTGTATGTCAGTTCTTTGATATTTCATTTCCTCTTTAGGGAATTACCTGTTTCTATGATCACCTTCTTTCTTAAGGGTGTTACTTTACTGGGTTTTCTTGATTGAATGAACACTCTACTAAAATGACAAATATTTTCCTGTCATGTTTATAGAAAATGCCTCCAAGTATGTTGATTGCCCTTAAATTCTGCTTACCCTGTTTGGACATCAGGAGTTTTACATTTTTATGTGGTTAAGTCTGCTGGTATGTATATGATTTCTTCCATTAGTTTTAAGGTTAGACACAGAAATCAGATATTTATTCTAGGGTGTTTTTTTTTTCATTTAACTTTTATAGTTAACTTCTTTAAAAACAAAAAAAATAGAGATGGGGCGCCTGGGTGGCTCAGGTGGTTAAGTGTCTGACTCTTGATTTCAGCTCAAGTCATGATCTCACGATTCATGGGTTCGAGCCCCACATCAGGCTCTGCCCTGACAGTGTGGAACCTGCTTGGGATTCTCTCTCTCCCTCTCTCTCTCTGCCTCTCCCCTGCTCATGCTCACTCTCTCTCTCAAAATAAATACATAAACATTAAAAAATGGCTTAAAAAATTGAGATATAATTGACATCCAGCGTTAGGTTAGTTTCAGGTGTACAACATAATGATTTCTTAAGTGTATATATTGCAAAATGATCACCTGTTAACATCTGTCACCATACACAATTACAAAGTTTTTTCCTATGCTGAGAACTTTTAAGATCTACTCTCCTAGCAACTTTCAAATATGCAATAGAGTAGTAGTAACTATACTTGCCCCTGTCATACATTAAATCTCCATGACTTACTTATTTTACAACTGAAAGTTTGTACTTTTGGCACCTTTCACCCATTTGTCCCATGCCCCCCCCCCCACTGTTAGCCTCTTTATCCATATGAAATATATCCTCTGATGATATAAACTATGCATCTGAATGTCTGTCTGTCTTCCTCTCGCCACCCCCACTGGCTGTATAGTTTTTCCCAGCATCTTTTGTTTGTAACAAAGTGGATAATTTTGTGTTATCTTAACACCTGGCATCAGACTTCCTCTTCAGGGACAACACTCACTGTTTAGAAGGTTCTCTTGATAAATGTGGAATAAAAGGTGAGCCCTTTCAAGGTCCAAAGGGACAGTGGCACCAAAACTTTGGATAAGGGAGAAAGCCACTCTGAATGAGATTCAGAAGGACTTCATGGTTATTCACATAAAAGAGAGATGAAAGTGAAGGAAAAACACACAGGGAAGGTGGTGAAAAACGTGCTGGAAGATGGGCAAGATGCAGTGAGCCAGGGTCAGTGAAGCATATTGAAGATGAGGCAGCCATATTTGCACTTTAGAAGCTGATGCTTGTTGGGGAAATGGAATCTCCTTGTATTTCAGCAGTACAAACCCTCCCTCTTACACACCCTCAGGCTCAAGACTCCTTGTGTGGGTGAATTTTTCCAGCTGGAATCCCCTAGTAGATTGACAAATTCTAAATGGAAGAGCAAAGAGCTATGTAGTTTTCTAAAAGAACAAAGAGGAGGGACACACCTTATCAGCCACTGGAAATAGTCCACCCATGGTAACTGTTTCAGTCAGGACGGGCAAGATTTTGCTGCAGAAACAAAAACCTCCTGGTGCAATCACTTACAACAGCCAAGGTCTGTTCCTCACTAATGTTACATGTCCATCGAAGGTCATCTGGAGGATCTGCTCTGTCTCATCCAGGCTGACAGTGTCTACCTGACTGGAGCATTACAGTTTGTCACAGCAGGGGGAAGGGAGCATGGGGAATTACACACTGGCTCGAAAGCTTCCTTCCAGAAGTGACATGTGTCACTTCTGCTCATATTCCATTGTCCAAATCAAGTCATAGAGCCACAGCAAGCTCCAAGTGGACAGGAAAGTGCCACCCTACCATTTTCCTGAAAGACAGGAGAGCTACACTATTTGTGAATAGTGCTAACGACAATGACAATCATTTTTTTAAAAAGAAAACCGGAGGGAATAATGCAAGGACTAACAAATGAATAAAACAGAAGAGAGAATACACCAAAAAATGCGTGTGCGTGTGTGTGTGTGTGTGTGTGTGTGTGTGTGTGTGTGTCTATTAGATCGGGCATATGACACAGGTGAAATCATAAAGACTGGGGGAAAGGTGGCTTGTTTAGTGGGTTCGGCTCACCATACAGATGAAAACCGAGTTTAAACCTCTTCTACTACATGAAAACTTGTACTCCAGGAAATTAGGCCCCTAAATGTGACCTGCAAAACTATAACACTAGCAGAGAGTAGATGAAAAGAATATCTCTGTGACCTTGGTGAGGGAAGATTTCTTTAATAAGACCCCAAAAGGCTCAAACCATCAGGTAAAAAAGAAATGATGCATTTGACCAGAATAAAATTGAGGCTTTCTGTTCCCTGACAAAACCAAACATCACAGTTACCAGGCAGGTGGCCGGCCAGGAGAAGACATTGCAACAACCAAAATGAAGAACATGCATATATCTAGCATATATCTAGCAAATATCCAGCAAATACCTAGCATATATCTAGTAAACATCACATATTTGAATTCCTTCTAATCAAATCAACAAGAAAGAACAAAAAACAGACACAACTGAGAAGGGAAAAAATATGACCAGGCAATTCACATATGGTGAAATCGGCGAAGTCCCTCACTGCCACAGGTACACTGGGAGGCATGTAAATGCATGGTCATCAGAGAAACTCAAGAACCAGCGGAGCATCCCTGTAAAACCTGGGGACAATTAGAAAAGCAGATGACACTAAGTGTTGGAAAAGATGTGGGAAAACTGGGCACCAGTGGCACTGCCAGAGGTCTGCTGAGAGCGCTGACTGCCAGAGCCATCTGGCAGTTCTGGGTGGAAGCGACTGTGGTCAGCCAAGCCCTCTCCTGGGGGTGTGCTGAACAGAGACCCACAAACTCCCACAGAGACCCACAAGAGGACGTGTTTGATACTATCTGTCACGGCAAGGAACTGACGCAGCCTGGGTGTCTGTCACTAGGAAATCAAAGCAACTTTCAGTGGGTGCATAGGCGAAATACTATGCACCATCCAGAAGCAGTGAAACAGACGTATATACAGCAGCATGAACTAATGTGAAAAACAGACGCGAACAGAAAAAGTAAGGAACAGACTAAAATCTATCTGTGTATGAGACACGGCAGAGATAGGGAAGTAAGGATGGGGGTGAGATGCAAAGAAATAATGAAGCAAAACAAAATAGCGGCCTTTCACAGACAAATGATGATGGGTGTCATGTACTGCAGAATACGATGAACTCAGTCCCATGCGTCTCTGATCCGGTAAATAGAAGGAAGGAGAAAGCAGACACTCGGAATTACCACGCTGGCCAGCAGTGCTGCTTCCACTCCTACTCCGTGGGTTGGAATGGCTTCTCATGCTTCACCTGCAGATCCCTGGGCTTGGCTCCCAGGCCTGATGTGGGGCCTGAGGGTCTGTGTTCCCTGCCAGCTCCCGGGTGATAGTGGTGCTGCTGTCCAAGGAACCATATGCTGACCAGCAAGGAGTCAGAAAACCATCCCTCCTGCCTGGGAGACTGGGAAATGTAGTCTAACTCTGCCCCAGGAAGGACAGGAAAGTGGTCTAGTAAACAGATGGCCGGTGTCTCCCACACGGTCACACCCTCACTTTCAGCCAGGCTTCTGGAGCACCTGCACGTCTCGCTCGCTGGCTCCTTCCACACGGGCTTCCCGGCTATACCATAAGCTCTGTGAGGGCAGGGGTCATGAGTGGCTGTGTCCCCTTCCCCCAACCCCTCACACCTAGCTAAATGCCTGGCACATAGCAGAAACTCAATAAATGGCTGTTGATTCTACACTGGACATTTAAAATTTCTGAGCACAAAAATGGCCAGCAAGAGTCAGAATAGGGATCTCACCAGCAACTGGGGAAGAGTGGCTCAGAGTGCGAGTAAGGTAAGTGTCAGCAGACGCACGTGTAGACTAGGGAGGCTGGAATGGAAAGGAAGTCTCCTGAGGGCCTCCACCTGCTGCCAACTGCCTAAACAACTAAGTTTCTTTCATCTGATCCTTCCCCCTGCCTCCCTCCTCCCTCTGCCCACACCCTCTCCTCCAGCTAAAGTCAGAAAGGACAGCAGGGGCAAGAGCAACTTGGACCCCACGGACTATCCTGAAATGGCTGGGAGCTGGGAGAGGGGGCAGGAATCTAGTCCTGCAAGTCCAGAGTGGATTAATCAGGTACAGCTACGGATGAACATCAGGTTGTCTGGATGCAAGGCCACCTGCCACCCCTCCCCCAAAGGGTCAGGGCAAGACGGGTATCTGGGGAGGAGGAGCTCGGTGGCTCTTTCTGCCCTTGTGCCCCCTTCTCTTCTTTCTGAGCCCTGCCCCCCCGTGCTTCTGCTTGGAGAACAGCTCTGAAGCAGAAGCCTGTTCTATGGCCAAGTCAACACATCGGCTTTGATCACAGTCCCCATACTGCAGTGAGAAGCGTGAACTCTCTAAGACACAATTAAATGCTGAGATTCTAGAACATTATTGACACCTTCGTATGATTTGTTTTGTTCCCCTTCCCTAGTGTTTTTTTTTTCCCCTAAGGGGACTGGGGAAATAAGTGATTTTAATGGTGATATTTCACTCTGGCACAGCGCATGTGCAGGGAAGATTACAAGACACAGTCTTCCGATGTGACTTGGTGAGGTGGCCGTGGGAGGGCGGCTCTCCTGTCTGCCCAATTCGAAGTGACTTCCTTCCACCTGTATGAAGCCCAGACTCTCCCAGACCCTGGGAGCTGGGCACGGAGGAGATAGCACATCTAGAACATTGTTCAAATTTTCCAATCATCACCTAGGATTCGGGCCATAGGGAAAAGACATCCTTTATTATGCCTGAGGCGCTGGGGAAGCAGGGTCTGGACCTGGGGTGGGAGTAGGTCTGTGGCCCATCAGCTAGTCCATCCCTGAGGCTGCTGGCTCCCACAGCCCCCAGGCTGAGATTGCTTGAGCACCCCGCCAGGGAGGCCCGTTCCCAACCCCAGACTGACCTCTCCTGGCCAGACCCTGCCAAGCAGCTTGGAAAAGAGAAAGGATGAGGAGTCATCCATGTGTTCATTGTTTTCTTACCACCTTCCCCCCAAAGAGAGGGAAGAAAGGGGACAAAGAGGAAATCAGAAGGAGTAAGTTGGCCCTCCCACCCTCCAGCCTCCCCCTCTCCCCCAGACTCCCAGCTGTCGGCCTAAAATCACAAAGCCTTTTCGCTCAAAATCCAGAGAAAAAAAAAGAGAGGAAAGCGGAGGGAAGAGAAGAAGCAGCAGTGAATTTCAAAAGGAGGGCTAATTTGTGCAGAGCCGGACAGCTGCATTTGCATAATGAAATGTGCAGAGGATGTTTGGCTCATGTATTTTTTAGAAGGTTTAACTTTAATTTTATTTAGCCTAAGAAGGGCATGTCACTCAAACTCCGCTGGTCATTTATAAAAATATTTCAATTGTGTTTCCAAGGAGCTGTCTTTCTGGCCTAAGTGGCTGGTGCCGGAGGTTGTGAATGCTAATGCAGAGGTCGGGAGATCGATGGGGAGGGAGAGCAGGAGAGAAAAAACTGGGAGGGGCAGAGACACCCAGAAAGAGACACCGAAGACGCAAAGAAGAAAGGACAAGCAGGGAGACAAAGAAAGAAAGAGTGTGGAGTGGGACAAGGACCACCGGACTCAGAAGAAGCAGGTCAGGTAAGTATCCACGGCAGGTGTGGAGATGGGTATTCCTAGTGGACCACACCTCGCTCATGCAGGTCAGCCCAGCTCTCCCAGCCCATGGTGTTCAGGTTTGTAGTTCAGGTAGAGCATTGCTACTCTAATCTCAAAACAAAACAAAAAAACCCCACAACTGTTTGCAAGAAGAGCATACTAGGACCAAGCTGTCTTCCTTCCACCCCTGGGTCCTGCACTGGAGGTGTTTTCTCCCATCTGTAATTCTGAACTTTAATGAAGAAGCTTGATCGTGGGCTGTTTGCATCGGAAACGGGCAACGGAGGGCTGAGCTGAGCATAGCTGTTACACTTCTTCCCTCTTGCCTTTCCGGCAACAATTACCCTTCAACTCCCCTCCCTAGTTTCCACACAAACACCCCAGCCTCCTAAATAAAGTGCTCTCAGACTTTTTACAGCACATGGAGGAGATGAGGAGTGGGGAGGAAGGGGAAGCTGTATTTGCAGAACATCTTTCTCTCTCTGCCACTGGCTTCAAAGTGCTTCAGAGAGACGCTAGAATCTCAGACCCAAGCCAATCTCTCATTCCCTGATGTGCAACTGAGAGCTAGGGGAGGGAGGAAATCCATCCCGGAGGCAGCCAGGCCCTCGAGTTAGAGCTCCGGAGGCCTCATCTCACCACCTCCCACCTTCCCTTGCCAACACGCTGCCCAAAGCCTGGCCTCCCTCTGCCTCCTCTCCTGGCCTCAAGGACTGGAAGGGAGATCCCCAGAAACCTGCTCAGGAAATGGCTACCTCACACCTCCTCGCAGGCTTTGTCAGGTTGTCTAATCTGAGTGTTTGGTTCTCGACTGGATCTGGGGACACAGTCTGGGAACCAGGCATTCTGGCCCGGGACTACCTCCGATGGTCCCTGTCTTGGAGATCACAGTGGCTGATCCAGAATGTGGGGCAGGGGCATACACTGGAACCCGCCCCTCAGGAGGCACCACAGTCCCTACTGCAGAAAAATAACAATCATACACAGCCCAGGTAGTCTGGGGCTGGAGCCCAATTCCCGGAGCTCATGGGGGTGGCAGGGGGTGCAGGGTACGGAGGATGGCCTGAGAGGCAGGGGTTTTGGAGTTGGGCCATCGGGGATCAAATCTGCTTGAATTAATCACTTGAGCAAGTCACCTAACCTCTCTGATCCTCCATTTCTTCCTCTGTAAAGACTATCCACCTATCAGATTACCATGAGGCTTTGACATCATGCATTACGACCGGCCTGAGGTGGTAACAAGGTTTGAGGGACATTCTTCCAGGCACCTAGTTGGAAAGGCCCAATAGCAAAGCTACCACACTAGTCCTGGGCACCTCGAGAGGCAGAAAGAGAGCAGGAGAGGAAGGCCAGCTCCCGCCCTTGAAGAATGTCTCATAACAACTACCACGGACTGCTCATTTTTGTGGTGGTCCTTGTTAACAAAAGAGCTGGGCAACGAGTGGGGAATCAAACACTGCTGGAAAGCAGAAGAGGTAGAAATCATCTAATAGTCTCCTGATATTTTCCTTTTTCTTTTAATTCTTTTTAACATTTATTTATTTTTGAGAGAGAAAAAGAGCATGAGCTGGGGAGGGGCAGAGAGAGAGGGAGACACAGAATCCGAAGCAGGCTCGGGGCCCCGAGCTGTCAGCACAGAGCCCGACGCGGGGCTCAAACTCACAAACCACAAGATCATGGCCTGAGCTGAAGTGGGATGCTCAACCGAGACCCCCAGGCACCCCAATACTCTTCTCACACTTTCAATTCGAAGATAAGAAGTCTAAAGTCCAGATAGGGGCACAAATAGCCAACTGTAGGTCACAGAGCTGGTCCACGCAGAGCCAAGACCTGAAGCCACCTGTCCAGGTCCTGGTTTCCTGTCGTCTTTGATGACAAGACTAACAGCTTCTGGTCTGTGAAACCCCTTCCCCCTCCCTCCCTCACCCCCACACACATGCACACAGCAGCCGGGGCCAGAAAGGGCTTGAGTAGGCTTCCAGCACACCAGTCCCAACATGCAGAGGGAGGAGGGAGCCGAGGTGAGATTGGGGTGGGAGAAGCGCCAGGGGAGGGGGCTGGCGCTGGCCGCTGCAGCCCCTCGGGAGACGCCTGCATATGGCCAGGCGGGCCTGGCAGCCGCGCACACTAATCCTGCTGTCAGCCAGGCCGGGCGCCGGATTAGGAAATGTCACGTTTCAAAGGAAATTATTTCCATTTTCTCCCTAGGAAAGGAAAAGGCAGAAAGACAAGCAAACTCCCAGGGTCGTGTGTTGGGAGACAGGCCAGCATATGGACCTTAGACAGGCGCCCCCACCTCCTTCTCCTCCGGCCCCTCTGCGGACACCCAGAAGTGACAGCCATCGCCTCGCTGAGTTCATCCCAGCCAAGGACAAATGGATTTCACAGTTTATCAAGGGAGGAAGGGGCGTGTCACAGACTCATCAACCGTGACCCACCTTTGGTCCCTGCTTTCCTGCCTGGTCTCAGCCACAGCTCTCTGGCCAGAGCTTCCTCACTGGGCTGGCTCCCAGGCCCTGCCTCCGGGGATCAGCAAGGCTGAGAGAGATGTCACCCTCGATCTTCTGTGCTGTTCGGTGCCTGCCAGAGCCTCTGCCCCACCGGGCCATGAGACCCTGCCTCTTATCTGGGGCTCTCCACTGCACAGGCAAGACAAAACCCCAGGACGCGGCGGATGAAATAATACATGCTCCCTCTCCAGATTTCGCTGTCTGCTATTAACTTTTTCTGCTTCTCTACCTTCTCCAGCCTCATTTGAGACAATAATAAACGCTTCTCATCCTCACCGCCACTGAAAGTTATGGGGCTTCTTAATTACAAAAGTAATGTCACAATATTAGCAATTAATTAATTCTAATCTGGCCCGGAAGAGAGGTCGGGCGTACAATTGCCCCGTCCGCCTCTGGAGCCGAGGACCACCCCAGCGGATATTGTGATTGAAATATATTTGTATGGAGTTATTAGATACTATCTGCAATCAATCCATTACCATAAACTTAAGCTTCCACGTTCTTTCATATTAAATGAATTTTCATATCACATTTCCCAATAAGCACTGCCTCAAGTCAACCCTTATTTATCTAATAACGCCATGCAAATATTTTATTATATTTCAATGAAATGTGTCGAAAACTATTACCTTGTGCTGCCTTTGGGGTGGGGAGGGAGCAGTGCTGAGTGGAGGTGGGGAGACTTCCCTCAGCATCTGCTCAGTAAGGAAGCAGCCCCCTCCCCTCACCGACACCCATATTCATTCCTCCGTCCCCACTCCAGGCCCCCAGCCCCTTTGGGGAGGTAGGTCTGCAAGCAAAGTGTTTCCTAGCCCCAGACAAACTAAGGACTTGCAGGGCAAATCGAAGCCCCTCAAGAAAAGAGGGGGCCCCTCCTCAGCTCCAAGGAGTGTCACCCAACGCCCCCCTATCCTTCTGGCCTCGGCTGGAGACCAGTGCTGGATGGTTGACAGTGACTCACACGGAGCCCCCACGCTCACAGGGTCCCATGCTTTGTTGACTCGTCTGCTGTCACCATGTTGAAATTCTCAATCATTTTTTGAACAAGCGGCTCCACATGTTCATTTTACACCGAGGGATCCCACAGATGATGTAGCTGGTCCTGTCGAGGATACACTTTAACTCCACCAGGACTGCATTCTGTACTTCTCAGACACACTGCCCACTCTGGGCTGTTCAGCCAGACCTCTGGTCGAAAGAAGCCCTTTCCAGTCCTGCCTTTTCCGCCTGTCCAGACTCCCTTCCTGACAGGGAACCTCTCCCAGAGATCCTGGCATCCTGCAAACGGGGACCCAGATGCGTGAGCCCAAAGCCTCACATCCAACAAGCAGAGAGTATACACTGTTTCCCAGATCCTGGACCCCTGGGTCGGGATGACTCCTACTGCATTGCTGGGGACACAGTCATGAGGCCATTCTGGATTTGGGGACAGGTGGACCTGGTGACAGTCCTAACAGCATCTGGCTCCAGCCCTGCTCAGCGTCTCCTAGGATCCTGCCCCTGCCCCACACCAATCTGTTGTTCCCCCCACTGTGGCTGCCAGAGTTCAGGGTGAGCCTGAACCCCTGTGTCCCTGTCCCTACTGTTCACAGTCTTTCGAACTGATCTAGAAGGACTGGCCTCTTGGTGACCACAGCTCCCAAATGGCCATTTGGTTTTTTAGCTTTATGGTCCCTTCAGCTGGGAAACACATTTCCCAGGGACTGGAGGGCATCAAACTTACACATCTCCTTCCCTGCTCTGGTCTTCAGTTTTATCAGCTGCAAAATGGGAAAGTAGTATCTTCCATGGAAATCTCTCAGAGATTTCTAGCTCGAGCAAGTGTGTCTGGGGTAAGATGGGTCCTCAGTGATCTGTGCATTTCCCCAGGCTTGTGGTACCCTGTGTAAGCTCCTCACAGGTCATCTCTACTCCACCACGTAATCCTCCTTTCTCCTGGACACTTCATGAAAACTCCCGTCCCCAGTCAGAAAGTCAAGGATGCTCTTGCAAACTCCTGAACGGGCAGGGAGATCTGACTAATAACAGGGAAGAGGAAACAGTCCCCATTAAGGGGTCACTGGTGAACACCAGATCCCCCACTATTGCGTGACTGAGACCTCAGAACTGGCTTTGGTCCCCCAAGCCAGCCAGGGGTGGAAAGTCCAGCCCAGCTAGCCGCTAGCGTTTACTGAGATTAAGCTTCCTTCTGCCCAGTCCCACCTCTGTTTAGGTTTCTCATGTGCCTCCTTCTCTCTCCCAAGTGACTCGTTTGAATCTATACCAGTAGTCTGGAAGGCCATTTTACAGGTGAGGAGACTGAGGCACACACAGTCTTCGGCAAAACTGAGATTCTCACCAGGATCCATCTGGCCACTCTCCATGACTCAGTGCCCCGCCTTTCACTTGAGCATCTGCATTTTAAAAGAGCTTGTTCACAGGGGCGCCTGGGGGGCTCAGTCAGTTATTAAGCATCTGACCTCCGCTCAGGTCATGATCTAAAAGTCTGTGGGTTCAAGCCCCACATTGGGCTCTGTGTTGACAGCTTGGAGCCTGGAGCCTGCTTTGGGTTCTCTCTCTCTCTCTGACCCTCCCCCGCTCACACACTGTCTCTCTTAAAAATAAATAGAAACATTAAAAAAATAAATAAATAAAAGAGCCTGTTCACAAAGTGAAACCTCAACTCTGGAATCCTGAAAGGGCTTCATTCCCTCAGTCATCCAACAAATATTTACTCTCTGCTGACGACATGCCAGGCATGATTCTGGGCACTAAACTCACCAGATACAAGCCTGTGCCTCCAGGAGCTTATGTTCTGACCTTTGGATGCAGCCCTCTGAGAGATCTAGAAGCTGTACTGAGCTGGCTCCTAGCTTGGAGGGGCTGCCGCTCAGCACCAAAGCACTTAAGTCATGAACCAAAGAGAGAGGAGCCCAGGGCCAGAGGCCTGCCCTCCTCCCAGATTGGGCAGTGTGCCCTTTCAGTGCTTGCCATGGCCTCTAAGGAGCTGACCTAAGATCTGAGGAAAGTCACTGCTTACAGGAAAAGGAATTCCAGGTAATAAGATAGAGGCGAGGTGCCATGATGGAGAATCTTCTGGAAATGCCTGAAGTGGTGCCCTGTAGGAAAACCACTGGCGGGTAAGGCTAGCTTGCACCCAAGCCTTGTGTGTGTGTGTGTGTGTGTGTGTGTGTGTGTGTGTGTGTGTGTGTGTCTCAGAGAGAGCGAGACCTGTCATTCAATCCTAAACACCCCGAAGGCAAAATCACCAACCACTCTTCTTCAGGCACCCCCATCCAGCTGTATTCAGGGAGCGTAAGGGCTCTGAGTCCAGCGGGGGGACTGACCGCCAGACAATCTGCCTGACTGGCGGGCAGTGCACAGACCTCCCTCAGGAGGATGCAGGCTCCTCCTCCTCTCGATCTGCTCCCTCCCTCTCCTCCCTGCTTCCTCTAATCATTCATGGTGACAGATTGACAGAAGTGCCCCTACCACATAAAACCGCCTCTGGGCACAAGTACAAAACATAAAACATTTAGGGAAAATCATCCAAGAGGAGTTGGCACCACAAATAAACTGCTTTAAACACTCGACTATAAGCCACTAGTTTAAAACTCTGGCACAGCTGAGTCCTGGCATCAGCTTGGCCGGCTTCACAGGTCTCCATCCTCTGTGTCCCCCTACCCAGGGCTCTCCAAATCATAGTCGCCTTTTCCTGGACTCCCTTCCCTCCTCTCCCTCCCTCTTGAAACTAGCCAGGGGCCCCTCGTCCCTCACACCCTCACAGGCACATCCAAAAAGTCCCAACACCGAAGGACACAAGAGGGGGAAAATTCCCTTTTGGGGGATACTCTCTCACCAACCCCCACCACATGTACCTGCTGACGGTACACAGGTCTGACCAGGACTCACCTTTTGACCAGTGCACTAGCTCCACAGAGGCTTTCACAAAGCCTGGCCTCTCTTACCAACCTTACTACTTGCGTTGCATGTACAACCCACAGAGTAAGCAGTTTTGCACCTTTTACCCCACTGGCCCCCACAGCAGCCCATGTGGCGGGTTTCTTGGGAAGCACGAAAGGCCCAGAAGCAACTGTCAAGAGTTGGCAGGTGGCAACGTTGGGACAAGCCTCTTCTTCACAGCCTTCCCATCATACCCAGCAGTCTCTCGGCCCCCACTCAAGCACCATTTGAGGCTCAGAGGTGGTCTCCTTGGGGCCTGGGTACAGGATCAAGGGAAGACAGGTGTGGCTCCAGGAAGAAGCAGTGCTGGGGAGGGAATTTGAGAG
The DNA here is from genome assembly GCF_028018385.1 of Neofelis nebulosa. Lineage (NCBI taxonomy): Eukaryota > Metazoa > Chordata > Mammalia > Carnivora > Felidae > Neofelis > Neofelis nebulosa. The sequence goes on from NC_080791.1 coordinate 14,246,512, forward strand.
CCTGCCGGGCTCAGAGGGGTAGGTAGGATCTGCCACCGAGGCCTGGCTGTCCTGCTCCCCAGTCACCTTGGGCCAAGTTCTCCTTCCAAGGGACCCAGGTAGGTGTCTGCTCCCAGGCAGCAGCTGAGTCCAGGCCGCCCCCTCCCTGCTGTGGTGCTCCCAGGAACTTTTTGAGAAAACGGACCTCTAAACATATTACCTGAGCTATGAAGGCTCACAGACAAAGAAGGGGAGACAGGGCATTCCAGGAAGAGGAGACAGCATGGCACGACTGGGGCCACACGTATTTCATGGCGGGTGCAGTATAAACCAGGGTAGGGCAAACCACAAGAGATGAGGTTGCAGAAACCAACAGAGGCCATACCACACAAAGGCAGGTGAGTATTCAGGTGCCTGGGAGCCTGAGAGCAAAGGGAATCTACTACAGGGTTTGGAGCAATGGAATGCCAAGAATTCTCTAGTCTTAACAGAGGCAGAGCCTTGGAGTGGGCAGGACTGCAAACCGGCATACAGATTTGGGAGCTAAGGTAGCAATCCAGGAGGCAGCAGGGATGGAGGGAAAGCAAGCACTGATGAGTGTCTGCAGATGTAGATTTGGCAGGATCCAGTGTTTTAGGGGATGCAGTGAAAGCTGACTTCAGGGTTTCTGGCACGGGCAGCAGGGGAGAGGGTGCCCAGAGCCTAGAGCACTGCCTGGCACACAGCAGGCATGCAGAAAGTACGTGCTGAATGAACGGATTCACCAGGTGAGGGATACAGGAGGGGAGCGTGTTTGTTGGGAAGGGAGGGGGGATGGTGAGTTAAGTCCGGAAGATAAGCTACAGAGTCTGACCCACAGGGACCAGGGTAGAAGGTGCCAGAGCCACCAGCTGATAGACCAAAGTGGAAGCCTTGGGATGGGCCTCAAGCACCCAGAGAGAACTTATCAAGTCAAAGTGAAAGAGGCAGAAAACTCAACACTGAGAAATAGCAAAATTTAAGGAAACAGGCAGGAAAAGGAGTTTACAACTCAGACCACGAAGAAGCAGGCAGTCAGAGTGGTAGAAAGGGAATCAAAGAAAATTGCACCACGGGAAAGAGAGCATTTCCAGAAGGTGTGGCCAGCTAGGTGGGATGATGGAGACAAGTCAAGCAGAGTAAGAGCTAAACCTGCCCGTCGCATTTAGTGACACGAGCAGGTCACAGGTGGCCTCAGAGGACTGATGGAGGAAATTGATGCCAACACAGTGAATGGAATACAAATAGAAAATTATGACAGTGTTTCAAAAAGTCTGGCTCCATAGGAGAAAGGAGAGATGGGCAATAAACAGGGAGGTGGGCGAAGTCAGAGAGGGCGGTATGTTTGTGTATGAGAGATGTATATGCTTAAATGCTGCTTGGGATGGGGCGCCTGGCCCCATCAGTTGAGCGTCTGACTTCGGCTCAGGTCATGATCTCGCGTTTCGTGAGTGTGGGCCACGCGTCGGCCTCTGTGCTGACAGCTCGGAGCCTGGAGCCTGCTTCAGATTCTGTCTCCCTCTCTCTCTGCCCCTCCCCTGTTCACACTCTGTCTCTCTCAAAAATAAATAAGTTAAAAAATAAAAGTATGAATATGGTACTTTCCAACAACAACAACAAAAAGAACTTAAATGATACGTGATAGATCCAGACAGGGACAGGGTGCTTGTAGTTTTAGCAGAGAAAGTTGCTCACTGATGGCGAGATAGAGTCCTGGCAGGAGACAGAAAAGTTGGTCCCCAGTCCGCAGGGACAGAAAGACCCAGGAAAAGCTCAGATACAGATGGACGACGCTGGGATGGGGGAGGGAGAAGTTTGTTGAAGGCACCACAGTGGAGGGAGGGGCTGCTGCTGTCTCAGTGGCACCAGAGGTGGGATGGGAGGGGAAAAGAGGATGTGGTGTTGGGGAAGTTCAAGTGCAGTGAAGGAAGCCAGAGACAGCTTCTTGGAGAAATGGAAAGAGGGCTACCTGAGGAATCAGAGGAAGATTGCTGAGAGAACCAGAGACAGCCAAGGTGAAGTGCCAGTGTGCTCAGCAACGTGTGTGTGTGTGTGTGTGTGTGTGTACACGTGTGTGCACATGCGTGTGCATGTGTGCATGTGACCAGGGGCACTCGTCACCCCAGACTGAGGAATGGAGAAAGGAGACCATTGGATTGATCCAGGGTTTAGAGTTTTTCCAGGTCATGAGACAGAAACAATGGAGCAAAGGATCTGAGGATATTGCAAAAGGGTGGTCGAGTTGTTTAATTCTACATGTAAAATTGACTGGGTCACAGAGTGCCCTGACATTTGGTTGAACATTATTCTGGGTGTGTCCACAAGGGTGTTTGTAGATGAGATTAACATCTGCATGAGCAGTGTGAGTAAAGCAGGTTGCCCGCCTCAACGAGGGTGGGCCTCGTCCAATCAGTTGAAGGCCTGAATGGAACGTAAAGACTGACCCTCCCAAGAGTAGAGGAAAACTCCTACCTGACGATCTTCAAGGCAGGGCTATGGTTCTTTCCTTCTTTCAGACTGGAACTTAAGCATCAGCTCTCCCTCGGTCTTGAGCCTGTTGGCTTTCAGGCTACAACTATACCATCGTCTCCCCTGGGTCTCCAGCCTACTGGCTGCAGATTTGGGGATTTCTCAGCCTCCATAATTGCATAAGCCAATTCCTTATAAATCTCTTACATAAATATGGATATAGATATACAGATACAGTGTCCCATTGGGTATGTTCCTCTGCAGAACCCTAATACAGTGGTTAAATAGTGGGCCAGAGAATTTAAGCTGGATAGGAAAGGAAATGAGGGCAGGGAAGTTAAAGAAATCAAGGGACCCTCAAAGAGTGAAGAAGACAAAATAAAACAAAACAAAAACACTGTAAAAAAAAAAAAAAAAGAGAGAGAGCACAAGAGAGAACTCAGCTGATGGGAAGTTGTGGTCAAAGCACAGATGTACGATGTAGGATTTCCAGGTAGGGGGCAATTCTGGGCAATGAGATCCAGACGTCACTATGGGGGTGACTGCCAAAAGCAGAGCAAAGATAAAGGCCAATATATATGTGCAGAGATGTGAGGAAGGAGAGGCCAGGAGTTTGAAGGATTCTCCTGTGTGGGCACTGACGGTCCCAGCAACCGGGAGCCCTCGGCACGAGGACAAAGATGGAGGCAGATGCCACATGTTCCGTGCAGGAGGGACAGTCACCATTACCGGGACAAGCCGCTGGGATTGGGGGGCTCTTGCTACTGCAGCATTACCACTCCCGGGTGGCAGCCAAGGATGGAGTGAACGAGAGCTTTGGCGGGGTAGGGCTGGCCCCTCGGTCTCCGTCAGAATTCGTCACAATGTTTCCCTGGCAGATTGGATTGGCACAGGAGAGGAAGATGGCTGAGGAAGAAAGAGAAAGTGGGGAGGGAGGAAGACAGACTTTTCTAGAAGGACGCAGCCACAGCCTAGACTGATCAGGGCTCCACCCTCACCTACCCGTTTGTCAACAGGGGTGTGGTCCAAAGTCTCCTCCAGGCTCCAGACATTGTTACTGAGGAGCAGGGCCTGGGGGCCCTGGGTCTGTCACAAACGTGCTGTGGGCAGGGTCATTTAACCTCTCTACATCTCTGATGTCCCCTTCACTGAGATGGTTCCTTTACTCCTTCGTTCATTCTGGAACAATGCATCGACCCCCTAATACATTCCAGCGCTTCACCAGGGACTGGAATTGGAGAAAGGTGCACAATACTCCCTGTCAGCTCTCCAGAGGGAGGCTGGAGACTGAAAGCATTGTTGTGAAACAAGATGCCCTTGGAAGTCCTTCCTGGAACTGTCAGCAGCCAGGGGGACAAGGGGGCCAGCCCCTCCCAGGGGACGAGTCCTCCACTCCAGTCCCTCCCCAGCAGGACTTCCTCAGCCCGGCTGCTGGGCTGTGTGGATGTGTGGCTTCCCCCACAGACGGCTCGGGCAGTTTGGGATGACTTTGAACCCACACAGCCCTGACCTCCCTGCCTCCCCCAAAGCCCAGAGGAAAAACTCTGTGCCCTTAGAAGGAAGCAGGCAGTCAGGAGACAAGGGGATTAGAAGGACTGAGGTGTGCAAATAAGAAGGTCTCACCCTCTGGGGCCCTGGCCTGTCTAGCACTGTTGCTGTTGCCCTCTGGGGTGTCCGGCTGGCCCCCATGCCCTGTCTCTGCCCCTCCCTCCCTCCCTGGCCCCCTCACCAAGCCCCCTGCTCCCCTGGCAACTCCAGCCCGGGTCACCGTCTCTCGCATCCATGTCTGTCTTTTCCATTGCCCTCTCCCTGCCTTCCCCTGCTCCCTCGGTCTCTCTCCATCTGTACCTCCTCCTCTCCTCCCCTCCGCAGTCTCTAACTCTCTCAGGCTCTGCCTCCACCTCTCTGTCCTTCCTTTCCTCCCTTTTTCAAATCAAATCAACAAGTATTTATGGAGTCTGACCCTCTTGCTCTCTCCCCTCCCCTGACTCTGTCTCCCCTCGGCCTCTATTCCCACCCACGTCTGCTGCCCTGTGGTCCGGTCCACTCACCCGGCAGGCCCCCACAGGAGGCTGTCAGCGGCAAGCCCGGGGGATGAGGAACTAAAACCAAACCAGCGTCCCCACTCTCTCCCCCAGCTCCTCCTCCCTGCAGGCAGCCCAGGGAGCCTACATTATTTAGAGAAATTATTTAGCATTCTGCTTCTGTCATTCCTTGCCATGGCGCCAGGCCCTGATATGTGATAAAAATATCAACGTTAAATCGACTCTGACAACTGCTGTTTACTTGCAGTGTCACTAGAGCCTAGAGCTGGGGGCAGAGTCGACAGCTCCCTGCAGGACCTGAGGCGCCACCAGCAGCAGCAGCAGCTCCGAAGAGTCTCCAGCTCTCGGCCCCCCGGCAGGCCAGGCTGCAACAAAGACCAGGGAGGACAGCCGCGAAAGGGGCAGACCCTGGGGATAGACACCGTGCAGTGACCACCCTTCCCCCAGTCCTTCCCACGTTGCCCAAGCTTCTCCCCCTGGAAAGTGTTCATTTCACCACTAGTAGCAAAAAGCCAATAAAAACCCAGTTGCGGCTTTGAAACACATCCGGCACTATGTGAGCAGATCACATGGTATCTTCTTAAAGTTTCACGTCAGTTGTGGCGGAGGGAAATCACACCCCTGTATTCCGGACTTTGACGCTGAGGTTGGGAGATGTCAAGCAGCTTTCCTGAGGACACACAGCTAACAAGCCTAGAGCCTGGGTTAGGACCCGCACAAGCCCTGTGCCCTGGCAGCGGGCATCCAGTGTGCAGCGATCAGAATCCAGTGTGGGTCATGGACCAACAGACGACCATCCTCTGAAGGCCAATAGGACAGACCCCTCTCCCCAGCATGTGACCACCAACTTGATTTGAACTACTTCAACCTACCTGGATGGTGGTGGGGGGGGGGGGGGAGATGGATGACGACCTGCCTTGAGGATGTTGGACAAGAGTTGGTTAGACCTTTGCACCTTCCCTGTTCTTCCCCCGTTCATCACCCCCAGGGCTAAGCCATGATGCATGGGCAATGTGACAGAGAAAAGAGAGAGTACAGAACTCCAGGGAGTAAGAGGCAGAACACCAAGGACAGCAGGAAGAAGGAAGGACAGAATCTGAGCAGGAACCCAAGGCAGAGAGACCTCTGCCATCACAGGACACTCACATGACCAACATCACTCTTATGGGTGTCTCTTCATGGGAGCAGAAGCCATGCTGCTTCCTTTTTTTTTCTGAATTAGCAAAAGGCTGAGCCCATAGCAACTGCACAGAAGATGTTTGCTGGTTAGGTTTTCTCTATTAAGGGCACAGAGTGGAGGGTGGTAACGGCCTCTGCGGGCATCTCAAGGATAATGGTCCTAGAAGAAGGTCTCACCTACTCCTTGTAGAGAGGACTTCCAGATAGTACAGAGTCAGCACTGTGAAGGGGTCGCCAGCCAAGCTAGCGGATGTGGGCTGCCTTCATGGAGACACAAGGTCCAAAATGAGGGAGATGATATGTGATAAAAATATCAATGTTAAATCAACTCTGATGACTGCTGTTTACTTGCAGTGTCACTAGAGCCTAGAGCTCTGCAGAGCCCAGTCTCTGAAGAGAAAGCCCTCCCCTGGGAACTGCGTTCAGTGGTGAGTGCTCTAGAGAGATCTAGACAGGGGAGGGTGACCAGGATGCAGACGGGCTTCAAATGATGGTAGAGAGGGATTGAAGGAATTGGGTGCATTTACCTATAGAAGAGTCACAAGGACAAAGTATCCAATATTTAAAGAGCTGTTAGAGAACGGACTTGACCGTTTGACCCAAAACGTGTGGAATTCATTCTGTTGTTGAGAACTATAGGGAAAAAAAGATGTTTTTGGCCCCAGGTGAGGACCCAGAAGTTGGGGCTGACAAACATGTCACACAGCAGTGTTTTTTGTTCACATCGTGACTCACCTAGAAACTGAACATACCTGTACCACCCACAGGGGGAAAGGAATGGATGAGGTTGCCCAAGTAGGAAACCGGCAACAGGACTCTGACCACCCTCATGGCAGCCTGTGGCAGGGGCAGAACTTACAAACACACTGATGGGAAAGTTCTGCTGTAGCAATAGTGAGCTTCCTATCCCTGGAGGTGTGCAAGGAAAGACCGGCTGAGAGCCTGGGGGAGAAAGGGAGCTGCAGAAAGGGTCTGAACATTAGAAAGCAAGTTCAACCCTTTCAGCTCAGAGCCTCCCGGCTCTAGGCCTCCAGGAGGGCCGGAGGGCGAGGCACAGCTGCTCCAGGCACACGCACTGGCCCAGAGCAGGTCAACGTCTTCCTGCTCCTCAGAGAGCAGAGGATTTCTATGTCAGCCAGCCCCTCACCATGGTGACCTGTGTCGGTCACTCGCCGCACCGTGGGAGACCCAGGTGACCCTGGGATACGACCATCCCATTTGCCTCCCAGCCCTGTGTGGGATAAGGCCTCCAGATGGACTAATGAAAATCACCCCAATTGAGTTCAGTTGAGCAGAAGAGAGGAGGATAGAGCCCATTAATTATCCCTAGGCCAGCCCTCATGCATTATCCCAAACACAGAGCGGGGCCACCTCAGACAGACAGTAGCAATTAGTGATGTTGTCAAAATAAAGATCCATGCTCTGCTCACAGAGCGTGAGATGACAAGATGGCCCCAGGGCGGCCCGGCAAGACTGTCTCAATACATCTGGTGGGAGGCCAGGGACTGCAAAGCCAGACAGTCCTGGGCTTCTCTGCTTACTGGCTGTGTGACCTTGAAACGGTGACTTGGCTTCTCTGAGCCTCTACCTCCACAGCCATAAAACAGGTTGAATAGAGCCCACTTGATAGGCTTATGAAGAGGAGTTCATGAGATAGTGTTGTGGCATTGCTGTGGACACCCTGTGTGACCTTGGGAAAGTCATTGCTTTCAGAAAGCCCCCGTGTCTCCCCCTGTAAAATGAGGGATTTTGTCCATAGATTGCTAAGTCTCTTCACACTCTAAAGTCCTGCCCTCTGTGATTGAGGAACTCACAGCCAAGCCTGGGGTGGGCCAAGAAAGGCCATCAGTCCCTGCAACCTGAGGCCTGTCTCCCTCCCTCAATTCTTAAACTCACTCCCTTAGGACAAGGGTCTCAGTTTGCCTCCCCTCCCAATCCCGACCCCTAAGCACACCCAGATACCAACTCTCCATACATCCATCAATGTCACAAGACCTAGAAGTCACTTGCTTTTGACTTATGATTGTCCCCAGCCAGGTGCCTTCCACCTCTGCCCTGCACAAAAGACAGCCCACTCCTTGGAAGATAAAAAGCCACTAACAGTTTCCCTCTCCACTCCAGTATTGATTAGAAGAGTACGAGGCTATTGGTGTTTTATCGACAGGCAGCTGTCTCTCTCGCCTGGGGTGGACGGCCTTTAATAAGACAGAGAGAAAGAGAAAAACTCTGCTGGGTCATGGAGTCAGAGACCGGGAAGGCCAGGTGAGGGGTGGGCTGGGAGCTGGATGATTTGGGTTACAGTTCTGGGACAGGGTCTCAAGGGCCACACGTGCCCATCTCCAGCCTAGCCCAGCCAGCATATGAGGTGAGGCCAGTGGACCCACACATCTCCCCAAGCTGGACACTCTCAACCCACCCTGTACCCTGTGTTGGACATCACCAACTCCCTCCCTGATCCTAGAGCCTCCTTATTCCTACCACATGTGACCCAAGAGGCTCACCTCCATGGACTGTACCCCTCTAAACTCCCTCATTCACCAGAGGAAACACTGGGAAGGGGCTGGAAGGTAGAAGGAAAGAGTGGTTGGGCTACCTACTCGTGGCTGCCTCCCTGGTAGGCTCTACCTAAGACCCAGCTCCTACAGCTACAGCTGCCTCAATAGCTACAGCTGCCTCTCAGGCCCAGGTGTTGGTTTCATGCCCCACTGGAACCCTGACCTGACCCACTCCTCAGTCTAGACCAGTCAGGGACCCTGTCCTCAGCTCTAAGCTGCTGTGAGAACCAGAGGAGCACAGTGGGCAGCAGAGTATATGAGGCACCCTGGGAAGGGCAAGCAACAAAGAGGGTCACCAGACAGACATAGGAGCCAATGCCTACCTAACTTACAGAGTCAAGCATCTCTCGCCTGCTCCCCTTCTCCAACCGAACCATGTCCCCCAACCCACCCATTCTTTCTCTCATTCAATAAATCTTTAGTGAGCCCAATCAACAATGTAGGCACAGCGTTAGGTACTGAATTATAAAAATAAATTAGACACAGTTCCCGCTCCAAGGGGCTCACACTCTGGTGGGAATCAGATTAGCATATAGAATTAGGGACACAGAGTCCTGAAGGTGCTGTGAGAAGGGACATCACAGGGCACAGTGAGCAATGTCCACCTCTTTCCAAGAACTGGACGCCAGATGGGTGTCTTTTATCCAATCCATCAATATGCCTGGAGACAAATTTTCTCTATTAGGGGCCGTTTGGATTTGGACCTCTGTGGAAGCTGGAGAATGACTGGGATGATATATCTGAGCCCTCACACAGCCAAAACCCTGGGAGTCCCAGCCCAAGGCACCAAGCCTCTCAAAGCGCTTGACCTTGCCCTTGGCTTCATTTCCTCTGAGTGGTAAGTATGATAACCAGTAGCTTCACCATTTCTCCCAGAGGGTCACTGGCTTAGAGGAGGGGGCAGGGAGCAGGGCCTCAGAGAATATCCCACAGCTCCCTCAGCTCCCAGATAGGGCAGGTGTCAGCTCAGGAGTCCAAAATCACCGATTCTCCTCACAAGGATGGGATTCATTCCAAAGCCTCCCTCCTGGAATGTATTCCATCAAGGAAGGGGCCTGTTTGAGGGATCACTGCAGCTCAGAGAGGAATTTACAGGATTAATCTTTAATACTTGCCAGCATCAGTAATTTGGTTATTAAAAGAAGAAATAATAAAATAACAAGCTGATCCCATACCACTGGATGAGGTTCCCTCCTCCCAAACACAAATGCTCACACACACACACACACACACACACACACCAGCTGTCACAGAAAAGCCTATGCTGGCTGCAAGGGACACCAGGACTCCTGATCTCAATGGGCAAAGGTGGGGTTGGTGGGGGTGAGGGCACAGGAGGATGTTTCTTTAGGCTTCAAAGACAACTATTTACCACAGTGGACAAAACTAAATTAAGCAATTCTAGAGCCTGAATATAGAGTTTGGGGAAGACAGTCTCCCAATGCTACTGACAATAAATATTAAATAAGTTAAAATCACCCAAAATAATAAAAAATCAAATTTAATTGAATGTTGTCATGTAGATCTATTCAAATATAATCAGACTGTAAATTATACTCCAAAGACTTGAAAACCTACAGTGTGCCATCAAGAGACTTCACTTCCAGCAGGAAAGGTCATTCTCACATTCAACAAACATTTATAAGGAAGCTACCATGGGCCAAGCACTGTGCCAGACACTGGGATAAGCAATGAGCAGGAGACTACCCCTGCCCTCTGCGTACTCACAGGCTATAGAGGAGAAGCAAACGTGGGAGAAGAATATACTGGATTTGGTAGGCAAGTATGGTGGGCTAGCCCAGGCAAAAACAGAGCACAAGAGAAGGACAGAGGAGGGACAGATCCTCTGCCAGGAGGAATCAGAGAGGGGTTAATAGACAAGGTGACCACTGACATGGGTCATAAAGGGCGGTGCCTGCCAGACAGAGAAGGGATAAAGGCATTCCAGCCAGAGGGAACAGCATATGTAAAGGTGCAGGTGTCCAAAGAGCAAGCAAATAATTCCCTCGAGTGAAGCACAGAGTGTGAAGGACCCTGACAGGAGTGAAGGCTAGAAGGGTAAGCTGAGGCCACATCATGAAGGACTTTGAATGCCAGGCTAGAAGGTTTAGATGTTATCTAATAGCAAGTGTCAAGCCAATAAGGCTTTAAACAAGAACGTTTTAAGTCAGCTGTGTTTTAGAGAGATGTATGGGGAGAACAAAACCTGCTTCTCTGAAGACCATGAGATCCTGGAGGCTGTGAAGACCAAGGAATCCTCTGGGAGTGGCATCCCTCCACCAGGGAAATATAGGTCAGATGTCCTCCTTCAAAGAGAGTGCTCATGAAACAAGCCCCATAAAGACATAGGGTCATAATTTCAGGGGTCCTCGATGGAAACCACCCCTTCCATTTTCATCAGTGGTATGCTTCGGGTAAGGCTGATGGGCAGACCCTCAGAGGGAAGCAGTTCGAGGTCTTGGAATAGCTTGGCTGGTGCAGGGCCTGGCCCTCCCCCCTGGAATGGACAATGTAGAGAAGGACTCTGGGGGAGCGGCCAGGGCTCAGGACGGGCATACAAATCTCCAGATCAGTTTGGTCATGAGAAAAAATCAGGTCATCAAGGCCTCAAGAAGCTCACAACACAGAACAGATAGAGGGTTCTTCATCACTTGCAATTAATATTTAAGTTACACGGTGATAAACCTAGGCAGATTTCCAGTGATGGTGGAATGAAGAGGCCAATAAATTATCTTCCCAAAATCTCAGACAAAATAGTCAAAAACAAAACAACTATTTAGGGCTCTGAAAATCAACCAAAGGCAAAACAACAAATTGAGAAGCTTCTTCTCATGAAAAGCTGAACTCTTAGTATGAAAAGTGAGACTCCGGCCTGGGATTGCTCCCATCCTCACCCCCCAGGTGTGGTTCTTCCTGGGTGGGGCTGACCATTAAAAACAAGAACGGCCACTGCAGGTTTGGAACAGAAGGTAAGGAGCCCATGTCCAGCAGTTAGCAGTAAAAATGCCTGCTTGGTGGGGAAGCAAATGGGCAAGGCCCACAGCTCTGCCAGACTGAGGTTGTAGTCCCAACTGGGGCAATCAACAGAACAGAAAATCAGCCAGAAACCAAACAGGAAGCATCCAGAACCAAGAAAGCCACAGAGGGGCTGGAAAAGTGAACTCCAGATAGGAGTGATGTCTGGAATCTTTGGAAGTTGCACACTTAGCAGATGAGAGCAGGATGCCCTCAGAAGGTAAAAACAGGAAGACCTGAAAACCACCTGTACTTTATTTATTTTATTTTCAATATTTATTTATTTTTGAGAGAGAGATAGAGTGCAAGCAGGGGAGAGGCAGAGAGACATGGAGACAGAATCTGAAGCAGGCTCCAGGCTCTGAGCAGTCAGCACAGAGCCCAACATGGGGTTCAAAACCATGAACTGTAAAGATCATGACCTGCGCCAAAGTCGGACAGTGAACCCACGAAGTCACCCAGGTGCCCCTCCACCTGTACTTTGAATGTGGCTTCCCAGACTGTATAGAGGATGCCTTTCTGGCTCAAGACTTTGGCACACACCTCAGACCAATTACTGGCTGACCACCAAGCTATGCAGATATGGAGACAACGCTTAGAAGCCAGGTTAAAAATTAAAATGTCTTTTTAAAAACTGAGTAGAGTTATCAGTAGCATGTACCACGGGGAGACAGATTCCCCAGATTAAGTCTAAATAAGTTACTTAAAAAAATCCATAAAAATAACCCTCTCAAGTAAAAAAAAAAAAAGTTTGTAAAACATATCACCTAAAATTTCCAGTTTTCAACAAAAAAATTATGACATGGAAAGAAACAGGGAAGCAGCTTATACTCAGGAAAGAAAACACACACACACACACACACACACACACACACACACACACACACACACAGTCAATAGAAACCAACTCCAAGCAGGTATAGATATTGGATTTGGCAAAGCCTTCTAAGCAATTCTTGTAACTGCATGTAAGGAATTAAAGAAATGCATGATGACAATGACTTACCAAGTAGGGAATCTCAATAAGGAAATGGAAACTATGAAAAAGAACCTAATGGAAACTGTAGAATTGAAAATACAGTATCAAAAATAAGAATTCACTGTATGAGCTCAATAGCAGATTTGAGAAGTTAGAAGAAAGAATCTATGAACTTAAAGATAAGTCAATAGACACTATCCAATCTGAAGAACAAAGAGAAAAAAATTACTGAAGAATGAATAGAGCCTCAGACACCTGTGAGGAAGCATGAACTGTACCAACAAAGCTGTAATGGGAGGCCCAGATGAGGGGAGTGGGAGAAAGGGGCAGAATCAAAACAATGTCCAATTTTGAAGCCTTGTCACCACTGTTTTCGATTTGGGGGAACAGGGTAAGGAAGGTCAGAGGGCTCTGGGGGTGTGGAGGGAGCCCTGAAAGCCTCAGCTCTGAGCTGCTTCTCAAGGAGGAGAAACTGTGCCCACCATGTGCTGGGCACCACACTCACCCTTACATCAGGCCACTGGGCCTCGCCAGGTGGGAGTGGCTTTGCAGCCACAGGCTCCAGATGCAGAAAAAGCTCAGAGAGGTAAAGAACTGCCCAGCTCACAAAGCTTCCCTCTTCTTCACACCTTCCCCTCTGCACCCCAATGCCCCTTCTCTCACACTGCCGTGCCCTGTAGACTCAGCAGTTGGGGGAAGGGCTGGCATGACTCCAGGCTGAGAATGGCACTAATGAGGGTCAGCTCAGGACGGAGCAGACCAGGAAATGGGGGAGATCACAGAAGTGTCTAGGAGCCTAGAGGATCTTCTCCTCCTTCCACAGGGAAGTGGGCCTCTAGCCAGGAAGGGCTGTCCCACCCTGCAGGGAGCCCTGCTCTCCCTGCAGGGGGTTAATTCACCAGGCAGGGGACTAGGGCTAGACAGGATTCCCAAGCTCAGGCCCAGCAGCCTCCTTCCCATGTTTGGCTAGCAATCAGGCTGGGCCTTGCCTTTGGGGGGTCAGCGTCACTCTCCAAATCCCTCCCTCTCAGCTCCACTCATGCTTCCATTCATCGTGACAACTCTCCAGAAAAGTGGGGACCATATGAGCACTCTGAGGCCCTGGCAGGTAACACAATTTGCCTGACATCACACAGCTGATGGGCCTGGATTTGCACCCTCATAAGGCTGACTCCGAACCCCTGATCCTCTCTATATATCCCTGGGGACCTTACTCCAAACTCCTCTCCCAAGGGGGCTGGGACCAGCAGGGTGCAAAAGCCCCACACTGGACACAGGGACAATGTCCCTGTCAGGGCCCTTTGCCCACCTGCAGCCTCCATCCAGAGCCACAGCCAAAGAAAGGAGATTTAACTGCCATGAGAAACACAGAGATTCGGATCCAAATATTTACTACTCAGGTGGGCCCCGCTCACAGGGTCCTCTGGCTGGTCCTCAGCCCCTGCCCAGGACCTCCCTCCCCTGTGGACAAGAGCTCAGCAGGCACACTTCTCAACCACTCCACGGGCACAAGTGGTGCGTCTCTTGACGTCAGTATTTCCGGAGTGGGGCCGTGGAAGGCGCTCAGTAAGGACTGTTGAACCACCATTACTGGCCTCCTTTTGTGTCTTCGTTTATGTCAGTCAGAAGGCCAAGATAGTCAGCCATTCTGAGCCTTAATTTCCTTCCTTCTTTAAAATAGAAGGAATTGAGCTGCCTGGGGGGCTCAGTCAATTAAGTGTCCAACTCTTGATTTCGGCTCAGGTCATGATCTCACGGTTCATGAGACCGAGTCCTGTGTTGGGCTCTGTGCTGACAGCACGGAGACTGCTTGGTATTCTCTCTCCCCACCCCCTCTCTCAAAATAAATAAACTTAAAAAAACAAAATAAAATAAAATAATAAAATAAAATAAAATAGGAGAAATCATGTCTACCACAGTGGAGTGGTAGGGTAGTGAGGATAAGGACATAATAAGGATAACTATTAATAACACTAGGAGCAGGGGAGGCAGGAGCAGTGGGGGCTGGGCAGGAGGGGAGAGGGAAGGAGGGAGCCACAGTGCTGGCTGAGGACTTCAAGGGGGCAGGGCTTGGGAGGGCAGGGCTAGAGGAAGGTGTGACCAGAGGGCCGAGGGGGGTAGGCAGCAAGGGCTGAGTCCCCTGGGGTTCAGTGCCCCAGGCTGCTGAGCACACAGCAGCCAGTCCTCAGGCCCAGCCTGTTGCCCGTGCACTCCAAATTAAATAAAGAACTGCAACCCCCCTTTTATTTCCTCTCTGACAGCAACTTATTGTGAAGGCTGCTGCTTCTGACATTCTAATATTCAGAGTCACATCCTGTGGGATAAACCCATCGCTGCTGTCTGAGCCAATGATTTGTGCCAGAAGAGGAGGGAGCCGCGAGAGGCAGGCAGAGGCTGGGCCTGGGGTTGCTGGCAGGAAAGGGTGAGGAGGAAAAGCGTTCGGGGTCCCCTGGGCCGGCCTAGGCACCCCGCCCCCTCTAACAGGCATCTGACCTGGAGTAGGTAGGGCTGTCTGATCATTCTCCCAACATCTACCAGCACAGTCAATAAATGCTTCTGAGCACCCACCACATTCCATCTGTGCCAGGGACTGTGAAGGTCCCAGACCCCAGCTTCAGGAAGCTCACACCCACTCTGCAGGATGGGTGGGCAACACTTACCCAAGCGCACCGTGTGGCCCAGCGCTTAGAGTCAGGTGCTTTGGAGACACCCAAGACCAGATTCACATTCTCACTCTGAGGCTTACCAGCAGGGCAGCTATAGGAAACATTCCAACACCAGACCCTGTATCCTGACAGTCAGAATAACCATGTGGTCTACCTCCTAATGTCATCCAGAAGATTAAAATGAAAGAATGCATCATAAGCGCCGACCACCCCCAGTGCCTGGTACAGAGTAAATAATGCTTACGACGGTCATGAAAGTGATACATGGGGCAGGATGAGATGCTGCTAAAAGAGGGTGGGGGGCAACAGAGTGCTGTGGCAATGCTGGGGAGCACTTGCTCCCAAATCATGAAATCCTGGTCAACCAGGAGCTCCCCATGCAATGCCCCCACCGCCTTCCCTTGGCCTCAGACACATGTGGGGTCTTCCAGGCAGCTCACAGTATAATGGGATGCTTCAAGGAGTCTTCCGTGCATGCCAGCAGAGCACCAGACAGCCAAGCACATGCAGGATGGAAGCCAACAGGTACGTTGACCACACTAATGGGGGTGGGTCACTTCCAGGGGACTGGGTGAAACCAGGGTGGTCCTAAGCTGGAGTATAAGAGAGAAGTCTCCATAGGATGGGAGACCAAGCAAGGCACGGTGAAAAAGGCCCACCTGGCAGTCTTGGGAATGAGTTTGGCGGGGGGGGGTGCGGGTTGGTGAAGGCGGGCACTGCTTCTGCGGCCAGCCTGTGGCTGAATTCAGTGGGGAATGGGTGACAGAGATGCTGGCTCCATTTGAAGAAGAACAACATAGAAACTTAAGGGGCCAGGCATGTGGGGGCCTGGGTGGGACAGGGCCAAGCCAAGAGGTTGGGAAGAAGCAGCAGAGGGGCCCGGAGAGAGACCTCATGCTCCAAGTGAGGGCTTGTGGGATGTGTGAATAGAACATAGATTTGGGTCAGGCCTTCCCAATTAGCCTTGAAAGGGGGAAAAAATATTCTCCACAGGCCTGAAAGGAAGAACAAAAACAAGGCAGAGAGAAGCTCTGAGAATACCCTGAAGAGTTGCGGAGGACTGCTCTGGCCTTTAAAATGCAGGAAGTATGGTAATCTAATAAACATGGCAACAAAGCGTTTGTCACCAAGCTAATTTTATTAGAACAGATCTCAAATGGCTAATTTCCTTTTACTAATGAGCAAATTAGTTGAATCTCTGATCTGCTTTTAAGGCACTTATACTAATAAAACATGAACGACAGTGAAATTTGTTGTGAGGTGTAGTGACACAGGCACTTGGGTTGAGGGAATCTCCAGGCATGGAGGCTTGCGCCCACGTGGTCCTGCCTCTGTCCAGTCTGTTGAGGCCAGTTCAGAGCCAGCCCCACCGCCCAAGGAGGCGGGGTGCCTGGCTGTCTGCGCCCTGCTTCCCCCACCTCCTGGCCTGGGTGTGTCGTATGTACAAAGAACGTTCTAAGACATTCCCAGCTGTCTGGTGATCCCAGCTGGCTCCCACCAAAGCCGAAAACTGCTCTGCCGAACCCTCTTTCCCAAGACCAGAGCTGGGGCTCCTGAATCCAGCTCTCCAAGTCAGGTATGCAGAAGCTGGGGGTACTGGGAGGCACCATGCCCAGCTTTGTCCTGAAGCAAAGAGGCTTCGGCTGGGCTCCGACTGGGGCCGATATTTGTGGCAAACAGCCAGGGCAGGCCTGGAAGGACCCAGCACAGAGGAAGACCTGGGGGAGAGGAAGGCCCCTGGGCAATCAGAGACCAGAGAGGCTGTCTCCTGCCTGAAAGATGGGGTGAAAGGGTGGGCATAGGCCAACTGCTCTGAGCTGAGAGGAGGGTCCCCTGCATGCTTTGGGGGCTCTGTTGGCAGAGAGAGAAAGCCTAGGCAAAACGCCCCTGCAGCAAGACCAGGGACAAGGGCTATCAGGTGGGTCCTGCCCACTTGAAAAATATGGGACATCCACCTGTTTCCACCAGACTTTGCAAAGAAGTGGGGGTGGGGGGAATTCCCGGGAATGAGATCCAGGACCAGGCAGGTTCCCTGGCCCAACCCATGCCCTAGGAGTTGCTTTATGCCAAGTGGGCTTAAGACAGCTGGGGGACTGGGCAGTGGGCAGCACCTGCCAAGCTACTTGGCTGGAAGGTCCTGAAAAGCCAACAAAAGGACCAGAAGCCCCTCCAGTTCCAAGCCAGCACAACCACATACGTTCAGACCCCAACTCACCCATTAATTACTGGTGGTATAATTTGAGCCCAGTTACTCAGTGTCTCTGTCCCTCAGTCATTTCTCTTTAAAGGGGAGATGCCCATACTCACATATCTGAACTGGCATGTGGGCTCAACGAGAAAAAGGGTCAGACACACGGCAAGTGCCCAACAAAGGTGTGCCCCTTATTTCTGCAGGCTGCGTTTTGGACACTGCTGCCCCTTCTGGGCTGTGCAGAAAGTGTAAGGACAGTATTGAGTTGACAGGGAAAATGAGGGGCAGGGGACTCCCAGGTCACACGCTTGGATGCCTGCGTAACTGAACTGCTGAATGAAAGGCGCGGCCTCAAAAGAAGAGAGGGTCTCATCACCAGAAGCAATCAAGAACCTGGCAGGGATGCCCCTGAGGACCCTTGGTCCCTTCTGGGACTTCCATGCAAGTTGCCCTTATCCAGCACCTGCCAGGAGTCACGTGTCCCACAACCACTCTCCTGGTGAATCTGGCCCCTCTCTAAATGTCCCCCCAGACATCTCCTGTGCTGCGATCTCCATCTCAAAAAGGAGCTGAATCAGCTCCACAAAGTCCACAAGTCCACAGCTCCACAAAGTCCAAACTCTTTGCTAGGAGGTTCAAGGCTGGGAGACATGAGGGACAGCACCAGGAGGTAAGACGTGTGACAGGCCCAGGGTCCTCAACACGATGCACATACAAGCTCTTGTGGCCACTTTCCTCTGTGTGAGTCAAAAGCTCTGACCTGTAGCGGAAGCCACGGCCACGGCCACACCCACGGCCACGGCCCTCATCAAGGCTCCTGGCGTCTCTTCCTGTGCCAGGCCACCCCCCACCTGTCCGTGCCCCTCCTTCTGCCCGCACTGTCCCCAGGGCCACTGCTCTGATGTGCTCCGGTCTCATTCATTATTCAGCCATTTCCTCAGTTCAGAGGCCCAGGGGCCAGAGGGCTGGCAGTGTGTGTGCTCTTTCATCTCCCAGGGTGTACACAGAATGCAGATGCGCCAGGCTGCGGTTCAGGATGTGGACAAAACTCAAGCCTGGGCCTGGGGGCGTCCTCACGCTTTATGCTCTAGGACCGCGTCCTCTCGCGGCCCTCCCCTGGGGTTACTCCATGGGGGCTTTCACCCCCACCCTGGGGAGCCACAACCGGACGGAGCTGGGATTTGATCCAGGGGGGCGCTCTTTACAAGCAGCCAAGTGGGGAGACTTGACAGCTTTGTAACAGCCCTCGGGTCAGCTGACAATGAGCTTTGGGCTGAAGGCGGCACAGAAGCCTGGGCCACCCCTGGGCAGAAGGAGAAAGACCCCTCCTGAAGTGGTGCCAAGACACCTACTAAATATAAAGCCATCAGTGGTGCCCCGGGTGCTGCTTCGGTTGTGTGGGAGGTGGCCGGGGAGGGCAGGGGTCTCTCTCACCCTCTATCACGGGCCTGTGATGTACATGCGGGAAGGTGACGTTGCTCTGCTCCTCCCCTCTCCAGCTGCAGGTTCCTCTTTTCCCACATTTCCCTTCCAGGGTACACCAAGCAACAAGTTAGCCTTTAATTACTTGAATAAATGCAAGGGTTGGAGGAAGAGAGAGAGATACAGGGTCAAATTGCCCGGTCTTAAATATTTCTCATCCCTTTGCCTATTCTGGATCCATCTCCCCGACAGTTTTGACCCACCCACCCCACCCAGGATCAAACCTGGAATCTTCTATACACATCTGCAGCTTCCCTGAGTCTCGGCTTGGATCCCTAGGCCAGCCAAAGGAGCGGGAGCCAGCATGGCCCCCAACTAGCAGGGGAGTGTTAACAGGAAGGCCCCCCAATGCCTCAGACAGAGAACAAAGTAGTGGGGGGCACCCAGAAGGGATGGTTTCCTCTCTCCTGCCCCTGTGCCTGTTTGTATGGTGAAGTTGCTCTTGGTCTTTCCCCTCCACAAAGCCCCATTTCAGAAACAAGGAAAGGGGACCTCAAAGGAAAAGTCTCCCCGTGAGACCACCGGAGGCAGAGAGGGAGGGAAGGAAGGAAGTCAGGGAGAGCTGACCCTCACAGGCTCCAAAGTGTAGGTTTCTTTATAAAAATCTGAGGATCCCTGTTGAGCACTCAGAAAATTAGGACCTGGCAAGGGAACAGACAAGCTCTCAAAAGTATGGCTTTTTCATTGACTCCTACAACAAGGTTGCTTTTTTTTTCTTAATTTTTTAAAATGTTTTATTTATTTTTGAGACAGACTGTGTGAATGGGGGAGGGGCAGAGAGAGAGGGAGACATAGAATCCGAAGCAGGCTCCAGGCTCCGAGCTGTCAGCACACAGCCCGACACACGGCTCAAACTCACGAACCAGTGAGATCATGACCTGAGCCGAAGTCAGCCGCTTAACCGACTGAGCCCTCCAGGCACCCCCAGGTTGCTTTTTAAAACCCAGCCCCAGGCCTGCCTTCCTTCCCTGCACTCCCTGCTATAGTTCCTGGGAAGTGCACCAGCTTTAGCGTGGAGGATGGGATGAGCTCTAGACTGGCCAGAACCCAACCTGGCCAAGGCTTTGTGCGGGGCCTAGAGATCTGGAGTCTTCCATGGAGCAAAGGCTGACACCCTCGCCTGGGCCTTTCCAGCAACCCCAGCCTCTGAGCTCAGGCCAGTCCGTGCCCCTCTCCCTTGGGGTGTTCAATCAGGCTCCACTTCTCATCACAGAGCATCACTGAGCACTTGTTTATCGTCCTATGTGGGTGCAAACAGCCGGGACAAGAGCCATCCTGCCATCTCCACAACCCAGTGAAAGGTCACCAAGACTTTCCTGCTTTCTCACACTTCCAAATCTTTTCTTAAAAAGAACCCAAGACTCCAGGGAAGGATTTAGCTACTATGTAAAGCATACCACCACCAGATGCAGGATGAATATCCCCCTGGCTCCGGCCAGCAGGAGGGGGTACCTTTCAGTTGCTGGCTCTAAAATCCAACCCAAGCAAGGACCTCAAAGCAGGCCAGCAACAGACCATAAAAGGAGGGTCACCCATCTAGCCTTTACAGTCTCTGGGGATCCCATTCATGGCACTCAGGGTTTGAGGAAGACATGGGATCCATAGCCTGTCCACCAGCATTCTTTGGACTCTAGAGCTGAGACGGTCTAAGAGAAGGGGGCACAGAGGCTATACTAGTGCCCACATGACTTCTCAGGGCCATATGTTCTAAAGGAGAATCTGCCCAGCTTGGGAGGCCTTACTACAAGACCCTTACTAACCCTCCACCCTCCTCCTGCCAAATGTTAGCTACCCTTCCATACCATTACTGCCCCACCCTACACACACACACACACACACATGCACCCATGCATGCTCACACACACACACACACACGATCAATAATGTGGTCTGGACAGCCCATCCAACCTGAAATGAGTTAGATGAGCAGGACCATAAAGAAAACATGGAACAGTCAAGAACAGCAAACCAGGGATCCAGAGGCCTGGGCAAGGGAGAGCCACTTTGCCAAAGCCCAGTTCCCTCATGAAGAGTGTATATAACATCAATAGTATTGACAACAGTATCGATCGTTGGCTCCCTGCAAAGCACTATGCATTAATCATCTCACCTGAGGACAAGAGATGGGCCCTGGCCGGGAACTGGGACCTCTGAGCTATGGTCCCTGTTATATGCTAACAGCACCATCTCAACCTGGGGTCCTTTATCTGTACAATGAGAAGCGCTGACTTCAGTCACTGTGGTCTCTTCCCACCCTCACATCCTGTGTGTCCCTTGCCTGAAGTCCCAGCCTGCCTCAAAGTAGTTTGGGAACCACATGAAACACTGTGGAGGTGCAGAATGGCCTGGAGAACATAAGGAGTGACCCCGGGAGGCGTAATGGGAGGAAAGAGAAAAGACTTGCCTAGCTCAGCCTCCAGCGGGACATGGCAGAGCCCTGGTTGGCTGGGCCAGCCTTCTCTTAAGGGCCTGGGGCCACCTGCACTCTCTCTGATCATAGCAGGTTTGAAGCTGTTTCAGTTTAGGTTGGAAATGGTAGGCTTTTTGTAGTTTTCAGTTTAAGATATTCAGACCCCTCCCTCTGCTCTTTTCCTTATTAAACGTTCCCTCACTCAGCTTATGTAATATCCAAAAATCAATTGCTTATTTTACTGTCTGTTTATAAATGAAAGTGGGACTTAGTGGGGGAGCCCACAAGCCAGGAGGCAGCCCCAGGCTGAGCCAGCGGCACTGGGAGGGAGAAGGCCCAGGCAGCTGGCTTCTAAGCTCAGTTGTAAGGGAGCTGAATGCTTGGGGTCTCCAAGGGCCTCGGGGCTGGAAAAGACCCCAGAGCTGAACTCTCAGTTGATGAAGCCACTCCCTCCCCTGCCCTGCTCTCCCTCACCCCCAAACGGGGCCTGGAGCTCCAAGTCCTCTTGAGGCCACAGCTCAACCAGTGGACTGGGGCTAGATCAGCCAGTTCCAGCAATAGCTGGGCTTTAAAAGAAAGCAATTCAAATTCATGTGCAGGCTGCTCACACACTCCTGAACCAGCATCCTATGGTACCTGAGTACCAAAAAGGCTCTATGGCTAGGCATGGTCGAGTCTAGAGATCCAACGGGGCAGACTTCTAGAAAATTCCAAAAAGAAGATTAAAAAAAAAAAAGCCATGGAAATAACTGTGGAGATTGTAAAAAGATCAGTGCGTGCCAGGGGGAGGGAGGAATAAGTAGGTGGAACACAGGGGATTTTTAGGGCAGTGAAATTACTGTGTGTAATACTATAATGATAGATGCACAACATCATACATTTGTCAAAACCCACAGAATGTACAAAGTCAAGACTAACCCTAACGTAAACTATGAACTTTCGTTAATAATAAATGTATCAAGGGGTGCTTGTGTGGCTCAGTCAGTGAAGTGGCCAACTTCGGCTCGGGTCATAATCTCACGATTTGTGGGTTTGAACCTCACATCAGGCTCTGTGCTAACAGCTCAGAGCGTACAGCCTGCTTTGGATTCTGTGTCTCCCTCTCTCTCTCTGCCCCTCTCCAGCTCATGCTTTCTCAAAAATAAAAATAAAGGTTAAAAAAAATAAAATTGGGGTGCCTGGGTGGCCCAGCCAGTTATGCCTCCAACTTCAGGTTGGGTCATAATCTCGTGGTCCATAAGTTCAAGTCCCACACTGGGCTCTGTGCTGAAAGCTCAGAGCCTAGAGCATGCTTCAGATTCTGTGCCTCCTTCTCTCTCTGTCCCTACCCCACTCATGCTCTCTTTCTTTCTTTCTCTCTCTCTCTCTCAAAAATACAAATAAACATAAAAAATAATTTTTTAATAAGTAAAATAAAAATAATTACATATCTATACAGGTTCAACTGTAACCATTGTGCCACACTAATGCAGGATGTTAATAATACAAGTGTGAGGGGGAGGGTGGAGGAGATATATGGGAACTGTCTGTATTTTCAACTCAATCTCTCTGTAAACCTAAAACCGATTTAAAAAATTAAGTCTATTAATTACAAAATAATAATAGCCAAAGTGGAAACAACCCAAAGGGGGTGAATGGTTAAACCACCTGTGACAGTTACGTGCACATCAGGGAACACCACTAGGCAGCTAAAGGAATGAAAAACTGATACACACACACACACACACACACGCACACACACACACATCCTCAGTTCTAGTGATGGAGCCACTCATCTGTTGTATGACCATTGCAGGGTCTGGGCCCCAGTGTGACCCCAAGTGGACCTTCTCCCTCAAGCCCCTCTCACTGCCTCACTCTTGTCTAAGTCAGCAAGGATGAAATGAAACCAAATTTAATTCCTCTCTTGTCCCCAAGAATGATAAGCTCTCCACAGACCCTCGCTCACTGGCATCCCTGATGGCTTCTCCCCTCCCTGCCAAGCACCCAGGGTTTCTCCTCTGGTGGGACTGAGCCAGGGCCTGGCCCTGCAGGACCATGAGCCCATGTACCAGCAGTAGCAGCCACCTTCCTGTCCCTCAAGGCTCTAGCCTCTCTGGAGTCCCAACTCCTCACCTTCTCTTTCTGTCCCTACTTTCCTTCTGCTCTCCTGACTTATCCATACATCACCAGGAATGCAATACCCTTAAAAAAAAAAAAAAAGCATTTTGCTCTGAACTAACAGAGTCAGGCCTCATTGTTCCCAATATCACCAAGCAATTTCTGAGCTAGGGGAGTGTTGAATGGGAGCAGGAAGATGGGCAATTGGTCAGGGTCAGCTGACACAGTGGGGATTGGAGGTTGAGAGCTCCAGGGAGGTGGGAGACAGGCTCAGCTCACAATCAGTAAAGAAGGACACTGGATCTCCAGAGGTGCAAGGAGAGGTGACACCCTAATATTTTCTGTCTCTTCTCTTCCGAACCCACTCATCATGCTCAACTATGGATTCACCTGGAATGTAACTTCTTTACCAATTGACAAAATCTCCTTTAAATAATACCAATCTGCCCTAATAGCTAGACCCTCTTCGCTGCAAGTTTCATCAGCAGAAATTGCAGCCAAAGGGAGTTTGAGCATCTCCAAGACCCAGAGAACATTGACCAGTCTCGGCCTGCCTAAGGAATGACCAAGTGTCCTTCAAGGAAGGTCCCCAGGTCCCTCATCTAGGAAACCACTAACCCAACTCTGAGTTATTTGCCCCTGCACCTGCTCCATGACATTTGGCTCTTACACAAAGCAAGCCCCTCTCAGGTTCATTTAGCTGCTAGATACATAACACAAGTACTGCACTGAGCTCTGCATGTTAACAACCTAATACTATTACAAACTACACTTATCAGCAGGGACCATATTTATTTATTTATCTTTCCATTTTTCAGTCCCAAATACTGTTCCAGACACACAGTAGGGACTTCATCAACATTAAGTGAACAGAATACTGGGACGCCTGCGTGGGTCAGTTGGTTGAGTGTGCGACTTCAGCTCTGGTCATGATCTCACAGTTCATGAGTTCGAACCCTGTATCGGGCTCACTGCTGTCAGCGCAGAGCATGCTCAGGATTCTCTCTCTCCCTCTCTCTCTGCCCCTCTCCCCTACCTCACCATTAAAATAAAAAGCATACAAATTACTCTGGTGGCTGTACAATTATGGAAACAGAATAGTTAATCGACACCAATTATCTAAAGGGACACTAAAAAACTCTTAAAGCAATTCATTTCCACAGTCCTAGAATAGCGCTGTCCAATACAGCTGTCTGTGATGATGTGGGTGTTCAATATCTGGGATGCCCTAGCTACTAAATACAGGATGGGGGGCAGGGGAGCACTGAGCACTTGAAATGTGGCTAGTATGACTGAGAAACTAAATTTTACATTAAAAAATTTTTTTTACATTTATTTATTTTTGAGAAACAGCATGAAAGGGGTAGGGGAAGAGAGAGAAGGAGACACAGAATCTGAAGCAGGCTCCAGGCTCTGAGCTGTCAGCACAGAGCCTGATGTGGGGCTTGAACCCATGAACCGCAAGACCATGACCTGGGCCAAAGTCAGATGCTCAACTGACTGAGCCACCCAGGAGCCCCTAAGTTTTACATTTTAATTCGTTTTATATTTTTATCTTTTTTAAATAAGACTTTTTAAAGTTTATTTATTTTGAGGAAGGGGCAGAGAGAAAGAGAATGAGAGAGAGTCACAAGCAGGCTGCACACCCTCAGGGCAGAATCCAATGCGGGGCTCAAACTCACAAACCGTGAGATCGTGACCTGAGCGGAAACCAAAAGTCAGCCACCCAGGTGCCCCCATTTTAACTCATTTCAATTTAAATAGCCACATGTGGCTGATGGCTACCAAACTGGACGCTGCGGATCTAGTGTCTCTGGAGATGGAGCTCATAAGCAAAATGAACATGGACGTTGCCGTTGAGAACTTGGTGCCACCGCATGGTGCAGTAATAAAGAGCATGGGCTCTGGAGCAACACTGTCTTGGGTTCGAATCCCCGCCTCACAGGTTACTAGCCAGTTGCTTAATTCTCTGTGCTTCTGTTCGTCGTAAGAATCACACTTACCATGGAGGATTGCTATGAGGGTCAAATGAGCTAATACATTTAAACAGTGTCTCCATATAATGACTATTCAATAAATATTGTTACTAGTACTGGCACATAGTAGGCATTAAAAATATTTGTTGATTCCGAATGTGCATCTACAAGAGAATATTTGGTAACGTCTATTGAACACTTACCAGATGTCAAGCAAAGTGCTAAGAACTTGACAATAACACTGAGAGCAAAGTATGATTGTCTACATGTTATAGGTGAGAAACTCAGGCTAAAGATTAATGAGTGTGCCCAGCTTCCAACTGACACTGTGCCTGATTCCAGAATCCCTACTCAGTCTGTTTCTTCATCTGTACAGTGAGAATTACGATAGTATCTATATGACAAGTTTGGCAAGTAGGTAAATAAGATAATGCATATGGCCTGTGCTTAGGATAAAGCTACGGGTTGGGGACAATTTGCCCCCCAGGGAACATTTGGCAATGTCTGGAGACATCTGGGTTGTCACAACTGGGAGAGAGGACTTGCTACTGGTGTCATTGGGTAGAGATCAGGGCTGCTGTTAAACACCCTACAGCGCACAGGACAGCACCCCCACCCCCACCACCACAAAGAATAATCTGGCCCAAAATGTCAGTAGTACTGAGGTTGAGAAATGCGGGTCTAGACACACACAGATTGTGTTCAATCTGTGCTAGCAATGACAGAAAGAAGGGAACTGAAGCCACAAATTTCAAAAGGCAAACCTTTTTTGTTCAGAGCCCAGAAGAGCTGTCCCGGAGCAGGATAGTAGGCTCGGGGAAATTATTCAGTGCTTCAAATCACAGAGAGCTACCACTTGCCACATGAAAGAGCAGTGTGCCTGGCAATGCAGGGCGCATGCTTGAAAATCAAAGTCCCCACTCTCTAGACACTTGCGATGCAATTGCACCAATGCGAGGGAGAGAGAGAGAGAGGAGAAGCCAGGGGGCTAAGTCACCCAACACAACAAGGCGGGGGTGGGGGTGCGGACTGTGTGAAATCGCTCTATCCTGTTCCTTCATGTCACAGGGAAGAGCCTAGGGCCACAGGCAATGTGGACAAAAAGCACAGAGTTCCAGAAGAGGCAGGAACTCCATGTATCCCAGTCACTCCCTGTACCCCAATTTCCCTGTATACCAAGTATGAACGATACGTTCTGCTCCTTGATTTCAGTGCAAGTTGCCCAATCTCCAACTAAGTTAGCGTGTCAACCAAACACTGTCATCCACACCACTACCCTTTCCTGGGCACTTACTATGCATCATCCACGGCACTGAAAGCAACATCTCACTTAGCCTCATGACAACCCTAATGTACAGATAAAGTAACAGAGCCTAGATCAGACTGCCAGACTCCAGGGCACAGCTCTTAATCACCATGTTGACCCTCTTGGCATCAGACCAGAGCCTGAACAATGAATGAAATGGGCCCAGGTGATGCTTTCCCCGTCCACACAACACAAGCGGACTTGCCGGCCCTTGTTGTGCCCTGAGGCACTGCAGAAATTGTGAGAGTCTCCCAGGTCCCAGCACTGTGCTTGGCGTCCAGGATTGAGATGGGAGCATTAGCTGCTTGAGCTCCATGGATGAAAACCACAGTCACGACTTCCTCCTACTGTGCACAGGCCCCATGCTTGTCACTCACAAACCCGGTTGGGGCGATGGAGATAACACAAGTGATGAAATGATAACAGCATGTGGCTGAACCAGTGTTGGAATCAACAGGACCCTCTGGGAGTTTGGAGCTCACAGCTCATGTGCTTAGAGATCAGGAGGAGGAGAGACAGAGCAGAAAGGGCTTCATCGACCCCACGCACTTGCGCTGAACTTGATGGGAGGGGAGGAGTTCTCCTGACAGACTGGGAGGGAGAACTGAGGACAAGGCGTTCCCAGCAGAGGGACTTGTGTGAACAAAGACAGAAGTGAGCAAGGCAGCCGAAGTGGGGAAAGGGGAGGATTCCAGCTTGGTCAGAGCAGGGGGGACGAGATGGGACCTTCTTGTGAGGTAGACAAACAAAGAGGGGGCTAGGCAGTGGGCGTCCAAGAGCATTTTAGATGGGGGCAGATTAGTGTTAGTAACGCTTCAAAAGGGATTTGCAAGGGAATTATTTATGGTGGTAACAAGCAAGCACTCATTTAGCGCATATCCCACATTATACAAACACAGCACTGAGCTCTGCAAGTGAAGGCCCTAATGCCACTCTAAATTAAATTCATCAGTGTCTTAATTAAGATCTATATTTAGTTCTTAATTAAAGGGGAGAGAAAAATCCACGATGTTGCATGGCAGAGATTTGAAATGGAGATAAATCATCTTTCTGCCAGCGTGTTGGGCACATGCCCACCCACTCTCAAGACTCAGCCCCCCTGCCAGGACAGGTAATCTTTTAATCCTCCCCTCCTTCTTCCCTTCCTTCTTTCTTTCCTGCCTCCCTTTTGCGTTCATTTCTTCTTTAATTTATTCCACATCTACTTATTGAGTCCCTATGTGCCAGGAACCAAGATTTGATTCTAGGGCACAGTGGGAAGTAACTTAGAGACAGTCCCTGCCCTCAAGGAGTATAGACTCCAGAGAAGGACCCCAATGCATACACTCATGTGTCAGCTTTGGGACCCTCTTGGTCTCCCATGCTCTCCAGGTGCTTCCAATGGGAAGAATCCCGGTGTCCATGGCAGATGCTTTCATCCTATCAGCCAGAGAGAGCCTTGAAGAGTAGCCGTTTGGGTCCTCCAGTTTCCCTGCCCCCACCATGCTGAGCAAGCTCTCATGTGAGTCGAGGGCAGACCCTCAGGACCCCTGTTCCACTCCCCCATTCTCTCTAGTAAAGGATGTAGGCTGGTTGTCAAGAGGATGAGGAAGGGGTCTGTGAGCTTCCCTTCAACCTTAAGATTCTAAGATTCTCTGACACCCACTGGGCCACTGGCCCCTGAGAGTGGCTTCACTGAACAGGGTTTATGAAGGAAGACCACAGAACACAGAACATCACGGTCACAAAGACCTCTGCTGCCAGACAGTCTGAGTTCACCAGGAGGTCAAGTGACTTGGTTACGTCAACAGAACTGGCAAAAGGGCAAGAGTAAAATACACATCTGTCTGGGGCCAAAGACTGTATCCTACAGGACACGAACATGGGCATGACAGAGTTCCTGCCCTCAGCACCGCTGATGGGGGAGAAGGGGAGACAGTGCAAATTAGAAGGGGAGTCTTGAAGTTGGCAGGCTAGAGATACAGATTATCGGTGAAATCTAACCCTGCTGTGCATCCTGTCCTCCAGAAAAAGGTTCTCTCCAGGCCCTTCCGGCGCTCCGTGCCAAGCAGTGATGCAGTGGGTGGGGAAGGAGGGCCACCCAGATAGTGGTGATGGCACAATGCCACTGCACCACCTCAGAGGCTGCCCTCTCTCAGGAAGTGACTGGAAGCGTCAGGCAAGATGCGTTTGGGCTGAGTGTTCAAGATGTCAGAGTCTGTTAGGGAAAAAGGGGGCAGAAGGATATCCGGGTAAGGGAAATAGATTGTGCAAAGGTACACCATCAAGAAAATGGGCGAGTTAAGAAAATGTGAGCACTTTTTGGGGCGCCTGGGTGGCTCAGTTGTTAAGCCGCCGACTTTGGCTCAGGTCATGATCTGGAGCCTGTTTCAGATTCTGTGTCTCCCTCTCTCTCCGACCCTCCCCCGTTCATTCTCTCTCTCAAAAATAAATAAACGTTAAAAAAAATTAAAAAAAAAAATCTGATCACTTTTTATGTGGCTGGTGGACACCGGGCAGGTGGGGCGGGAAAGGTTGGCTGGAGCCGGCCTGGGAAGGCCTTGAACGCTGGCATTTCCCTCCGACACTCAGCCGGAAGAATGTTCAGTGCTGCGCTCCCCGAAGAGAACGTGGAGGTCCTTGCACGAGTCCGGCCAGAGTCCCCGCGGAAAGAGCCCGGTAGCGCCCTGCACCTCCGAGCAGAAAATCGACGGATAAGCACCCCGCTTCACAGCACGCCTCAGGGTGGGCAGGGGTCGAGGTTGGCGCTGGAGCTCGTGACCTGCTGCCCGAGAGGTGGCGCTGAAGGCCGGAGCCCCGGCGGGCGCAACGGGTCTGGGAAGCGGCGGAGGCGAGTGCCGAGCCGGCCGGGAAAGTCGAGAAAGTTAACTTGGCACAATCCGCGCATCAAAGCGGTGCAGCTGCGACTCGCGGAGCCTGCACAGCTTTCTTCTCGCCGCTCTCTTCTCCCCGATTAATCAGCGGCTACAGCGCGGCGCTTTGATCCCCGAAATCAAACCCTTCGTCTGCTGGGTGACTTGATGTTATGCTAATCCGAGCTGATTGAGCTGAGATAATTACACTTCATCCAGGTTTCCTGGGAGTTCCGAATAAATATTGATGCACATCTGTCCCCCGCTCAGGTGTAGCAAGGAGCTTTGCTCTGGCAACAGTTTCGGCCGGCCCGGGAAGCGCGCGCGCACCGCCGCCAGCCACCAGCCTTCGCCCGCCTTCGCCACTGCGCCCAGAGGCTGCGATCCCCCGCGGGATGCCCAGAACCTAGCTGCGCTGGGCCCTGGAGGCGCCCTGGAAGGTGGCGAAGACCTGGAGCTTTAAGATTCCGGGGCTGGGTTTGAGTGTCAGTGCCTCGCTATGGGCTGTGTGGTCTTGGACAAGTCACTTAACCTCCTGAGCCCCAGAGCCTACAAAATTTTCCAGACTGCGGCAGAGATTAAATGAGATGCGTGAAAAGAGGCTGAACTGGGCGGAGTTGCACTTGGCCTTGCGGCGGCCCCCCCAACCCCACCCCACCCTAAGAGCTGGGTCTGGGTCTGGGGGAAGGGTCTGGGAGGCCAAGCGTGTTAGCCAATGCATCGAGTGTTGCGCCAACACTCGAGCGGAGCTGCGTGCTCCAGCCGATATAGAAATGAATAATAAAGCAAGCAAGCATTTCGGTGGCGCCGCTCCTCCCCGCGGACTAATTAGGTCGTGTTTGTAAAGCACTTCGAAGACAAAACGCGCCCCAAGTGTTAATTATCATTAGCCCCGTCCCAACACGCTTCCCCAAACACAGCGCGGGAAGCCTAGAGCATCCCCCTTGCCAGCCTGCTCGGCAGCCGGGAGGGACTCGGAGACCCCAAGCGCGGGGAAGACCGCCAGTCCTTACGCCCCACCCGCCCCCACACTCCACCCCACCCCTCCTGGTTCTCGATCCCTTTCCCAGGCCCTCTGGACAACGACGGGAGGCGAGGACAGAGACGGGGGAAGGAAAAAGAGCGGGTACAAGGCACAACTAACTGCGGATATATCCATCCCAGGAAGGCATCGCTGAGGGAGGAGTCTTATGTTTTGGACGCATAGGAGTCTGCCCAGGAAGGGGACAAGGTGGCCTCCTAGTACTGAAGCTGCAGAGACCTAAGCAATTTGTCATCCCAAATCTTGCAGGATTTGTCCCTGGCTGCCTCCAGAGCGACGCCCCCCTTGACCAGAGATCCTGCTGCCCAATCTCCACCTCCTATAAGGCCAGGCCAGGGCTTCGGAGGTCAGGGAAGCCCAAACTGAACTCAAGGGGGTTCTGGATATATCAAGCAGAAATTCTGGCAGAACCCACTCTTGGAATCCGAGTTAGACTGCCCCAGGAAGTCCTAAAACCCAGCCGGAATATTATGCAGTCCTTCCTCCCTTTATGGAATGATGATTATAAGGACCAGACCAGTGAAGGGTCTCCATATCACACAGCCAGCTAGGAGCAGAGCCAAACTCCAGTCTCCAAACTTCTCTAGGGCTCAGTTTCTTCTACATTGTTCCCCTTAAAATAACCACCAAAATACTTGGAAAAATAATAAGGATGTGCAGAGTTCACTATCATTTTCAAAATGCTGAAACACACATTGTTTTTTTTAGTAGATCCTGAGGAGCCAGAGGCATCAAGGGATTTGGTCTAGGTCACACCCTAACTGGTTAGTGGCCATGCTGAGGAAGGAGCCCAGGGGTGCCCTCCCCAGATCCTGGGCAGTTACCTTCCAGCACACCTTCTTAGAGAAACTAGAATCATTTCTTTAAACGCATCCAATTCTGGGGGGCCTGGCTGGCTCAGTCGGGAGAGCATGTGACTCTCCATCTCAGGGTTGTGAGTTTGAGCCCTACATTGGGTGTAGAGATTCCTTAAAAATAAAATCTTTTAAAAAAAATGCATGCAATTCTTGCCTTCACTGTTTCTTATGCTGCTTTCCTAAAACTGAGCATTTTTCTATCAATAAGCATTTTTGTCAGAGATGTTTCCTGTTAACTTCAGAAGCTGGTGGATGGATCTGAGCCTCTAGACCTCTTCCACACAAGCCTGAAAAGACCACCCTCTTGTATGGGTGGGGGTGGGAGTGGCAGATAGAGGGCAATCCCTACCCTCTTGGAAAAAAGACTCTAAACTCCACGAAGCACCGATTGGACTACACCTCTCCCTTCCTCCTCCATCATTCCTATCACTGTGGTTGACGACATTGGTTGAATTCTGTGCAGGGGTGAAACAGAAGCAAGCAGCCTGAGGCCTGGGAAAAGGAAGGAGGAGCAAGGAGAGTTCATGCCCTTTCCTGACACCAGGGCCCTCCAACATTCATGTGCATGGGGAGGGAATGACCTGAGGAGGCCCTTACAGAGCAGATTCCCCACTCCAACCTGACCGTCTGATGTAGAAGTCTAGGTGAGAGCCCCTAGAATCTTCCTTAAACACCCCACAGACTCCCCACCCCCAGGCATCCTAAGCCACTCTCAGAACCCCTACCCCCCAGGAGCTGAGCATTGCACCAAGACCCCCAGAGGTCAGTCATGTGCAAGTGCAACAGCAAGGCAGACACTCAGACAGAAAACGATGAGGCCCAGGAAAGGAGAGCCATCCAGAGCAGGCCTGGTTGGGGGCTGGGAAAGCTTTGGTGCCATCTACAGGAATGTCTTGGGTTTCAGAAGCAGGGTGCAGAGGGGCTAGGGAGAGGCTAGGGATGGCCTGAGGGCAGAAGGAACACAGGCTTCCCCTGAGGACCTCTGCTGGATGGAGCAGACCTGGTTTGCCAGAGCCCCAAGTCCTGCCACTTGTCACTAGGTCAGTGGGTGGGAGGTACGCTGCCATCTGGGAGCTTTGGGGGGCTGCCTTATCTGAGGCCCATCGGAAGTGTTTTAATTTCTTTTAAAATCAGAACAAAACAATGAGCTTCCAGAGAAAGAATTTTACCATATAATATCAATTTATTTGTCTTTATATCAACGTGGTCACAAAATAGAGTTATTTACTTATTTTTAATGGTGGAAGAGACCCACAGAAGGGAAAGTGCCTAGGGGTCACAAGTCATAAGGCAGTCTGGGGCAGGATGATGAGGAGGGTGAAGGAAGAGTGACTTCCCCGGAGCCTCGGATGCTTCCCGCAGGGGAGATATGACTTCCCCTGTCCGCCAGATTCCTACAGTCGGCCTGGCCCCTCACTGGCAGTGCCCAGGGCCCAGTGGAAAGAGGTGGCCTTTGACACGGCCCTAAAGCTGCCGGGTAATTATGGCTGACACTGGGGCAATGCTCCCTAAAGAGACCTCAGCCCTGCTGGGGGTCCTGCTAGGGATTAGCTGGCCGGGCTCAAAACGGGAAGGGGGAGGGAAGAGGAACCAGATTCAGGAGTGGGAGGGCCCAGCCTCAGGCACCTTCGGAGAGAAATAAATGAATGTAAATGAGGTCCGAGCGAACACGTTTATTTTATAGTCAACATTTGGGCACTTTTTGATCCCGAGCTGGGCATTCGTCCTTCTTGTCCAGAAGCAGAGAGGGAGGAAGATGAGAAGAAAGAGAAGAAGTGCCCCTCTGCCCAAGGCTTGCTCTGCTCTGCCTCTTGCCCCAACTACGTACCTCCCATCCTAATAGCCGGCAGGGTCCCAAGCTTTGTGTGTGGTGAGCAAGTGGCCCCACCTGGCGTCAGAGGCCAGGTTCACTAATCCAGAAATTAAAGCGCCCAGAGAAAACAGGCTAATCAAATTATACATTCCTGAGAACCATTTATAAGCCAGGTACATTCTTTAATCTTAATTAGAAATCTGAGCAGCTCCCACCGTCTCTGTAATCAACATTTAGACAGCACTGACCCCCATAGTGCTAACCTTGAGAGCCATACACGAGTGCGTGAGAACAGAGCTAGGGGCTGCCTCCCCACTGGGAAAGGGGTGTTCGTGGGGCTGCAGGCAAGGTTGAATCACTAGGCTACCCCCTCAGCCCCCACATCCTGCCCTCCCCATGGACACGCAGACACAGAGCCTCAATCTATCCAATCCGCCCTTCAACCACCCCCACCGCTAGCCAGGACCAGGTTTAGAACTTTTTTATCTCTTACCTGTCAGTTATAACACCTTTCTAACTGGCCCATTCTCTGTGCTACAAGCCTGTGATCTTTCCACAAAGCACATCTGACCATATGCTGATTCCTATAGAATGCTCTGAGTTTCCTTACAGCCTTTAAGATGCAACTCAACACACTTCTCCCCCATTCACAGTGTCTTAGTGGTCCAGCCCCTGCTACCTCTCTATCCCAATCCCCTGAGATATGAAAGGGTTCAGAGGATGCTACCTCAAAACATGCCACTCTGGCAGAAGGATTGTTTTAGACTGAAAGCAATTTATTTTCTTATTATTTTTTTAATGTTTGTTTTTGAGAGATAGAGACACACAGAGCATGATCAGGGGAGGGGCAGAGAGAGGGAGACACAGAATCTGAAGCAGGCTCCAGGCTCTGAGCTGTCAGCACAGAGGCCGACAAGGGGCTTGAACTCACTCATGAACTGTGAGATCATGATCTGAGTCGAAGTCGGATGCTTAACCGACTGAGCCATCCAGATGCTCGTGGACTAAAGGCAATTTTTAAAAAGCAAACACGGGGCAAACTTTTTGGTCTCCTCTACACCAGGAAGGGCAGGATGACTGTTAATCAATGATGACAATGCTAGACTCTTTTCAGCGCAGGAAGGCACCAGAGTAATCTACATAAGAAATCTTGCTAAAACCACCTTATATTCCATTAGTTTCCCCCACATTATTTACCTTCCCACAGCCTGCCACCAGTAAGAGCCTAAACCCCTGTTTTTTTGTCTTGTCACTTCTCTACAAATATATTGTTCTTTGTTAAGATGCTATATAAGCCCAAGTTCTAACTACCCATTTGAGTTATTCATCACTGAGTTCTCTCGTGTAATGCAAGACACATGTGTTAATAAACTCTGTTTTTCTTTTTTTTTTTAATGTTTATTTATTTATTTTTGAGAGAAAGAGAGAGGGAGGGAGGGACAGAGAGAGAAGGAGACAGAGAATCCCAAGCAGGCTCCATACTGTCAGCACAGAGCCCAATGTAGGACCTGAACTAACGAACCACGAGATCATGACCTGAGATGAAACCAAGCGCCCCAGTTTTTCTCTTGTTAGTCTGTCTCCTTTTGTCATTCTCATTTTCAGGGCCTCAGGAAATGAACCCAAGATGGAAAGAGGAAAAGAGATTTTTCTCCTCCCCGACAAGACTGAACTACTAGCATCCCCTGCATACAGCAGGCACTTTGATCTTCTGAGCTTTTTCACATGTGTACCCAGCCAGGAATGTTTTCCTCTGGCTTTAACAACCTAGTCAGCTCCTATTTAAACTTCAAAACCTTACAAAAAAAAACATATATCCACACAAAGGCTTGGATAGGAAGGTTCACAGCAGCACAATTCATAATAGCCCCAAACTGGAAATAGTCCAAATGGGTCAGGGAGATCTGTGTCTGGACCAAACAGCCTGGAAAATCCAGACCCCTAAAATACAATTATCCTAAGGAAAGAGGGTGTCCCGGTGAGTGACCAGGGCCCAAGGACCCAAAAGGGCACAGGAGAGGGCTGGTCTGGGCCAACCATGTGTGTGGTTCCTCCAGACCCAGAGATCCTTGGGCAGTGTTTATACTTTTGGGAACAATGGCTGACTGTGTGGGTGCTGAAGGTTTGAAGACCAAGTTTGGAGCCCCACTGTGGTCTGGCAGGGGCCTTAGGATTGGAGGACAAGAGCCTGTGGGCCCTTCTCATCAGCTATGAGAAGCCACAGTCAGTCACAGTAGCGCTGGGCCCTCAGCTGCAGCTCTCTCCGTGCCTGGCATTTGGAGGGGCACCACCCTTTCCAGAACAAGGAAGCCCCCAGGGTTACTGAACAATTCAAGGAGCTTGGGGGAACTTCAAGATATCTCAGACTAATTGCTAATCAGGAAGGTGCGCACTTGGGCAACCAGACTTTAAATTGTGGGTGTACGTTATGCCCCAAGTATGCAGTTGTGATTATATAGATACCAGTTGTGATTATATAGATCCTACACCTGTGTTTCCTCCTTTGTCTGGAGACTAAGGGACTGTCTGTCACTTATCTCTACATCCTTAGCATGGTTCCTGGCACAGAGTTAAGTGCCAGCCTCAAAGCCAGGAGTCCTGATCTGTGGCTGCTGCTCTGATACCAGCCCACGGCATGGCATCAGACGAGGACCCAGAGCTTAAGTTTATTCTGTTCCGTGTCAACCATACCAAGAAGGGAGTGGGGACAGAATGCTTGTGACGGAGCTGGCACTTTTTGGGGGAGGGAGGGAACTGAAAATAAAGCCTACTTTGAGGCAGGATACCCTAAGGAGTATGTCCAATGAGCCTAGGGTTCATCCATTCACTTAATCCACCTCTGGACTGGTATTCTGAGGCACAGTGCTAAGGAACAGGGACAGAGCTATGACTACGGCAGCCTGTTGGTGAGAATCTCCCAGCCTGGAACACGGTATGATATCATGGAGGGGCCAAAAGTGCTATTGGAACTGTATCTGTTAGCACACTTTGGGCTGCAAGTCACAAAAAAACCTTATTCAAGATAACTTAAATAATAAGGAAAGGGTATTATTTTCTGCAGCAAAAGTCGAGGGCTAAGGTAGGATCCAGAACTGGTTCACACAAGGGCTCAATGGTGCGACTATGCACCTGGCTTCCCTCTGCCCTGCCTGTCCTCTGTGCTCTCCCTGGTCTTGGTCTCATCTTTAGTCTGGTGACAGGACCAGGCAGTTCAGGGCACTCCTTCCAGATCTGAGGGTGTGCAGCACACAAGAAATGGGAGACTTTTCTCTTCCTGTGGCTTTCTTCTAGAAGCAAGAAGACTTTCCAGAAGCTCCTTCATCTACTTCTTTTTGTGTGTCTTATTGGTCCAAATGGGGGGTACATTCCCAATATACCTGAACCAGTCACTAACAAAAGGACTAGGTTTATTTAACACCAATCGTACTGGGTACCTGGATGGCTCAGTCAGTTAAGTGTCTAACTCTTGGTTTCGGCTCAGGACATGATCTCGCAGCTTCGTGGGTTTGAGCCCTGCATCGGGCTCTGTGCTGGCAGTGGAGAGCCTTCTTGGGATTCTCTCTCTCTCTCTCTCTCTCTGCCCCTCCCCCACTCATGCTGTCTCTATCTCCCTCAAAATGAATGAACTGAACAACAACAACAAAAAAAAAAAAACCAAAACAGACTCATCCCTGAGGCCTGAGACTCACAGGGAGTCAGCTTCCCCTAAAGCCACTGGGAAGAGTGGTGAGTGCCCAAACAAAATGAGAATCTGTCCATGAATTTTCATGGGTAAACTACCAACAAAGTCCACAATATGCTGCCCGAGGAAAGAGTGGACACCCTGCAAAGCTTTCTAGAAGAGGTGACCTACGAGTGGGGTCTTTAACAATGGGCAGGAGTTATCAATGGGAGAAGAGGCTGGAGGTTATTCCAGACACTGGGCTCAGCATTTGCAAAAGCATAGCAAGATATGGAAAAGACAAGGAGATGCCCGGCTGGACTGGAGTGCCACAAGACATGCAGGACATGACAGATTCAAACCCGCCTTAAGGAACTTGAGCTTCACCATGGGAACCAGATGCGAATTTACCAGGCAATGTGAGTTCACCCCAGTCTAGCGGGGAGTGAGCTAGAGTGCATCCCTGTCAAACTAACCCTTTGTCTCTACCTCCCAATGACCACGTCTAGGAGCTGTCCTTGGTCCTTATCCTCTCTGACTTCTGAGTGGCGTTTCTCACTTTGGAAGGACCTCTTTCTGCTTAAGTTCAATTCTGGGTGTCCCCTCCCTTGCTCCATGCAAAGCACCTCCAGTCCTCGATTTCACTGGGACTACTCTCTGCTTTCTGAGGCTCCCATCCTTCTGGGCATTTCCCGCTTGCTGCTTCCTGCCTCTTCTTTCTGCCCTCGAGGAGCATGTGGAAGTGTCCTCATTGGCTGTATCTCCAGTCCTGCTCTCTCACCACACCTTTTCTCCTGGCGTCCTTGTTCTTCTGTCCCCAGTCAACCCCTCCTCTTTCCTTCCCAGCTCCTCACTTCTCAGCATGCCGTCCACACCTCCCCCGCAATGGAATTTGAAACCCTCCGGTTCCTCAGGTTCCTCGTGACACCTTACTCTCCCTTGCTCTTCCCACTAAATCTGTAGCCATGTTTCCAGATCCCTACAATTCTTGGATTTGTAATGCCTTGACATAAACTTTGTGCGCACCCCCCACCCCTACATCTGTCTGAGAAAGTTCAAAGTCTTCAGCTTGGCATCCGAGGCATCCAGAGTCTGCCTCCATCCTCTCCTTCTGGCTTGTTGACTAGTGCTCTTTCTCTGGGCCACTTTGCCCATGCCACCTTCTGCCCCCATGGTGCTCTGTCCCCCAGTCCAGCTTGTCCCTCCTCTGCTGCCTGGCTCAAATAGCAGTCCCCTCCACAGGGACAGAAAGATTCACCAGCTAATTGCCAGGAAGGCTGGGTTGGCGAGCAAAGCTTGGATCTACATCCACAGTTGGGCTCTTCATACTTTTGCTTGGAACTGGACTTTGCACTCAGACCTGCAGGTCCTTTCCCCCCAGGGCAGCCTCCACCCCGACAAGCACAAGAGGAATGCAGGCGCCTTGCAGACAGGGCAGCCCTGGGGGGAGAGACAGGAAGGTTGCCCAGGCCACTCTGGTGCGGGCCCCTCTTCCCATCCCATCAACTCACATAGAGACAGGAAGCGACTGCAAGCACAGAGTAAGAACAGAAGCAACTCTTGTGACTGCCGCCAGGGAGCTGCGACTCCATATAGGGGGACACAGCAAGATGTGGAGGGAGGGAGAAACAATTCCTCCCGTGTGGCCATATGCTCGTTCCAGGGCAGTGAGCCAGAGCTGCAAGACTCAGCAGAATTCATGGTTCCGCATCCACAAACAGCTCCCCTGTGAGAGGCAGCACCGTCGCCTACATGCAAGCTTGGCCACCCTGTGCCACCTGGGTGAAGATTCCAGCCATGACTCAGATCTTTCCCTTCATTGTAGCACTCCTTCTCCAGTTTCCAGAAGAAGGTGCTTAGGACCAGTGATTCCAGAGCTGACTCATCCCAATATCCAGTCCCACATCGGCAGCCAGGACCCCAGGGGTTTGGCCACACATGGGGGTACCTGCCATTTCAGCCAGCTGTGCTAACCCCGCCAGGAGTTGACAGAGGAGCTGGGGTTCGTTCTTTCCAGCTCTCAGTGAACAACAGTAAGTAGTACACGGCAGTGTGGCAGTGAGGGGGGCAGAAATGAGATCGCTATTGCCAGTATCTCGTCTCGCCCCATTAGAACCTGGTCAAAGACACCCACTAATCTGGAGATCCCAGCCAGCAGATGGGCTGTCCCTCTGTGGCCCCAGGATCATACAGATCCCAAAGATAAGAGTGGAAAAGGGAGGCAGTTCAGGACCAGAATGAAAGGCTGAGGGGGCAGGTCCAGTAGGCTGGAATCTCACTCCTCAGAACTCTTCCAGACCCCTAAGGGGACTCTGAATTGCCCCCATTGACCAGGCGCTTGGGTCCCTCTGGTAGAAAGCACTCAGGCCAACAGCCCTGCCAGGGGCCTCTGTGTCCTTGGGAGGGGGACACAGTGCAAGGCTGGCTTCCTTAGGACAAGCTCGGGCATCCTCCTCAATCCTTCTGGTTCACATCCCTGGTCCCGGGCATCATAGTCTGGCCCTGGGATCCTGCCAGTATCATTTTTTTGTTGGTGTCTGTTGATAGGCTTTACACCTACCCACCACCCCTCAATGCTGGGCCACAGCAAGAGAAGACTGATATGACGTGTAGTGCATAAGATATGTGTGTCCACCTAGGGACCAAGTTAAACACAGGGGCTTTGGTGGTGTTTCTTGGTGTACTGAGGCCTCCCAGCATTGTGCTGCTTTTCTCTACAGCACTTTTTATTCTCTTACCCCAAGCGATTCTCCCCTTTTGGGGAGGCATGTATTATCCGCTCTGTTTGACATTTCAGGAAATGAAGACTCCAAGAGGTGAAGTAACTTCTCCCAGTTAATGGCCAGGCTAAGAGGAGAGTGTGAGCGGCCTGACTCCCATGCCCACACCTTACTTCATCTTCTCTCACGAGTATTCTAATGGGGGGGAAAGCTGTGGACGCTAACACCCAGTCCGGGAGGATGTTTTTCCAGGGGCATCTCACTCCAAGCCCAACCCAACACCCCAATTCCAACTCAAGGACCTGCCCGACGAAATCCTTCCACCAAAAATCCATCCTGGTCAGGGGACACAAATCTGGATCTGGCAGACCCCATGCTTTTCCTTCCTCACCCATGGAAGCAGACACTGTGGCTTCTCTAAGCCCTCCCCAGCCTCAAAGAAACTGCTTAAATGTCACCTCCTCTGAGAAGTCCTCCTTGCCTTCTAGCACCCTCCTTTCTACTCCTATGGCCCTCAGTGTATGCTCTCAGTATAGTATAATTTTTTTCTCCAAGCATTTTATAGGTCAGCCTCATCTACCAGACTGAGCTCATCAGATAGGATACTGCCTTGGTCATCTTGTTGTCGCCTTCAAGACAGGCCATAAATTGCCCCAAAGCAGGTGCAGGCTGGGGCACAGAGAGACCCTCTTCAAGTCCTGGCCCTGGAAACTCCCTGGAGAGGTCAGAATCTGGAAGGTTCCCAGCAGGGAGGATGAGCAGGCCTCCAGCCATGCCCTATAGCCCTTCTCCATAACTAACTATCCTATCTGAAACTAGAAATTCCCAAGCTGAGCCTGTTGGATCTCAGTGCTAAAGGACAACATGTGGAGGAAAGACACCACTCCAAGGCCAGCCAGAGAGACATCTTCCCTCACAGATCAGGCAACTGGTCAGTTCAAGATGAGGGTAGAGGGCTCTGGTGGGCAGCATATGGTGATAAGGTGCATGATCAGAGGTCCACAGAGAATCAGCTTTTACCAGTATGTCTGTCCAAAGGGATCAGGGACCAAGCCCTCCAGTAAGGTCAAGGGCAGGCTCTGTTTCCAGGTGTGGGTAGGCACTTGACTATTGGCAGAGTGAGCTGTGCATAAAAGATGCTTGATCCATGCATGGTGAATGAATGAATGGGGAATGAATGAAGCCCCCACCCTCACCTGAGAGCCAGGCCAGGAGCCTCTGTGGGGTCGCAGCACCCAGGCACAGAAGATCCAACCCTGGGACCGCACAGGGTATGCCTCCTGCCTGTGCTGAGAACAAGAACACTGCGGCTTATTGGGAAATCAATAAGGAGGCGGGCCCTGTCTGGGCAGGCGGACACGCTGTATACAGGTCTTCTGCAAACACAATCATCTCCTCAGTTATTAATGGGCCCGCTCGCTGCCTCTTCATTAGTGCTCAAATATCAACAGAAAACCGTTTACTTACCATGGGCTCCTGCTCGCGCCGAGCAAATTTGGACAGGGCTAGTCAAACAGGGAGCTTGTTGTTGGGCTAATGACAGAGCCCAGTGTAAAGTTTAGCAGCAGCCGAAGCAGGCAGAGAGGGCACCAGCCTGCACCTGCCCCCCAGGGGTGGACAAGTGAGAGCCGAGTGGGGGAAGGGAGCCGTGTCCGGGAAAAGGCGCTGCCCTGAGCCCAGGCCACACAGCCATGGTCCTACACGTGAACCTGCTCACACATGAGCCTCCCACACTGCCAGATGTTCACCCTGATTCTAGGAGCGAGGTGTGGCAGAAACCACAAGGCGGGGTGACATAGTGGCTGAGGACTTGTGCTGCACAGCTAGCCAGGGCACAGCTTTGAACCCCAGCACTGCCTAACAACATGGCTAGGTGCCAATTATTTGGCATAAGCCTCGGTTTCCTCCTCTGTAAAATAGGAAATGTAAGAGTGCTTACCGCACAGAGATGCTGTGAAGATTAAATGAGACGATCCACAACACGTTGCAGATGAGAAAGCCGAGGCTAGGATGGGTCCTAGGCTGTGTGCTTAGGAAGCCGTAGAGCCAGAATGGACCCCGAGCTTCCAACTTCAGGTTCAAGGCGTTGCCCCTCGGTGCCTCCCCAGGGCTCTCTGCTGCCCCTGCACACCCACAATCCCAGACTGCCCCGAGACTGGCATCCTGCCTCAGGTGGCCCAGGCTGCTGCGGAGGCTCAGCACAGACCAGCCCAAGCTGGCCTGGCCCTCTGCCACTGTTCCTATGCTCTCTGCATCTCTGGTGGAATGCACACTGAGAGAGGGATCTCCAGAGCTCGAGTTTTCCATCCTCACCCAGCCCTGGCCTCTCAGAAAGTGTTGTCTCTTCCCGGGGTCTCCCCAGAACAATCCATTCAGGCCCTATTAGGGAGGAGCTCTGTGAGCTTCCTTGGTGACCTGAGTTCAAGTCCCTCTGCCCAGTGACCCAGGCTTGGGGAAGGTACCCCACCTGTCATTGGCGCTTCTGGGGTCTGGATAGTCATCTGGTTACTGTCTTCTCTTGGGGGCATCAGAGGCTCTCAAGCTGAGCCCAGGAGTTATGAGAAAGGACCAACCTCTGGTGTCCACAAAATCAGAGGGACCACAGGGAGTGGGCAGAGAATAGAAGATACATTTATTGCACCTGCACCTTTCACTTTCCTGCCAGACCGCCCACTATGGGCCCTAGGGATGCCAAGCTATAAGCCTCGTCTGCGAGAAGTTTGGGTCTACTGCAGGGGTGCAAAGCAAACACACCAAAGGGGTCAGGCTAGGAGGCCCATGCAGAAGGGCTCCAGGAGCAGTGACAAAGCATCAGAGACTTGGTTCTGTCTGGAGAGTCAAAGACAACTGCATAGAGCAGGAATACTCAAGCGCAGGCTACAAGGATGAGAATGAGTTTCCATCAAGGAAGAAAGGATGGGCCTTCTGGGCCATGATAACAACATGTGCAGACAGGAGGTGTGAGGCTGGGGCGGTAAAATGTGACCAGTTCTTGGGGCACCTGGGTGGCTCGGGTAAGCAACTGACTCTTGATTTCAGCTCAGGTTACGATCTCACGGTTCATGAAATGGAGCCCTGCACTGGGCTCCACACTGCGCAGGGTCTGCTTGGGATTCTCTCTCTCCCTGTCTCTATCCCTCCCCTGCTTGTACTCTGCCCCTCTCTCTCTCAAAATAAATAGATTTTTAAAAACATGACCAGTTCTTGACGACCCTTGTGTCCCACAACATGGCACTTAGGTGGTAATCTGTGGGTGTGGAAAGCTAACAGCATTCACTCAGGCTCTACTGGAATGCTTCCAGGGACAAGGAACTCACTCCCTTGGATACCAATTTGTTCTGTGTCACACTGTCTTTGCACCGAAACAATGCCTCTAAGGCCCGCGTCAGCCCTGGGGCAACACAAGGAAACAAGTCATTCATCACTCGTTCTACAGAGCATTTACTGCGTGCCTACTGAGTACACAGAAGTGAACATGAAAGCTGACCCCTGCTCCCGGGGAACTGCATTGTGGAAGGATGGAAGGGCACCATCATGTAAACAAACACAGCAAAGTAAGTTAATGCTGTAAAGGAAAGGAGCGTGTGCTGCAATGGACAATACCTGCAGAGGACCCAAAGGAGCTATTTTGGCTGAACTGGTCACAAAAGGTCTATGTCAAGAAGAGAAATTTGAACTTGAGAGGAAAGCAAGGGAGACAAGGACCCCAGGCTTGGGGCTTGGCAGCAGGGCGTGCGGTGGGGCCCCTCACCAAGATGGGAAGACTGTGGGTAGGGGAGCGTTGAGTCAAGGGGCAGGTCAGCTGCCAGCCACCCCTGAAACCAACCACGCCATAGCCTGCCATAAACTGCACAGCCACACACACGCCCGGGCACCGACAGGGGCTTATCTGCACCCACGCGCGTACACGCTCTCATGCACACCCGCTCGCCTCTTTCCTCGGCGTGCACATTCACACACAGACCCAACTGTGCGCCTTTCTCTCCGTGGCAATGAGTGCACTTGAGGGGACATGCCATGCTCACAGACGCCAAATGGTTCGGACGCACAGGACACAGACGTGCACTTTGCTTTCTCCCGTGTCCTCACGCACACCCCTTGGTCCTGGCTGCGTCACTAGTTCATCTGCTTTTGTAACCTCTGCTAATGTGTATGCCCACCCCAGGGTGACTGCACTGGTTTCTCCCCCGGAGGGAAAGAAATTCTGACTCCTGAGTCATTTGAGTCTGTGGCACTGAAAGGCCTC
Organism: Neofelis nebulosa; assembly: GCF_028018385.1. Classification (NCBI taxonomy): domain Eukaryota; kingdom Metazoa; phylum Chordata; class Mammalia; order Carnivora; family Felidae; genus Neofelis; species Neofelis nebulosa. The sequence goes on from NC_080791.1 coordinate 14,290,073, forward strand.
CCGACCAGAAGGAACAAGAAAATGTCACTGGCTGATGGGAACAATTTGAATGCAAAATGCCACCTTCCAATGATTGTACCTTTTGCTGCAGCTGCCAGCAAAAAGACACTTAGCTCTTTCCCAGGGGCCAGACTCTGATCAAACAGTTTTGCACTTCCTTCCGTGTCCTCTTCCCCCCAGAACTGTGTGTCTCAGACCCATGTGGGGGTCCTCACAGGGCCAGTGCAGCCCTTCTTCTGGCAAAAGGCAGAAGGGGCCTGGGCAAGCACCCCGAGATGGCTCTTCACGGGGTCTCCGTCACCCCTCCAGCTTCCGATGCAGGCAAGCAGCTCCTGCTCCATCCGCTCTAAACTGGGCCGTGGGGCGAGGGGCCTTCCAATGCCTCCCCTGACGCTACACTCCCCTCTGCATGGGAAGCCCCTCTTGGCTTGTCTCTCCTCTCTGGAGAGCACATAGCGGGGAGGGTCATGCCCACTTTGCGCACCGCTGTGTCCTCAGAATCCAGCACAGGCCTGCCACGCAGTAGGTACTCCGTGATACTTACAAAATGGGTGAAGAACAACAGAATGCAAGGAGAAAGGAACCAAGCAAAGAGGAACATCTCTTCTACTTCCCAGGCGACTCTGGTCCACAGAGCCCACAGTTCACGGGAGGGTCTGGGCACCACACACCCGCCAGCCCTGCCTCTCCCACCCTACAGACACAGTCCAGCCCCCAGGGTTCCTCCTCACCCTCCTTGTTCTGGAGCCCTCCCCCCACAACGCCCCTCTTCACCCTCGGAAATCCTGTCTCTCCTTCCATCCCCATTCGGAAGATGCCTGCCAAGGTGGGCAAAATTCTAAAATCACTCCCAAGTTCCCCTCCCCAGATAATTCAAACACTAAGCGAGGTATTGTTGTCAGGAATCTCACAGATATATTTAAAGTCCCAAATCACGGACCTTAAGACACAGAGATTATTCAGGTGGCCTGACCTAATCGCCGTGCCCTTTCAAAAGAGAGCTTCTACCGCTGGTCACCGAAGGGAAGCCAGAGAGAGCAGAAGCATGACAATGCAACACGCTGCTGCTGGCCTGAAGGTAGAGGGGGACCCCACAGATAGCACGGGAAAGCAGCCTGGGGGTGCTGAAAGTGACCACCAGCCAGCAGCCGGCAAGAAAACGGGGCCTCGGTCCACCGCTGCCAACAACCTGAATGAGCTCGGAAGCGGATTTTTCCAAGAAATCCAGACGAGAACACAGCCTGGCCAATACCTTGAGGTCAGGTTTGTGGAGCCTCTGAGCCACACCAGACTTCTGACCTACGGGACCGGGAAGTCAGAAATCAGTGTTGTAGGCGTTCTTGTTGGCTTTTTACCCCCCTCCATGATTTTCTTTTTTTAATTTTTAATGGTGGTTAAACGCACATAACATGAAATTTACCATCTTAACTGTGCTTAATGTACAGGTCAGTGGTGTCAAATACGTGTGTGTTGCTGTGTTACCAATCTCCAGAACAGGTTTTATCTTGCAAAACAGCTCTGTACCTACGGAACCCTACTTCCCCACCCCCGCTCCCCACAGTCCCAGGCAGCCACCATTACTCCCTGTGTCTGTCAGTTCACAGGTGTCGCTCTAAATGACCCTGTTTGCGTGATGTGCTGTGTCTCAAGAAGATCGGTCCTTCCCTCAGAAGCCTTTGCCGATCCCCTCTGCTGGTGCTTATGATGTGCTCCTCCAGGCTCCCCAGTGACCTCTCCTGAAGCCCAGACCCCCATCGGGGCAGCATTAACACTCTTATCCAGGTGGACGAGCAGAACTTGGGAGTCCCGTGAGAGTGGAGACAAGAGGGTATCTACCATCAGGTTCCCCATGGTGCCTGCTATCATAATAGCTAATAAAAATGACAGTTACTGGGGTGCTTGGGTGGCTCAATCAATTAAACGTGGGACTTCAGGGGCGCCTGGGTGGCGCAGTCGGTTAAGCGTCTGACTTCAGCCAGGTCACGATCTCGCGGTCCGTGAGTTCGAGCCCCGCGTCAGGCTCTGGGCTGATGGCTCGAAGCCTGGAGCCTGTTTCCGATTCTGTGTCTCCCTCTCTCTCTGACCCTCCCCCGTTCATGCTCTGTCTCTCTCTGTCCCCCAAAAAAAAATAAATAAAAAACGTTGAAAAAAAAAAATTTAAACATGGGACTTCAGCTCAGGTCATGATCTCACAGTTTGTGGGTTCAAGCCTGCATCGGGCTCTGTGCTGACAGCTTGGAGCCTGGAGCCTGCTTCAGATTCTGTGTCTCCGTCTTTCTCTGCCCCTCTCCTGCTCCCACTGTCTCTGTCTCTCAAAAATAAACATTAAAAAAAAATTTTAATGACAGGTACCATTTATCCTTTTGTTAAGCATCTATTGTGCACTGTAATAAGCCCTTGCATATACCTCACCAAAAAAGAATATAAAACAAAAACACCACAGTGGTAGTATTTATAATGAAAGTAATGATCACTATAACTTACGGCATGCCAGGAACCATGCTAAGTCTCTTATACGTATTTTCTCATTTAAACCTCACTGCCTTCTGAGGTCAAGATTATTTTATTAGCCCATTTCAAAGATGATGAGATAGACTCAGATCAAAAGTAATAACTTGCCCCAGGTGATACAGCTTATAAATGGCACAGCCCCGAGGCTCATTTCCATGGAACCGTGTGTTGGCACCAAGCGCTCAGGCTTTGTGGATGGGTCATGTGGAGTTTGATCAGAGACCCTCAAGGCCGCAAGGGACACTGCTGTGCATCTTTGGAGACTGGGCAGGACTTGGTGAGAGTAGCAGGAGAGCGCTACGGGGCAAAATCAGGGTAAGATGCTGAAGCTGGGCCCGGCAGTGTCAGACCAGGTGGGGGAAAGACGGAAGCAACCTGAGGGGAGGGTCATCCAACCCCAGGCTGCTTCTTCAGTCAGAGTAATTCAGCATTTAATATTTTATATGTTAGAGTTCCAAATACGCTTCCAAAACAGAATTCCACTGCTGAAAACATAGTCTGAAAACCACTAAGCTCTTCCATGCCTTTTCGTATAAAGACGGTATACTTACTATAAAAGCTCAGAGAGGTGAAGTCACTTGCCTAAGCTCACACAGCCTTTTTGTGGTCACCCAAAACTAGATCACAGGTCTTCTCTCAGATCTCCTTTGGGTCACTGGGAGGATTCAACAGTGGACAACCAAGACTCTTAAAGTCCACGTGCTTCTCTTGTTGGGCTTACAGCTGTCCTTCACCAAAAAGACGGATGGGCACATAAAGACCCCACACAAAGAATGAGCACTGGGCTGGGAGTCAGCACATGGTGTGCCAGTCCCAACTGTGTCCCTACCCATTTGACCCAAGCAGCTCACTTTTCTTCCTTGGGCCTCAGTTTCTCCCTCTATACAATGCGGGTGTAGACTGGGTATCCCTATATTTTTTCCAGCATCGATGTTACAGGAGTTTGTGGTTCTGCAGTGATGGGAAGTCTGGCAAGGAAGAAAGTCAGCCTGACAGCAGTGACTCAGCACTCCTTCCAGCTCTCTCCACTGGCACCCCGCCCGCACAAAAGAGCCGATGAGAAGCATTAAAATACAAAGCAGCTTCAGACGGGGGAGTGAAGGGAAGGTGCAGAAACCCAGGCACGAGGTGTCAGCACCAGAGGAAGTAATTTAATAAGGGCCTGCTTGGAAATTATATCACCCCAAATAATATAATAAACCCTAATTTACTCACATTTATCTCCCAGAGTTTTTTGGGGGAAGCATAATCTTGCCTGCTCCACAGTGATGGATTAGCGCAATGGAAACTCCACTGGGAAATAAAAAAAAGACATCTTGTAGTTTTTGACGCATTATTATTCAGTGTCATCTCGTATGCCTCATTCCAGGCCCATTACTCATGTTCACTCTTTCCCTTCTGTTATTTTTTCCCCTCCCCTTCTTAAAACTCAGGGCCAGAGGCGGGGCTGCCAGCACAGGGCATCGCTCTGCCATTCACCTGAGAATAGCCCAGGGTTAGGGTTTCCTGGGTCAGGCAGGGGGTGGTAGGAGAGAGAGGTGGCCCATCAGGAAGACTCTCCAGGGGATGATGGGCCTTGCTGGTGGTCTGTGGTGAGGGGCTGCCTTCTCTCTGCCCCTTCCTCCTGAAATCAAAATCGTGCCTGCTGTCCTGCAGGGGCCCCCCTGGCCCCTAAGTCAGAAGGCTTGCTAGAGCTCCTTCCTCTCCGGTGGACCCCAGGGCTGGCCTCAAAATGGTTGTCTGAGCTCACTAAGGGACTTGGGATAGGGAGCTATCTTGAGCAGGAGAGAGGAGTTTATTGGAAGGATATAAGGCTATCTCTTGGAGCCAGAGGGTAGGAAGTACAGCCAGCCCGGTCTTTACCCTGGAGAGTAAAGAACCACGGGTGATTTCTGTGATTCTCTTTGGCTTCTCTCTCTCCCTCTCTCCCTCCCTCTTTTCTCCCCTCCCCTGCCCTGCTTCGTCTGCCTCTATGGATCTGTTTCTAGTGTCTCTCCCCAGACACTGGCTTTCTTTGTATATGATGTATATGTTTGCATTTAATTCAAACTGGGCCACCCAGGTTCCTGGTTGTCCATCACCTCCCACGTCCAGCATCTGCCTGACCATGTCTCAACCCTCCATTTCCAGGACAGAGCCCCGGACAGGCCAGGAATCTGCAGGCCCAGACTGCTCTAGGAGGTGACTGCTACTACTTTACCTTCTTTTTTTGTTTTTTGGGTTTTTTTTAAGTTTATTTATTTATTTTGAGAGAGAGAGAGAGAGAGGGGGAGAGAGATGCGAGCAGGGGTGGGGCAGAGACAGACAGAGAGAGAATCCCAAGCAGGCTCCACAGTGTCAGCACAGACCCCAATGTGGGGCTCGAACTCCCAAACTGTGAGATCATAACTTGAGCCAAAACCAAGAGTCTGACGCTTAACCGACTGAGCCACCCAGGTGCCCTTATTACTTCACCTTCTAAGGCTCAATTGGATTATCTATAAAATGGGGGTGGTGAGAGGAGGAAATGAGTGACGGGAGGAAAGTACCTTGTAAAAGATATCGTGCTGTGCAGTCAGCCCCCCTCAGATGCTCCCCATCTGCACCGCAAGGCCCTTCCCTCTCCTGCCCTTTGAAAAGCAGCAGACAGCCTTCTCTGGCCCTAAGCAAGGCCAGGCTACGGAGGGGAGCAGCAGGAACTACCTGTGTGGCGGCAGTCTGCAAAGCTGCTCTCCTCAGGAGAAGGGAGGAGAGGGGAAGGCCCACAGCACCCTGGGAGATGCCATGCATAATTGCTAATAAGCAGGCGCGACTGAGTCTTAACAATAATTAAAGTTACCAACTGAGAACTTGTCCATTTCGGGGTCTAATGGTTTTTCAGCACATTAAACATTGAAGGGGTAATCACCTCACATGCACTGGTGCCCACACCTCGGCCCTATGTCATGCCTGCTGACAGCAGGAAACTGCAGGCAGAGCCCCAAGTGGAACCTGGGGGGTCTCTTCTACTACCGTGGGGTTCCAGACGCAAAACCCCAGCAGACCTGGTCGCTGCCTGCAGGGGCTGGCCTCAGCCTGGGTGGGCTATCTCCTTGGAGTCCTGCTTTGTATCTCCACTGACTGAGGTGCCCCGGGTCAAAAAGAAATCAAGCTCCCAGGTCAGGAGAGCCCCTCCAAAGCCCCTTGCCACCTCTCCTGCCCTGGCATTACTCCGCTACCCCTCACCACTACCTGCCTGGTGGAGTTCCCCCCTCACGGAATAGGACAGGTCCTGGACGGTTATGGTAAACAGAATCCTCTGTAATTCTGTGCATCTGTTAGGCCCTTCTTACGTTTCCTCTTATTTCATATAATCAGTGGGGTCCATTTTGTTATTCTCATTTTGAAGCGGAGGAAATATTGGCTCAGAGAAGCTGATGAATTTGCCCAGGATCACACAGCTCTGAGAAGAGGTGCCAATGTTCAGACCCGAGTCTACTTTCTCCAGTTCCTGTGATCTTTATTTTTTTATTTTTATTTCTTTTTAATTTTTTTAACGTTTATTTATTTTTGAGACAGAGAAAGACAGAGCATGAATGGGGGAGGGGCAGAGAGAGGGAGACACAGAATCAGAAGCAGGCTCCAGGCTCTGAGCCATCAGCCCAGAGCCTGATGCAGGGCTAGAACTCACGGACCGCAAGATCGTGACCTGAGTTGAAGTCGGAGGCCCAACCGACTGAGCCACCCAGGCGCCCCAGTTCCTGCGATCTTTAGACAAACCCTCCCAAATGCATTGGCCAAACTCCCATTGGCCTGACTCTCCATGTGCCCCTACAAGTTCTGGGCAACGGGGACAGGCTGCTGGGACTGCTGACTTCATCAGAGGGGCAGTAAAGTGGCTCTTGACCTGGAATTGGGAGAAGTGGACTCAAGTCCCTCGGGCAAGTTGTTTGACCCAGCTCATGCCTCAGTTTTCTCATCTGAGAAATGGAAAGAATATTTTCTACCTAGCAGGATTTTTAGGAGCGATCCAAAGACATCGTATGCAGGGTAACTGGGTGGCTCAGTCGGTTAAGCGTCCGACTTCGGCTCAGGTCATGATCTCGTGGTCTGTGAGTTTGAGCCCCGTGTCAGGCTCTGTGCCAACAACTCAGAGCCTGGAGCCTGCTTCCGATTCTGTGTCTCCCTCTCTCTCTGCCCCTCCCCCTCTCACGCTGTCTCTGTTCCTCAAAAATGAATAAACGTTAAAATTAAAAACAGAACAAAACAAAGAGATAGTATGCGAGACTTATCATTATTGGGCCATCATCATTCTTGGTCCTCAATACCGCCCTGTGATGACCAGCCGACAGTATGTGTGCACATAACCATGCAAGTAGGCCCTTTACACGTTTCCGTGCACACCAGTGATATGTAGGCACGTGTTCCTCCCTCTCTCTCCTGGAGTCTCTTTGCACGCGTGTGTGTCTGTGTAATTCTCCTCATTTACAGATTTGTCGGGAATGGGGAATTCACTGCCCAAGATTTCCATCCCACCCTGACTCCAACACAGCTTCTGGAAGAGGCAAAATTACGGTGCCGTCTTCAGTGAGCCCTCCCCACCGGCTCCTGACCCTCCTGTGCTGTGCTTCAGATGCCACAGGGCCCCTTCCTTTGGCACGTCCCTAGCCCACTCTCCCCAGGCAGTGGCCTTGTTCTGGACCTCACAATTTCCCCTCCAAGATGTACCTGACCTGTGGTATGTCTCCTATCAGATAATATATTTGTGTTTTATAGGGTCTTTCAAGCTTTCTCTCGAAGGTACTACGTCTTTGGGAGGATATGGACAAAATGCCCCACAGCCCCTCAGGAACACACTTATTAATCCCCTCTGCTTCAACACATCTACCTGCAAACCCAGACTAACACAGTGGTCTGTGAGCTGAGGTTTATAGGAACCCCAAAAGACATAGCTTAGAAATAACAGTGCCCAGCCCATGGGTCCCTGGCCATGGTCTACATTCCATCACTTCATCTTAGTCTTGCACCTTGACCAGCCCTGGGGCCCTAAACAAGGTGCTGATGTTTTTCTTGGTGGCCACAGCCCCTTTGTGCATAACCAGTGCCCTCTCAGCAAAGAGGGCCCATTACCATGGAGCCTTCTCAGACAGCGGGTCACCATGGGACAGGCAACATGTGTCTTTCCTCAGGGAAGAACGACTCACACTAAAATGAGATGTCATCACGTGGTCAAACACAGGGCAGACCTCCCCTCCTTTCTTCTGGAGGATAACTCAGCTACACCAACGCCCTGGAAACCAATCTCTTAGCTCTCTACAGGAGCAATGCCACCTCCTCGGTGAAGCTTTTCTGGCACGTGTCCCATGGTCTGGAGAAACTAATCAATAGCGTCCCCGAAGATTCCCACAGTACACCGCGCACACCTCCCTCCCAGCACTAACCCTCCACGCTCTAGTACATTAACCTGTGTGCTCGCTCGCACCTCTGCCTCCCCCTCTGAACCGCCAGGCCCTCGAGGGTGGGTCTGTGCCTCATTCCCGGGCAGGTCCATGCTGCCAGGCGCACGAACAGCGAACGCGTGTGTCCAGTCCCACAGTGTTCGTTCTTTGTGTACAACAGCCCATCTCCCCCCACCTCCAAATGCCCCACTCAGCTTGCAGTGGTGAGCAAACTTTTCACCCCGTGCATTTCCCCCCTACCCTGTACCTCTCCTAGTGCCTGCAGTCCCCAGACTCCCTGTGTCACACTGGGCTGGATCCTCACAGAAGAGGGCAGGCCTCTACCACATCCCTGCATACCCCTCCTACAACATGGGAAGGGCATGTTAGAAAGCTGGCTCCAGAGCAGTCTGAGCCTCCCTGTCCCTGGGAGGCAGAGGAGCCATGATCCCTGGGTGTCACCTCCCCTGCCTGCTCAGCAAGCCCCCTCCTGGCCAGGCAGTGTCCCCCTCCAATCTCACCTCCTCTGTCCCAGCTGCTCCCTGCCACTGGCATGGTCTCTCTTGCCCAAGAGAGCCCCTGACCAGCCCACACCAGGCCTGGATAGTCTCAGCTCTCCCCTAGCTCTGGCCTCATCCCTTTCTCTCCCCCTTCCCTCCTCCTGTCCCTCATTCTTACACTAAATCCCAGTCTTGCTCCTCATGCAGAAATGGAATTATCTATAAGGATTTGAAAGGACAAATACACGGGGAGCCACAGGCACCAAGCTCTCCTCTACTTCCCTTTGATAAATTCCTTGCCTGATCCAGCAGTCTTCCAATTAGGTGGATTAATCTGTAACAGAGAGCTCTTGGAGAAGGGGGGCAGGGAGCTGCTTGGAGAAGGCAATAAGTTCTGTGGGGAAGAGCCCATTGCTCCCAAGGGGGCTGACCAACCCTCAGGAGGCTGGACTATTCCTTCAGGGTCAAGCCACAGGCTGCCTCTTATGTAGGCCCAGCACTTTACAGCTTGCAACATGCCTCCCATCCCCTTCATCCCATTTGCTCTTAACAGGACACTATAAAGTCTATCACTAACCCCATTTTATCAATAATATAACTGAGGCTTAGACAGAGGTGACCCAAAGTCACCCATCAGAGGCTCAGCCTGATCCTGGGCATTCAGGGAGTTCCCCATCGCTTGCTGCCCTTCTGGGCTCCCAGCTGCCCCATCGCATGGAACACAGAGCTCCCCAAGGAGCAGGGAGAGCAGAGAGCTCAGCACCAGACCCATCCTTAGACATGTATAACTGAGAGTTTGGGCAGGTACCTCCATGAGACTTGAGAAAACTAGATATCCTTTCTGTAGGGTTCGATTACAGCAAGGCCCTGGATTCCATGGGAAGGGCATCCTTGGTTTTCCAGACTCTAGTAGAAGGGTATGGTCACAGCTGGCTAAAGGACAGTACCGAAGCGGCAAGGTGCAGCAGGCCATGTCGGTACGGGTGAGGCTTTTCCAGCAGGCTTTCTGGTGAGACTTCCTGCACAGAAGATGGTCCCCCGGAAGCAGATGGCTGAGACAGATGAGAGCCCCCCATCCTATCCTTCTGCAGTGCCCACGCTCCATGCTCTGGCCCGGGCTTCCTCTGGGAGTAAGGAGCAGCCCAATAGGACTGGCTCTGTATTTCCTGCACTGCTGCCCCAGGGATTAGGCTGGAGTCATTCCAAAACTGGGAATCTTGCTCAGGGCTGCTCCAGCCAGGACCACAGTGGGCTTCAGCAGTGCCTCCTGCCCTGCTCCCAGATGCAGCTCAGGGGGGGTGAGGCTTCCCCTCCAAAGCATCTCCTGCCCCCTTTCATGTGGGTCTGTCCTGAGGACACAGAGTGGAAGAATGCCCCGGGTCCCTGTTCCAGAGCAAGGGCTTGCAGAATCACACATGGGCCTTGAGTTAGGTCCTGCCAGGAACCTGGCACCTTCAAGCCAGAATGCTCTAAGGATCAAACTAAGAAGAATCTGGAAAAGCATCTGGACTAACCCCCTCACATTACTGATGTGGGAACTGAGGCTCAGATTTTGGGAGTGACTTATCCAGGGTCAAATGGTGAAACCATTAAAGATCCGGGAATAAGACCAGGTCTCCCAACATCCAGGCCTGGACCCTTCCCACAACACCTTATGTTGGGTCAAGCTGCTGAGTTCTGGAGGAGGTGGCTTAGCCCGAGACCCAGGAGAGATTCTGCAAGATTGAGAAATCTTCCAAATGTGGGCATTATTTGGTTGAGATCTTTTAAGTACTCTTTATTACATATAAAATGCATCCCAAAACTGCAAGGACACTTTGTACTTAAATTTATTATTAATTGTTAAGCACCTATTTCAAGCAGGGTGATCTAGCAGATATAACTGGCGATAGAAGAAGAAAAACACATTGCCCGTCCTCATGAGGCTTACTCTCCTGACGCACATGTATGCATTCTGTAAACACGCGCTGAGATTCCACCACAGATGCTCAGTGGTCAGTATGGATAATATCCGTGTCTTCTGGAAACTTGCATTCTAGTAGATAACCTTGGCATTTACTAGGTGCTAGAAACTCTGCTTTACCTGTATTATCTTGTATAATCTGCACAAGAGGTTTGTGAATGCTCATTTTATGGATAAGGAAACTGAGGTCCAGAAAAGTTAAACATGCCCACATTCAGTCCCCGCTTAGCTGAGCTGGGATTTGAACCCTGGCAGTTTAACTTACTGTTACTACGTTCCCTTAGTGTGGAGAAAGTTCCAAAGAACATATATCCTCCCAAACGTGGCCATGCAAACTAACTGCCCCCTAAGCTGATGGTGTGCATGTTCATCAGTCCCTGGGGCCTTGACGAACAGCATCGTGCAATTGCCGTAATTTATAGGCCTATCATATTCAAATTTGGATTCAACCCTCTGTGGCCCCACTACACTTTATCCTGGTAATGATTTATTGTTTTGAGACTTCACTTAGGTAGAACTCACTGCCACAAGCACAAGGGTTCCAAACTGCCCGCATCCAAGGCCAAGGTTGGTCCAAGCCAGCTCTCTCTCTCCTGGCTCCTCTGACTTATAGCCACAGAATGACAGAAAGCTGCAAGCAGTCCCCCTAAGAGACGGGCTATCCCTCCTGAAAGACAAATGGCCTTGTGTTCCGTGGAGAAGGCCCTGATGCTCAGTGGTCCTTGGGTGAGTGAGTGAGAGCATCGCCCAGATAGGTCAGTGCTGTCAGGAGAGAGGGTGGGGGCGGTGAGCATGCAGGGGGCCTAGGTGGGGAGAGGTGAGCCCTGTCACCATAGGGGAGCGAGCCTGTGACAGCCGTTCAGCAGATCTAATGAGGAGCCCAGCTCCCCATGTCAACCCTGACATCTCTGTTTCCCCAGGCAGCAGCACCCGTCCATCTGCGAGCCCAGGCCCTACCTCCACCCCTCCCCCTCCCTGGCAGCCAGTGCAAAAGAGTTGGCTAAGTGACCGTGACAGGGAGAGAGCTGAGAAGAGTGAAATCGGGGGTTCAGTCACCTCAGGAAAGAACTTCTGCTCAGCTCCATGACTGAGGCCAGAGATAGGGACTGGGCGTCACCTTGATAAGCCAACAATTACCAAGGAGCTACTATGTGGGGCCCTGCCAGGCCATTTGGGGAATTTGAGAATAAGATGCCACCCAGTCCTACAAGACCTTAGTCTGGTAAAAGTCTGAGATGGCAATAATATCAGGTGGACCTTGACAGCTACAAACAATTTACTATATGAGTACAGAGGACAGAGTCAGTCCCATCACTCCTGACTCAGAGGCAGCGAGAGGGCTTCATAGAAGAAGCAACGTGGAGATGAGCCTGAATGATGGGTGGGGTTTTGATAGGCAAGAGAACTACTGGAGCCAAAGAAGAGAGGTAGAAAAGCAGGGGGTGTCTGGGGATTCCAGGAAATCAGCTTGGCTGAACCGCAGGACACGGGAGGGAGAACCAGACAGCTCAGTAGAGACCCAGTGATGGAAGGTCTTGTATGCCAGGGGAAGGAATTTCCTCTTTATTTAGAAGATAATGGGGATCTATTAAAGGTCTCTGATTTGGGCAATGATGTGATCAAAACTCTGGGAATAGCCAGGAGACTATGAGAGGTACATTGGAGAAAGAGTCCACTGAACCTCACTACTCCCTAGGCAGGGAGCAGAGAGAGAATCAGTTAGGATTAGGCATGGCAGAAGAGAACAGAAACCCAAGATGAAGTGTTTATACCTACAAGAAGTCTGGAGGAAGCAAGTATAGGGTTGAGATGGTGGCTCCAGACACATCGTGGATCCAGGCTTCCTCTGTTTCTAATCTAACACCCTAACATATGGCTGCCATTCTCAAGGTCACTTCACGGACCAAAATAGCTGCTGGAGCTTCTGCCATCATTTCTACTTTCAGGCAGCAGGAGGTAAGCAGGGGGAGAAGGCAACAATCTCCCTCTGAGTCAGCTCCCAACATTTTTCTTACAACGCTTCCTCTTACATCTCCTTGACCCAAATTTGGGCACATGGCCAATGCTAGCTGCAAAGGAAAGTAGGAAATGGAATCTTCTGGGTGGATCTACTGAGCCCTGAATACATTCAGGATTTGTCACTATGGAGAAAAGGGGGGATGACTATTAGAGGACAACCTCTGGCCCAGGTAATGAGCAATACCTCTGAGGCTGTGAGTGCAGGGGCCCGGGAAGATGATGAGTCCAGAAGCAAAATCAGGGGAGTCTGAAGTAAGAGGAGGCTTGGGAGTGAAGGGAAAACCTGGTTCTGATGCCAGGGAAAAGAGAAAAGACATCTGCTGCCGGGGTCCCTACCTCACTAGCAGCCAGGGACTCCCACCAGCCTCCCCACCTTTCTTGGGGTCCAGCCTTAGGGATAGGCCTTGCCTTCAGTGGGTGAGTGTACCAGGAATGAGGACCTGGGAGACCAGAATCCTTTGGCCAGAGCTGGGGGGGGATGGGGGCAGGGAGTCTGACACCACTTGTCAAGAGCTACTTGGCAACAGGAGGAACCAGGCTAACAGGACTCTGGAGCCAGAGCCATGAATAGAAGCAAACACAGCACATGGAATGGGGAGCTGCCTCCAGAAAGCTTTCTTTAGACAGAGCTGCAACATGGGGTGCTCCTCTGCCTGACAAGGAGCCCGTAGAACCAGCTGAATAAATTCCCCTGTCCCAGGATACCAGGCAGACCTTCCAGGGCTTGGCTCCTGGTCTTGGTCCCAGCCCACGCACCACCCCTGTGGGGAGAGGGGAGGTCTGGGTAGCTGCTTGCAATCTCTTCTCCCCTCCTTCACTCCAGCAAAGGAGGTGGGTTGAATGCCACAGGTCGATTCTGGCAAGAGTGGGCTCTTTGTGTACAAGTGAGTGTGATGAACATCACCCCTTCCTCAGTTCTCTTTTGGACCAGCCATTTCTTTTTCCAAATGTGGTCTCATCTTGAAATCTTTCTGTTCACCTCAGTGGTTTGTCTTACAACAGAAATCTTTGGGTTTCCCAAAATGTCTAACACAGGGAGATGGGAAACTGTCACTTTACCAGCCAGTGCCAACAAACTGTTAGTGGCTATCTAGAAAGCTGTGTTGAGAAGGATTCTAAGGACTCTTCTTGGCTCAAGGGGGAAAAAACTCTATAATCAATTTTGACGTCTGCCATGGGAAAGCAGGGAAGGAGACTGGAACAACGCCGGCTAATTGCCATTCCTGGTTTAGCACATAATATTTAATATTTAATAAGTGTTTATTAAATTAATGCCTGAGCTCCAGGGGGTCATTCAAAGGAAGTGTCATCCTTTGTCTCTGTAACTACCTCCCCCAACCTGGGCCTGGAATGATCACATATTGTTCCGTCTTAAACCATAGGCAGGTGTCTAGGAGAGTGATCTCTAGAAGGATTTATTGGACTATAAATGCAGGATTCTTGGTAGACAGCTCACATTTGTCTCTCTGAGAGATTTTCTCCCTGCAATGAAGGCTCTGATCTACTGGCCTAGAATTCCATGCCAGTATGGAGGACACCTGAGGCCAGAAAGGGTGGGTATAGGACATGGTAACTCTGTTCCCTGAATTTGACATGGAGTCAGAGAACTCTCAGGAGTCCAAATCATGAAGGTTCATAAAAAAAAAAAAAGAAAGAAAGAAAGAAAAGAAAAGAAAAACAGAACAAAAACAAAAGAAAAAGAAGAAAAAAGAAAAAAAAAAACCCTAGGGTTAAACCAACTCCTTTGCTCAGATCCAGCCTGGCAGGGCTGTTCAAAGAGGTCACAGGTTTTTCCCCAACTCTCCCCTGAAGAGGACAGCTTCTCACCCTTGTGGCACTCCTCTGCACCTCGCCCTCCCCCACCTGTGTCCTAGCCAAGAGCACAGCCTCACCCTCCACTGGGCAGGCTGGCATGCTCCTTGTTAACTCTCCCGGGCCCTCCGACGTTAGCCAGCTAACGAGAACGGATCTGACAGAGCAGGATTACCCACTCGGAGGGAGCCGAGTGATTGTGTTTACTCCCAAACCTGGCCCTATTTAGTGGTCTGTGTGCATCATTAATCTTCTTCCACAATCCGTTCCCCATCTGCTCCCACTTTTTAATGAACTGCCACTTGTCGCACTCAATAAAATCAGCACTTTGCGAGAATTTCAGCAACGATGGACGGATGGAGGAAGGCAAGAGGCAGCCTGAGCAGGCAATGGAGGAGAATGAGGGAAAAACCAGGGGGGGCTAGGCAAGGAGGCTGCGATAGAGATGTCCCTGCGGGTTCAGGAACAATGTCCGATCTGCATGGGCAAATGAATCACAGCACGCCTGCCGCTCTGGGTAGCCTTGCCCCCAAGCAAGGTACTAATAACCACATCAGACCAGGGCGCCGGCAATTCTTACACTGCGCCATGTCAGGCTGGGTTTGATCCAAGCCAGCCTGCTTTACACAATTATTTTCCTGGTCATAAATGGTGCAGAGGCCTGGGGATGGAGTTTTCCAGACTCGGCTGCCAGCTCCGGGGATTCATCCGCTACCAGGCTATTACCTCCTGATTACTTGACTTGGCAGTCAACTACCCTGAGCTGCAAATCAAAAGCGAGAAGGGTGCATGGGGAACTGAGGCTTCAGACTTTACTTTTCAATCACATGTCATACCAAAGGTGCAATGAGGGCTCCATCTGGGGCTCCCAAGATGGGGACATGTGGAGGAGGAAGGTGAAGATGAGGGACCTCAGGGCTAGAGCAGCGCCAATAGAGGCCATCTAGTTTGAGGCTTAAGAAGAAACTGGCGGGATAAAGTGGTGAAGGGACTTGCCCAAGGTCAATGTCTGTGTCCATTCGGGCTACTATGACAAACTGTCCTGACTCGGTGGCTGGCATTTATTTCTCACAGTTCTGGAGGCTGGGAAGTCCAAGATCAAGACACCCGCAGACTCAGCAACTGGTGAGAGCCCACTGCCTGGTTCCTCACATGACAGGGGGGGCAAGAGAGTTCTCTGGGGTCTCTTATGTAAGGACACTAATCCCATTCATGAGGGCTGCCCCTTCATGACCCAACCACCTCTCAAAGGCCCTGTGCTCTAGTCCCATCACATTGGGGGTAGGCGCTTAGAATCTTGGGGAGGGGGGAGGACCACAAATATTCAGTCTGTGGCAATCACACAGTGGCTGTTAGCATGTGAACCATTGGGTAGGGATGGAGCTCAAACTGGACTCTCTCTCATGGTGGATAAGGGTTGGGAGTTAGGCTATGTCTTCTTGGGGCCCCCTCTGCTCCAGATCAGAAGCCCTGATACCCTCTGCCTGAAGGCTTTGGATAGATGCAGACCAAGTCAGGGAGGTACTGAGATCTAGAAGCAGTCTTATCTTGATAGGCCTGGTGAATCTAATGAGCCAGAGCCCTGGGCCTCCCTGTGCCCACCAAGTCAGTGGCTCCTCTGGTCTTTCAATCTGAGCCAACAAGCTTCTGTCTCAGGGTTTCATCACTCAGTCAGTAGGTCTGTGAACACCTGTCACAATGCAAAGGGCTGAATGACAGGCCACATGTACATCTGTCTACCATTCAAGAGCCTTGAGCCTAGAGTTCAAGGGGTTTCTCTTCCCAGTACTTCAGTTCCCCACCAAGACTCTGGCCAGTTCCTCCCTGAGGAACAGAAATCTGTCCCTGGGGCCCCCCAACCTTTCATGATTCTGTGCCCCACTCCCACCACTAGACTATCAGCTCTATCAGTCAGGGTCTTAAAGTGTCCCATTCATGACAGCATCCCCAGCATCCAAAACAGTGCCTAGTAGATGCTCAAGAAATCCTTATTGAAGAAGCAGATGAGTGAATGGATGAGTGAAATGAAGGTCTAAACCACCTCATTTTGCATGTCACCTATCTTTAGGGTCTTGGAGGCTCCTTCTTACACCCTTGTTTCCTTGGTCTAAGGCTGCCTGTATGACCCTCTCAGTACTGATTGCTGAGCTTGGGTGTGTGGGAGCCTACTGGGTGCATCCCTGAAGCCACATCCATCTCCTAAACCTCAGCCCCTCTTGACCACTTTCTCCCTTGCCTCACTTACTAGTGCTCCCTAAGTCCCCCTCACTCAGGGCTGAGTCACCACGGACACAAAGGGACAAAGATCCTGCTCAACGCATTTGCACTGGCCCTCAGAAACTCTTTAGCCTGGCTGACTTTAAAGTAATCCTGTTCCTGCTTTGGCTGCCCCCACTTCTATTTGGGCACCCTGGGCTCAGAAACAGAGTGCCCCACTCCCAGATTTGCCCATACCTATGAAAGGAAATCCCACTTGAGGCAAAAAATTACTTAAAAATCAAAACTTAGAGGGAATGGAAAGGAAAGTCACAGTGCCAACTTCCCATTTTCAGAAAGTTAGTGAATGATCAAGGACCAATGGCTCCCTCCTCCAAACCCAACCCTGAGAACATTACAGAAGCAGGAGGAAGCAATGCAGGTAAGAATGTAAGACAGAGGACATGAGATGTATAGAGGAAAGCCCCACATTGCCTTGGGAAAGAGATCTCTGCTCACCCTGTCATCACCATGGGTCAGAAAACAACAGCATAAGCCCACGGTGGGCCATCCACAGAGTTACATCCAGGTAGAGCTTGAGAACCCCCCACCTCTCTCTCTCTCTCTCTCTCTCTCACACACACACACACACACACACACACACACACACACACACCCTATAAAGACTAGGATTAAAACTTAAGGCAGGTTCCCTGTAGGCCAGGGTCATGCAGTAGGGCAAAGGGACAGTGATAGCCATGGGCAATGACTGAGCACTGGCTGTACTCCCAGGGTTGTATGTTGAGGTGCATCCACCCCCACTCACTAAACTCACCTGGAGGGGTACAAGCTGGGGCCCAGGATTCATCTGTATGAGTCAGTATGTGACATATGTGCAAGAGTCAAGATGGCCTATGCCTCTGGGGAATAGGAATTCACAGACAGAAAGAATGAAATATCTGAGGAGTGCAACCCTTATTTTAAAAAAATAAAAAAGATAAGAAACTATCGCAGACAAAAATGGAATTAAAAGACCAGAGTAAAAATTTAAAATATCTTTATAATAATGGTTCTCTAAGAGATAGGGGAGAAGATTAGTGACATGAAGTGAGAACACACAGTTACAAAGAAGAGGCACTTGGAATTTCCAGTATGAAAAGCATCTTAGTTGAAATAAAGAAGTTCATAGGTGGGTTGAAAAGCAGCATGGATTCAGCTAAGGAACAAACAGGTGAACTGGAAGATCAGATTGATGCTAAACTATCATAAAGGGATAAAGAGTTGTAAAATATTTTTTTAAACTTAAGAGATATGATGCATGAAAGTAGAATTATCAATGTATGTTTAACAGGAGTCCTATAAGGAGAGAACAATGAACAAAGAGAAGGAAATATTTCAATGAATAACGATTGAGAACTTCTTAAAATTAAAGAAAGCTGAAAGTTCTCCAATTGAAAAGGCTCATATAGTGAACGCCAAATAGGATGGATTTGGAGAGAAAAAAACAACCAGACTCCTTAGAAAGTAAGTTACAATCAAAAGCAAAGAGAAAAAATTTAAAAACTTCCAAAAATAAAAAAAAGCAGAGGGGCTTTTAAAAAAAAGCTGGGTGGCTCCGTCGGTTAAGCATCCAACCTTGGCTCAGGTCATGATCTCACGGTTTGTGAGTTCGAGCCCCACGTCAGGCTCTGTGCTGACAGCTCAGAGCCTGGAGCCTGCTTTGCATTCTGTGTCTCCCTCTCTCTGCCCCTCCCCCACTTGCGCTCTGTCTCTACCAAAAATAAATAAACGTATAAAAAATTTTTTAAAAAGCAGATAAACTGCATATGAACGAGAGTCCAGTCAAACACAAATTTCTTAACAGTGGTCCTGAATTTAAAAAAATGTAATACAGAAATATTTTCAGTGCTGCAGGGGAAAAAATCTTTCAACCTAGGTTTTTATATCCAAGTGACCTTTATTTTAATATAAGATCAAAACAAAGGATAATAACAGGCAGGTGAGACCTCAGAATATTCTCTTTGGAAAACTCTTAGAGGAAGTACTCTGGCAAGACAAAAAATAAATAAAGGAATATGCTGGGAAAGGTATAGATAAATAAGAAAAAAAAGGAGTCAAAAACAAGAGTGTATCCACAACAAACAAGAACTAAGATTTTAAACAAGCCCAAAATGGTGGAACAAGGGGAGGATCTTCATGAAAGTGAGAGGTACACATTCAGGGGAAGAGAAAAACACTGCTGTATTTCAGAACTTAAGGGAGGAAACCATCATTAGAGCTCTTAATAGGACAATTAAAATTTTAGTACTCCAGAAGAATTAGAAAATAGAATGAATTGGGGCACCTGGGTGGCTCAGTTGGTAAAGTGTCTGACTTCAGCTCAGGTCATGATCTCCTGGTTCACCGGTCCAAGCCCCACATCGGGCTCTGTGCTGACAGCTCAGAGCCTGGAGCCTGCTTCAGATTCTGTGTCTCCCTCTCTCTCTGCCCCTCTCCATCTCGCTTTCTCTCTCAAAAATAAATAAACATTTAAAAAAATTTTTTTAATAGAATGAATTACTTTTGATCAGTCAGCTTGCACAAGATTATGCTACAGTAACAAACGACCCCATCTCAGTGGCTTTTGCAACAACAAGGGTTTATTTCTCTCTCAGGTGTTGGCTGCAGGCCAGCTGCTGCAGGTGTGTTCCAGGCATCTGTTCATTCCCTCAGTCCAGGACCCAGCCAAAGGAGCAGGTCTTCTCTCGACCTCATGGCAGAGGGAAAAGCACAGTAGAGGCACTACATGACGGTACTGAAAGTCTCTGTTCAGAAAATGTGGGCAGATCTTTTTGACTCGTTCTATTTGTTAAATAAATTTCAAACCATGCATGATACTAACAGGGTAGAAAAGTAAAATCAACTCAGGGAAATGCTACAACTCACATCACAAGAGGCAGGAATGTATAATCCTCTTGTGTGGAGCACGGAAATATCTTTAAAACCAGGAAAGGAAAACTCAGTCTAATTAATGAAAGACGTAAAAAGGAAAGGGGGGTGGAAAAGTATGTAAGATGTGACATAATATAGCATAAAGGAGTACTAAAATAAAAAATTCTAACAATGATAGGGAATCATATATGCACTGAATTTTCTTAAAAAGCAAAACCCAGTAATAGGTTTTCTACTAAAGATATATTTAAAAACAAAATTTGGCTTTCCAGTCTGGGTAAGATAGTGTAGACCCATTTCCCTGCTCTTCCCCCACTAAGTTCAACTATAAACCCTGGAAATAATGCCAGAAACAACCAAAGGAGAACTCTGAAATGTGGTAAGTAAGTAAACTGGGTTGTGGCCCTTGCACCAGAAAAATAGTAAGCAGCAGGGCATTTTATATCCTCTTATCCAACAGAAGAAGGCAACTAGGCCCACCATTTCCTAAACCCCAACCGAGCATGTGAAGGCAGCCCAGGAGGCTCATTCTTTCTCCAAATCAAACAAGAGTTCCTCTGACAACATCAGGAAAGCCCAACACCACTGGCAAGGGTGATTGATGGGGCACCACACCAACAGTAAGCAGCCAGGGAGAGTATTATCCTTCGCTGCTAGCCTCAGACCCCTCCCCCACTGAGAGACAGACATCCTGCATCCAGCCTGGGGAATCCCCTTCTTCCCACTCAGACAGCATAAGCATGGACCACGGGGATCCCCAGCAGCACCAGATATGCCAAGCAGACCAAAATAACACCAGAAAGGCTCTGAAAACCTTACTGTCATTGGAATAACTACCCACAAGTGTAGGCCAGGAACTGTGCTAAATATAAACAGGGTGACTGCCTGCTAAAATAAAAAAAAAAATTAAATACGATCCTGAGTCTCATAAGATAAAATATAAAATGTCCAGGGAACAATTTTAAAACTACCTGTCATACCAAGAATCAAGAAAAACCACCATTAAAATAAGAAAAGGCAATCAACTACACCAACATGGAGATGAATCAGATGTTGCAATTATCTGAAAAGATCATTTTTTAAAACAAGCTATCATAAAAGTGCTTCAACGACCAATTACAAACTGTTGCAATGAATGAAAAATGGAAAATTTTAGCAAAGATTGAAGCCATAAAAATAAAAAGAACCAATGGGCATTATAGAATTTAAAAATACAATAACAGGTTTTTAAAATATCTCATTGTATATGCTCAGTAGTAGAGATGACAGAGGATAAAATCAGTGAACATGAAGACAGATAAATAGATTTCACCCAATATAAAAACCAGGCAGAAAATAATTTGAAAAAAAAATGAACAGAGCCTCAGGGATCCAGGAGATAATAAGAAAAACCCTAACATTTATATCATCAGAGATCCAGGATGAGAGGATGAAGAGATTGGGGCTTAAGAGGTATTCAAAGAAATAAGAGCTCAAATGTGGCCAAAGACACAACCCTAGAGACTCAAGAAGCTAAGCAGACCCCACACAGAATAAACTCAAAGAAATCCATGCCAAGAAGTATCATAATTAAACCAATGAAAACCAAAGACAAACTTAAAATCTTGAAAGCAGCCAGAGAGAAACAACACATTATCTATAGGGAAACATCAATTCAAATGACAGCAGATTTCTCATCTGAAACTATGGGGGCCAGAAGGATGTGTTCTTCAAGAACTGAAGAAATGATTTCTCAACTGTAAGTTCTATATCCAGTGAAAAAGTTCCCAGCAGGAATGAAGAGAAAAATATCTATTTTTTCAGGCAGGACTTTTTCCAAAAAGACCAGACCTACACTTATAGGCTGACTAAAGTAAAGTCTCCCAACAAGAAGGAAAATGATAAAAGAAATAATCTTGGAGCAACAGGAAGGAAGGAAAAACAATGGAAAAATAGAAATTGTGGTACATGCCAAAGACCATTCTTTCCCTCATGAGTTTTAGAAACTATGTTCAATGATTAAAACAAAAAGTATAACACTATCTGATACTCAATCTCCTGAAATTTGGAGAATTCATCCAAACATTTAAAAAATAATTAACACTTTTACAAAGCCTCTTCCAAAAACGGAAAAGGAGGGGAAATTTTCCTAACTCATTTTATGAGGCCAGCATTACCCTGATAAGAAAACCAGACAAGACAGTACAAAAAAAAAAAAAAAAAAAAAAAAGAGGAAAACTACACACCAGTCTTTCTCACAAACTTAGATGAAAAAGTCCTCAATGAAATGGAAAGCTGAATCCAACAATATATAAAAAATAATCGTACATGATGATGGAATGGGATTTATTCCAGGCTGATTCAACATTCAAAAATCTATGGGTTCCACCATATCAATAAGCTAAAGAAGAAAAATCATTTTATCATATCAGTTGATACAGAAAAAGTATTTGACAAAATCCAACACCCATTTATTATTTAAAAAATCTCAGTGAGTTAGAAATAGAGGGCAATTCCTCAATTTGATAATGAGCATCTACAAAAAACCTTCGGCTAACATCACACTTAATGGATAATGACTGAACACTTTCCCCTTAAGAGAAGGAATGAGGCAATGATGTCCACTATCATCACTCTTATTCAGCATAATACTGCATGTTCTAGCCACTGCCATTAGACAAGAGAAATAAAAAGCATATAGATTTTAAATAAATAAATAAATAAATAAATAAATAAATAAATAAATAAAGTTGCTTCTATTTCCAATGACATGATTGTCTATGTAGAAAATCCCAAGAAATCTGCAAAAGAAAGATTCTTAGCAGCAAGGTTGCAGGGATAAAAGATAAAACACACAAAATCTATCACATTTCTATGAACTAACAATGAGCACACAGAAACAGAAATTAGAAGCACAATACTATTCACAATCCCTCCCCCCAGAATTAAATATTTAGGTATAAACTTAACAAAACATGTTCAAGATCTGTACCTGAAACTTACAAAATGCTGATGAAATAAGTAAAAGAAGATATAAAGGAGAGACATACCAGTTCAGAGACTGGGAGATTTAACACAATAAAAATGTCAGTTATCCCTAAGTATACACATGGAAAGAGAGAGAGAGAGAGAGATTATGAAAAACAGGCTCACATGATAATGGACACTGAGAAGTCCCAAGGTATGCAGTTGGCAAGCTGGAAACTCAACGGTATAGCTCCAGCCCGAGTCAAAGTCCAAAGACAGGAGAAGACTGATATCCCAGCTCGAAGAAAGTCAGGCAGAGAAAGAGCAAATCCTCACTTATTGAGTCTTTTTGTTCTATTCAGGGTTGATGGATTGGATGAAGTCAACTCACATTGGATGAGAGCAATCTGCTTTACTCCGTCTAGGAATTTAAATATTAATCTCATCTGAAACACCCACACACTCATACAGACACACCCAGAAAATGTTTAACCAAATATCTGGGCACCCTGTCACACAGTCAAGTTGATGCATAAAATTAACCATCACAATAGACAAGTTTATTCTAAAATTTATCTGGAGGCACAGACACTTAAACAGCTACAACAAATTTGGCAAAGATGAATAAAGTGGGAAAAATTGCTCTGCCTGATACTACGGCTTACATATAGCTCTAGCAATCAAGACAATGTGGTATTGTCAGAGGGATAAACACACAGACCAATGGAATAGAAGAGGCAACCCAGAAATAGACCAACGCAAATAAGTTCAACTGATTTTTGACAAAAATACAAAAGTAACTCAATGGAGATAGAATAGCCTTCTTACCAAATGATCCTGGAGTAAGTGGACATAAGCAAAAACTGAATCTTGACTTAAACCTCACACGTTTATAAAAATTAACCCAAAGTGAAACATTAAGTGTATAGTGTAAAACTAAAAAACTTCTTTAAAAAAAAAATAAAAGTAGGAGGAAATCTTTTGGTTCTGGGGCTGGGTAAAGTAGTCTTAAGAAGTCTCATATTTGATATCAAAATCCCAATCCAAAAAGGAAAACTTGATAAAGTGCCCTTCATAAATATTTAAAACTTTTGCTCTGTGAAAGTACATGTGAAGATTATGAGATAGCAAGGTACAGACTGGGAGGAATAGTTGCAAACCACACATCCAACAAATGACTAGTATCTAGAACATATAAATAACTCTCAAAACTGTAAAAATATATATGAAGGGGAATATATTTATAAACACAATTAGAACATGAGCAAACATTTCACCAATGAGGACAAACAGATGGTAAATAAACACATGAAGAGATGGTCAACATCATTAGCCATCACAGAAATGCAAATTAAAAGCACAATGAGATATCACTATACACCTCTCATAATGGCTCAAATGAAAAACAACTCCAAATGCTGGTGAAGATGTGGAGAAGCTGGATCACTCATACACTGCTGATAGGAAGGTAAAGTGGTACAGCTACTCTGGAAGATAGTTTCTTGTACAACTAACATATACTGTTACCATACAACCCAGCAATTCTACTCTCGGGCATTTATCCCAGAGACATTAAAACTTATGTTCACACACACACAAAAACTGTACATGAATGTCCATAGCAGCTTTGTTTATAACAGCCCAAACACTGGAATCAGTTCAGATATCCTTCAAGAGATGAACAGTTAAACTGTAATATACACACACATGGAATAGGACTCAGCAACAAAAAAGAATGAACTGTCGATACATGCAACAACTTGAATTCATCTCTGAGGAATGATGCTGAGTGGAAAAAAAATCCCGAAATATTATAGACTGTATGATTCCACTTATAGAACATTTTTTTCAATGACAGAGTAGTGGTTGCCAGGGATGAAGGGAGGTAGGAGAGGGAGCATGGAGGTGGATGTGGCCACAAAAGGACTACAAGGATTTTTACGGTAACGGGGTTGTTCAGGCCCTTAGCCGTGGCAGTAGACACTCAAACCTATACATGGGATGGAATTGTAAAGAACTAAATGTGGGCACACAAAGAACCAACTGTACGCATGCACACACACAAACGAGTAGATGTAGTTAAAGCCATTAGTTAAAACCAACTACATGCACACACACAAACAAGTACAAGTAGAAGTGAGAAAATGTGAATAAGGAATAGTATTGGTGGATGGTATTGACATCAATATCTTGACTATGATATTATATTATAATTCTACAAAAATGTTACCATTAGGTGAAACTGGTGAAAAATGTATGTGGGACCTCTCCATATTATTTCTGCTTACAATGCATGTGAATCAACAATTATCTCAAAAAAAATTGTTCAACTTAAAAAAAAAAGACAAAATCTACAGAAAGTTGAAAAATAAAGAGATGGCAAGGCAGAGACAGATAATTGTCGATTATATTCATTTCCCTCTTCTTCCATATAATATAACATAGCTAGTTTCCTGGAATAAAGACTGCATTTCTCAACCTCCCTTGGAGCTAGGAATGGCCTACAGTAACATTCTAACCATGCAATGTAAGTGGTAATGATAGATGCAATTTCTGGGCAGTGTTCTTAAAGAAAGGAGACATGTTCTTCTCCTCCTTCTTTTTTCCTTCTTACCAAATCATGAGGACAAGGGATATAATCTGTGCATTGTGGAAGGATAGGGGAAAAAATCCTAGGTCCCTAAGGAATTTATGGGGGGGGGGGTACCATAACAGCTATTGTCTGCCTATGTTGAATTAAGAAGAAATAAGTATCATATTTAAGGAATACCAAGCCTAGACTTCTTCTGGAGTTTGATAAAACAAACTTCTTTCTTTTTTGGGACTCTGATATTTTGGGTTTTCTTTGACTACAGTTGAATCCAAACTTAACTCATACAAATAGAAAAGATATTCCATGGAAAAATAAACCACAGTTTTATTTTTAGGCCAAAAGAATTCCAAGCCAAAAAGAAAACAAGAGACAAATAAGGAAGTTATAAACTGTAAAAAAAAAAAAATCAGGAAGATACAAGGATTGTGAATATATGTCTGTCTGTTAATAATATGGGCCTCAAAGTCTATAAAGCAACAGCTGATATACTAGAAGGCAATAGAGAAACATTAAAAAAAAACCTGTAGGTAAGGAATTTAACATACTCTTCTCAGACACTAACAGATCAGAAGACAAAAATGAGCAAATAGATTTGAATAATACAGTTGATAACTTTAAAATGAGATACAATGAAAAACTTTACACCCCAAACATGAGGAGTGTATATTATTATTTAGCTCACTTAGAACAATAAAAAAAGCTACCACAAACTAGGCTACAAAGGATGATGATTCAACCATTTCCAAAGACTGTAATAAAAACAAGAATCAATAACAAAAAGACAGGTACTTATTAATCCCAAAGGTACAGAAACTGAAAACCAAGCTACTTAATAACACTTGTGTTAAAGAGGAAATCATAGGGGAAATTACAAAATACTTAGAATTGAATGACAATAAAAACACCACATGTCAAAATTTGTGGGACACAACTAAAGCAAGACTTAACGAAAATTAATGGCTTTAACTACATTTATCAGAAAACAAGAAAGATGGAAAAAAGGAGCTAAGTATTTGACTCAGGAATTGGGTGGGGGGAAGATTATGGAGTAAACCCAAAAAATAATAAAAGAGAAAAGGGATAGAAATCAGTAAATTCAAGAAGAAATGCATTAAATTAAAATATCACCCTATTGGAACTAATGAATTAATTGATCTAGCTATTGATTATTAATGGTGACTAAAACCAATAAAGCAGAGTCAACCAGACATTGTCATCATGTTCCTCTTAAAGAACAAAACCCACTTATGAGGTAGTCATGCAAAAAAAAAAATGTACACCTACATCTCTCAATATTGACAGACAATACTGACAAAAATGGAGATTCTATCTGAATTTGATCAATGCTCTAGATCCAACTGCAAATTTGCAGGAAATTCTATGAAAATTCAATTGTCTCTAAATTCAATGAAAGTTGAATCAAAATTCTAGCAGATCTTTTTTTTTTAGAAAGTTAACTAATTGATTCCAGAATATGTAGAAAAAATGAAGTTTCAAAATCCACAAATAACTAAGTCGGTGTTTTAAAAAAAAGAAAGCACGGTGATTTGCAATATCAGGTATCATGACACAGTCCAGAGCCATGTAATTTTATGAAGTTTGGTTCTAACTCAAGAACAGACACATAAACTCAATGGAACCGAGGAGAGACTACATAAACAGACCTGTGTGTGTATATAAAAACTTGATCTATGATAAAAGCAGCACTGAAAGTAAGTGGGAAAGGACGTGGTTGGTGGTTCATCAAAAAAGTCTCTATCATACCATAAAAGATGGTGAATTCCAAACAGATTAAAGACCTAAACCAGATAGGTAGAATAATAGATCTTCTAGAATAAAAATAAATAAAACTCTCCTGTGATCTTGGGTAGGGACAGAACTTCATAAACAAAAACCAAATAGCAAAACTATAAGGCAAAAAATGATGAATTTGACTGCATCAAAATTAAAGATTTCTCTTGCCATTTGCAATACCATGAATGGACCTCTAAAGCATTATGCCAAGTGAAATGAGTCAAAGACAAATAACGTATGATCCCACTTATACGTAGAATCTAAACAAACCGCAACAACAAAAGCTCACAGATACAAACAAGAGATTGGTGTTTGCCTGAGTCAGGGGTGGGGAGGTTGGGAAAAAGGGGTAAAGGGGACCAAAATGTACAAACTTCCAGTTATAAAATAAATAAGTCATGGGGATATAATGTATACCCTGGACACTATACTTATTAAGTGCATATTTGAGAGTTGCTAAGAGTAAATCTTGCAAGTTCTTATCACAAGAAAACAAAATATTTTGGTAGCTATGAAAGGTGACAGATGTTAACTAGACTCACATGGTGATCATGTTGCAGTGTATACAAACACTGAAATGATATGTTGTATCCCTGAAACTAATACGTTACATGTCCATTATAACCTTGGTTTTTAAAAAATATAAATAAATAAATAAATAAATAAATAAATAAATAAATAAATACATACATACATACATACATACATACATACATAAATACATAAATAAATAAATGCTATGTGACACTGCAAAAAAAACTTTAAGATTTCTGTTAATTGAAAGGATGCTCTACCTGTTCAACTAGGTAACTCAAAATAATAGAAATGTACTGTCTCAGAGTTCTAGAAGCTAAAAATGTAAAGTCAGGATGTCGAGAGCGTGCTCCCCTGAGGCCTCTGGAGGGTCTAGAGCCACGGGGACAGCAGGGCTGTCCCTCCAGAAACTGCAGGGGGGAATCCTTCCTTGCTCCTTCTGGCTTCTGGTGTTTGCCAACAATCCTTAGCATAACTTGGCCTGCCTCATGTCACCCCAAGCTCTGCTTCTATCATCGCGCGAAGGTCTTCCCCCTGTGTGTCTCTGCTTTCACGTGGTATCTTCCTCTTCTTAAAAGAACACCAGTCATGTTGGACTAGGGTCCACTCTGAAGACTCCATTTATTACTTGATTACATCTACAAAGACCCCATTTCCAAATAAGGTCACATTCACAGGTACCGAGGGTTAGGACTTCAGCAGATAGTCTTGAGGGACACCACTGCGTTCTGTGGTCTAGCTTCCCTGAAATTCACATCCTGCAAATAAATTCACCCCCATTCCAACATTCACAGAACTCTTCGCTCATTTTAGAAATGATTCTAGGTCTAAAATCTTACCTAAATATAATCATCTCAAAAGTCCCAAATCCAATCACCTGCAACTGTAAATCAGGTGTACGTGAGACTCTGGGTATAATCTATTCTGGGGCAAAATTCGTCTCCATCTGTGGACCACTAGAAGACAAGTTCTCTTCTTCCAAATACAATGATGGGACAGGCACAGGACATTCCCTTTCCAGAAGAGAAAGGTTGGAAGGAAGAAAAGGGCCACCATTCCCAAGCAAGTCAGAAGCCCCCAAATTCCTATGAATTTCAAGGGCTGAGAATGCCCCTCTGTGGCTTTATGGCCTGTCCCCAGGCTTTCAGACCTCTGCCTCTGTGTTTGTAGGTCTGCCTCAGACTCATTCATTTTTTCCAAGAAGGGTAGCACACATTTCTAGCGGAGTATCCCTGCCGGCTAGTTTCCTGCCTGCAGAATCCCAGACATCTGCCAGCCTGCCTTCATTTTGTCTAGCCTCTGTCCCTTTCTGTCCAAACTAGCAGTGTTTCTGCTGGTGTAACATTCTCACAAACCTTGTGCGTCTCCCGTGTGTGTCATGGGGATCTATGCCATTCGATATGAGTGTTATCCACAGATGTTTTTTGGATGACCCCCCTTCTATCCCTGGCTTCTGCTCAGATGGTTAGCTGGATGCATTTGTCACCTATCAAGTCTCTTCTGCAAAATGTTATCCAGCCCCAGTCTTCATACTTCCTCCTGAGTGCAGAATTTCCTTCTTGCAGCAATCCAGATAAGCCAAGAACCTTCCAAATCATCAAGTGCTGGCTCCTTTATGTTTGACAACTTCTTCCTCAAATCATCTCTTTCCTCTTGGACTTGACTATGAGCAGTAAAGGGAAAACAGGCCACACCTTGCCCCACTTTGCTTAGAAATCTCCCCAGCTAAATATCCAGGTCAAGTTCTGTGTTTCACCTAACACTAGGACATAACTCAGCCAAGTTCTCTGCCACTTTATAAGAAAATTTGCCTTTGCTTTCATTTCCAATAACATGTTCCTCATTTCCTTCTGAGGCCTCATGAGCAGTAGCTTTAATGTTCACATCTCTAGTGCGTTCTGTTCAGGAGAGAAGCTCTCTCGGGGCGCCCGAGTGGCTCAGTCGGTTGAGCATCCGACTCTTGATTTTGGCTCAGGTCATGACCCTAGGGTCCTGGGATCGAGCCCCACATCTGACTCCACACAGAGCATGGAGCCTGCTTGGGATTCTCTCTCTCCCTATCTGCTACTCCCCCACTCCCTGTCTGTCTCTCTCTAAGAAACAAAGAAACAAAGAAGCTTTCTCAACTGTGCATGTCACTTCCATGGCAGCACTCACTAGAATTGCCTTTAACATTGATATTTCTGTCAACAACTTCCTTCCTCAATGCAGTGTAGGCTTTTTCTATAATAAACTTCAAAATTCTTCCAGCCACTGTCCATTACCCAATTCCAAAGCCATTTCCACATTCTGGGGTATTTGTTACAACAGCATACCATTACCCAGTACCAAAGTCTGCACTACTTTCCTAGGCCTGTCATAACATAGTTACACAAACTCGGAGGCTTTAAAAAACACACATCTATTCCCTCCCAGTTTTGTAGGCTGGAAGCCTGAAGTCAAGGTTTCCGTAGCTACCTGCTCCCTAAAGCTTCTAGAAAGGAATTCTCCCTGGCCTTTTCGAGCTTCTGAAGGCTCCAGGCATCCCTTGGCTTATGGCAACATAATTCCAATCCTTTCCTCTGTCTCCTTATTTACATCCTCACCAGTCATCGGATTTACCGCTTGTACAAAATCCAGGGTTATTTCATCCTGAGATCCTTAACTAATTACATCTGCAAAGACCTTATTTCCCAACAAGGTCACGTTCTGAGGTTCCAAATAGACATGAATCGTTGAAAAACACTATTCAATAGACTACAGATGCTATGGACAAAATTAACAAACAAGGGACAACTGATAGAAAATATTTTAAAGTCTAAAATCATTAAAGATTACTATCTGTAACATGTCTAAAAACTGCAAATCAATAAGACAGAAAATCCTATGGAAAAAAGGCAAAGGATATGAATAGGTGATTCATAGAAGCAGAAACCCAAATGAATAAAACTTTCATATAGTGCTATTCAGCCTCATTTCTAATATGAGAAATCCAAGTTAAAACAAGGAAATTCTACCTTATGCCCATAATACTGACATGAAAAATTAAGTTAGGTAATATCAAGTGTTGGAAGAATATGGGGAAATGGGCACCCTACATAATCTATATTGATTTCCTATCTTGCTCTGTGAAAAGCCCACAGGGTGCTGTGTTTCCCAGTCCAACTACTTCTCTGATGTCATCTCCAACCACCCTCTGCTTCCCTCTCTCTGCTCTCACCAAGCAGCCTCCATGCTGTTCCTCTAACAGGTCAAGCACATTTAGACCCCAGGGCCTTGGCATGTGTTTCTTCTGCCTGAGGTACATTTACCCCATTCACTAGAATAGCTTGGTCCCTCATTTCTTGAAGTCCCTGTTAAATTTCATCTTTTGGGAGAGACTTCCTTGACTACTCTGGTAACACAGGACAGAGCCTTCTCTTTTTCTTGCTTTATTTTTCTCCTCCACAGTTACAACTCTTTGATGTGCTTTATATTTTACTGGTTTGTCTATTTACTAGCTATGTCCCTCTACTAGAATGTATACTCAGTTTTGCTCACTGCTGCATCCCCCAAGGCTAAAAGAGTGCCTGGCATATTAGGTGCTCAATACATGTGTTGGATTAACAATGAACTCCTAATATTTATTGAGTGACTACTATGTATTAAGTGCTTTCATTGAATTATCTCATTTAGTGCTTACGACAACCATATGAGTTAGTTGCTGTTGCTTCCATTTTACTGACTTGCAGACTGAGGCTCAGAGGGTTAGCCAGCCTATGGGAGATCACACAGCCAGCAAACGATTGAGCTGGGGCTTGAGCCTGGCCGGGTTGTTCCTAAAACCCAGGTTCTCGGGGCGCCTGGGTGGCTCAGTCAGTTGAGCGTCCAACCTCAGCTCAGGTCATGATCTCACAGCTCGTGAGTCCAAGCCCCGCGTCGGGCTCTGTGCTGACAGCTTGGAGTCTGGAACCTGCTTCAGACTCTGTGCCTCCCTCTCTCTCTGCCCCAACCCACTCACATTCTATCTCTGTCTCTCTCAAAAATAAATAAATATTAAAAGAAAATTTTTAAACCCAGGCTCTCAAGCACTCCCAATCACCCACAGAGTTCCTAACTCTCTGGTGGAGGCCATGAACACACATGGCTCAGATAGCCTGCTGCAGGGAACACAGCTGTCATTCCTCTGGATCCAAAACCACGTCATTACCGAGGCCACACTTCCCCAGATGCTCCCAGTCAATGACTAAGTGCAGCCGGTACTGGTGCAGACTTCTTCTAACAGTAACTTTGCCTGGAGACTCTCCATCAGCCTGGCCATTGCCTTCTCGGACCTGTGCTAGGCCCCAGATTCTCCCTATCCAATCCCCCATCATTCCCCGTCTTCTTTCACAGAGTCAGACTGATACTGAGGTCTGAAGCCTATCCCTGCCTACTCCTGCTTCTTCCCCTTTGTGCCTCACCAGCTTTCCCCCAACAAAGCTGTTGCACCCTCTAAGCCCATCTTGGCTTCTGCCTCCTCAAGGTCTTAATCTAACACACTCACGGGGACCATCAGGAGTTGGCCAGCACAGTACCTCTTACAGCTGAACATGCACATGCCCCATGACCTAGCAATTCGCACACAACTCGCACATACCACACTCAACAGAAGTGCACACATATGGTCACCAAAAGGCACGCACCCTAGTGGACCCAGCAGCACCCTTCCTAATAGCTCAAAACTGCCCAAATGCCTGTCAACAGTCAAATAGGTAAATAAATCCTGGTAGATTCACACAATAGAATATTATACTGCAAGGAGACCCAATAATCTACAATTACTCACAACATGAATGAATCTCACAAACATAATATTGAATGAAAGAAGCCAGACACGAAAGAGTGCAGACTGTGAGACTGCATTTATGTACAGTACGACACCAAGCCAAATGAATTTATGGTGTTAGAAGTCAGGACAGTGGCTCCTCAGGGGTAGGAGTGGAGACTGGAAAGGGCATCACAAGGGTTTCTGGGGTGCTAGTGATGTTTTGTGTCTTGACCTCGATGATAGTTATGATATGGCTTGGCTGACTTTTTGAGAGCTCATTACATACAATATGTACATTTTTCTCTATGTTATACTGTGATAAAAAAAAATATTTACTAAGAAACACAAGAGCAGGCCTTTGCTAAACAACACCAACCAGGAAGACAAAATCACAAGCCGACTGCTAAGCTCTAAACCTGTTCCCTGTTCCCGTCAGGGCTCCACCAACCTCACGGTCACTTTGTCACACAAGTATGTCCCTTTCTCTTACCCTTGTGACCAGTCTGCCACCAACTCCTGCTGGTTCTTTCTTTATAATATCTGCCAGTTTCTATCAGTTTCCTGTGTTCTTCTTGTCACAGCTCCACTTGATGCCTGGACTTGGCAAAAGTTAGCTTCTAACTAGTTCCCAGCCAGGGCAGGGACAAGGGTGAGGCCAGTGAGCACCTGGGGGCAAACTTTAAGAAGGCATCACTGTCAGGGTCCTGTAAGCATGGAGTTGACTAGCACAGAGTGATATTTTCTTAAATTCTGTATCCAGGCACCTATCTTGCCTCACATTAGTCCCTGCTCCATGATGCTGGGTTAATCTTCCTGCTCTCATCATGTCCCTCCCCTGCCCAAGGACTTAACACTGTCCCCTCGCCTACCAAATTAAAGATGGCCCCGGCAGGTCATACCATCTCCCTTAGCCACGGTATTTTGTTTTGTTTTGTGTTTTCAATGTATATAGTGGGGAGACTGGACCCAGCGGTGGCGAATAGATTTACTTTCAGTACCAGCTCCAATCAGTTGTAAAGTTATCTTCAGCAGTGAGTGGAGAAAGGTACTGAGGACAAGTTCAGATTCACTGGAGAAAGATGCTATGATCAGTTACTAATCCTTCCCATGGGTGAGAGAGAGGGCAGCCTTGAAACACATACCAGGCATTTGCCTTAAGTAACTAAAGCCAAATTCTTTATCCTGACATTCCAGGCCCTCCATAATCCAGTCATATCATCCATAATGGTCCCATTCTCTCGGGAATACAGTCTGAGATGTTCAGCTGGGTTTCAGGATGAAGTAAGCTGACGTGAACTGAGACAGCAGCACCACGCTGAGATGCGGCCACATGACTCTCAGGGCTTTCCCCGGGCAGAGTCCCCTTTGAGATGGTCAGCCCTTGGGTACCCCCTGGGCTCATCTCCATGTCCAAAACCCAATTCCAAAAGATTGTTCTGAACTCCCTACAGAGAAATGATCTATGTTCCGGCTAAGTGAAAAGGAACCCAAAATATTGTGCCCATTTGTCTGAGCCGTGGATGGTTTCACAGGATCATCTCTCGCCCGCTGACTGGCCTGGTCCTCGCGGCTCCTTTGGTGCCTGCTACAGACAGCTGGATTTGGCAGCTAAGCTCAGAGGACAAAGCCCAGCCTGGGAGCCCCCAGAATTGTCAGTCCAGGGCCTCTTCTTGGAGGCCCCCAGGACTGGTCCACAGGGCTTTCTGAAACCAAAGCTTGCTCGTGCTCTCTCTCTCTCTCTCTCTCTCTCTCTCTCACACACACACACACACACACACACACACACACACACACACACACACGGGCCCAGTAGGGCATGACTCACTGACTGGGAAATCTCCCTAGTATCTCCCTGTATCTCTTTTTTTCCTCTTTTCCAGCATCTTTTCACCCAACATGGCGACGGCTGGGCTCAGCCTGAGCTAGTACAGTCAGGACTCTCTGGTGAGTGATAATCCAGCCCGCTCCTATCCTCCTCTCTTCTGGGCGAGCACCTCCGTGCAGCTACCCAGAAGGCAGGTACATCGAAATGTAATACAAGGAGATGTGTACTCTGCTTGGGCAGAGTGCCAGGAAAACACAGAGCAGAGGTGGCTAATTCTCCACAGTGAAGCATTGCCGGCTTCTTAGGGGAGGTAAGTGGGGTGGGTCTTAAAAGAGGAGAGCTGGCCCAGCAGAACAGAAAGAGGAGGGGACGCTTGTGCCAAGGGACGTAGGTAGGACTGAACTCGGTACCAAGCATCGGATAGAGTTCAAAACCCCGGGAGCCAGCCCGTGTGTCCTCCAGACCATGACCTCATTTCGCAGGCTTGAGGCAGGATGCGGGCAGCAATCTTTCCTCTGTCTTCCCCAACCAGGTGGCATTTACAATTTGCTCCAGGAGCTCCCTAGGGACAACTGTCAGACCCTCTCTCAGGGACATTCCTAACATCCCCTGTCCAGGGTGGACCCACTCAGGGAAAATCGCAGTAGGTGAAGCAGTAGGGAGGTAAGATTTCTAGAGACTAGAGGTCCTGGAACGAGAGCATGAATGAGCTGGGACCACCATATTCCTCTCCCATGGAAATGGCCAGCGAGCCGTCCTGCACAGCCTACTTCCTGGGGAGCTCATCATCCCCAACTCACTCATGGGCCCCCTCCTGCCTTCTCTCATTGGTTAAGCCCAGGGAGGGGTGTGTGATGAAGTAAACGATAGAAAGTAAAGGCAATGCCTCCTGAGGCCATGGGACAGGGCACACCCACACTCAACTCATCCCCTTCCCGGTGAGTGATTCAAATCACCTGATTCCGGATTCAGGGAAGTTATTTGGGAGGAGAACCTGGATACTCCATGGAGGCGATGTGTGAGCACAAAGAACAAGACAGACACACAGGGATAGGTGAGGGAGGCCAGAGGCAAAAAGTACCTTTTCTCTCCCTGTCTTGGAAATCTACTCACCAGCTCTTCACCCCCAACGCACACCTACAGGCACCCTTCAAAGCCCCCCTCCTCCATGGAGCCCTCCCTGATGGCTCCAAGTGCCTGAAGTACAAGCAAGGTTGAGGACCACTACCTCTAGACCACTGTCTCAGGAAGCGGGACCGTGCAATGGAATTACCAAGGGCTTGGGGAGGCTGCATCTGTGTTTGATTTCCAATTATTCTGCCTCAGCTTGGTGGGTGACCTTCGGCAAGGCACTCACTCATCCTTAACAAGCACAATTTTCTCATCTGCTGAGTGAGAAGTGATCATAGTACCTACCTCCCAATGCTGAGAGGATTAAATAAGATATTTGTTAAGCCCAGAACTTACTAGGTGCTTGATAAATGTTTTTTTTTCTTTTACAATATGCTTCATTTTCAAGCACACATCGAAGCACACAAACCTCATCGAAGTTGTGAGCTCCAGAAGTGAAGTTTTATTACACACACACACAGTGCCAGCACAACGAGCACAGTGTGCCTGGCACGTGGACAGCTCAATAAATGCCTCTTGGAAACACCAACTTAGAAAGAAAGAGGGAGGGAAGGGAGGCCAGGAGGCAGAACCCTGAGAAGAGGGCTTTGCCCTCCCCCTCACCCAGGCTGGGAAGGAGGCTGAATCACATCCCTCTCATCTGGTTTGTAAAGCGGCTGTGTTCATTATTTTAACAGTTATTCGTGATCAAACGATTTGGTGTTAATGTGGATCTAATGTATAAATCCATACGGGTCCCACAGTCATTTAGCATTAATTAAACGAGGCCATTATAAGGCTGGGATTCCACTGGGTTTATTGCGCTTAGCAATTAATGACAGGAACCACTCGGCCACTCTGCTTTCTCTCTGCTCTGGCCTTGTCCCTTTTACCTCCAGAGGGCATGGGTAGAGCAGGATTGCGACTGCCCTGGGTGCAGAGCCATGAGCAGGAGGACCCTGGCTGGGGTGCAGAGAAATGATTGACAGGTGGGGAGCTCAGAGAAGGCCCAGCCTTGCCCTTGACAAGTTGGTATTTCAGTAAATAATAATAACAATAATAATAATAATAATAATAATAATAATAAGGGCTACATTGGCAACGCACTGGCCTGAGAGTCTGGAGAATGGGATTTTAGTCCTGCTCTGGTTCTGTTGAGTGGCTGTGCTACCTTATGCAAGACACTGCCCCTCTCTGTTCTTTATCCGTGAATTAAGGAGTCTGGACAAGCCTACATCATTCTCTCTGCCTGGAAAGCATCCCCTTCAGTTTTCCCATGAAGGCTTCATTCCATCTTTCATTCCCCTCCATAAGGTCTCCTGACCACCCATTCTGGACCACGCTATTTTCTATGCTTTTTCTTCTTCAGAGGACTTATCACTATCTAAATTATCTCTACATTTGCACCCATTTGTCTGCTTGTGTATTATCTCTATCCCAGCGTGAGCTCCACAAACCAAAGATTTTGCCTGCCATTTCATCACTTGAACACCAACTTCCAGAACAGTACCTGTTCTGTATTTGCCACATGTACCTGGCACGTGGTAGGGGCTCTGTCCATTGAATGAATCAATCAGTCCTCACTAAAACCTCTGATATGGGCACTCATGGCCTTGACATCTGTCAAGCAAGGGCGAGGTGGGGTAGGGTACAGACAGAGCTGGGTTAGGAGGGCCACTGGGATGAGTCCTAGGGGAACAGAACAAAGCTGGCCCGGAGAAGAAGGAAAGATGGATGTCATCTTGAGAAGGAAGACAGGAACCACAATGGTGGAGAGCTCCAAGTCTCAGCAGCTGCTACCCCTTCGGGCTTCCAGCCAAGACCATTTGGTGAGACTATATTAATAACCACGATACAAGAATCCCTTGTGGACTGCAACAGTTTCCCTTCCAAAGTACCACCATGCATATCACCTCACATTATTCTCCCGCCGTCCCCTTGATACCAGGCGTGGGGAATATCTTGTGCTGCTCATACTTACAAAATTAATAATAATAATTGTGAATTTTAACACTACTTTCCAGTTTCCAGAGCATGCTTGCTTATACAAGAATGCCAGGATTTATCCCCATTTTGCGGAAGAGGAGACTCAGAGAGGTGTAATGACCTGTCCACCAAGGTCACTCATGGCTAGGTAGCCTGAAACACTCAACCACAAAACTCAAAGAATTTCCACAACTCGATGGCCTGTTTTGCAGATGAGGAAACTGAGGCAGAGAGTACATGGCTAGATTATGACAGCCCCACACACATACTCAGGGGGGCTATGTTATTTGAAGGGTCAGGGTGAGGCATGATGGGAACCAGGAGAAGAGGATAGTCTCCCTTCCTGATTAGCATGGAGGTGGAAATTACCCTGAGTGAAATGTTTCATCATGCTAGTTCAGGGAGAGAGAATCCGAGAAACATGGTATTACAGAATCCTAGGATCCTAAGCTGGAAAGGATGATGGGGATGTCTACCATTTCTTTATATTAGGATTTATATTAAGACTGATACAGGTCTCAGTTCCCTATTCTAAACTCTTTGGTTTATCATTGTAATTTCTTTTTTTTTATTTAATTTTTTAAAAGATTTTTCAATGTTTATTTATTTTTGAGAGAAAGAGACAGAGGATGAGCTGGGGAGGGGCAGACACAGAGGGAGGCAAAATCTGAAGCAGACTCCAGGCTCCAAGCTGTCAGCACAGAGTCTGACACGGGGCTCAAGCTCACAAACTGTGAGATCATGACCTGAGCTGAAGTTGGTGCTTAACCAACTGAGCCACCCAGGTGCCCCATAATTTCTTTTTTTTTTTTTAATGTTTATTTATTTTTGAAGGAGAGAGAGACAGAGCGTGAGCAGGGGAGGGTCAAAGAGAGAGGGAGACACAGAATCCGAAGCAGGCTCCAGGCTCCGAGCTGTCAGCACAGAGCCCGACGCGTGGCTCAAACCCATGAACCATGAGATCATGACCTGAGCCAAAGTTGGACGCTTAACCGACTGAGCCACCCAGGCGCCCCATATCATTATAATTTCTAAAACGAGAGGCGTGATGCCATGCACAAAGTGCACCCAGTGAATTCCAATGCAGGTCAGTCACTGAGGACGAGTAAGGTAGATCAGATGTAACATGTCAAACCTCTGTTGGCGCTCAGCTTCAGTGTTGGGAATGGACAGAGATCGGTGGGGACTGTGTGGTAAGATGGAGAATATAAACCCTGTCTCTGCGGTGGGGGAGGGGGGGAGGGATCACTGCGGCCAACTGTTGCCATGTGGGCATGCAGGCCCAGTGTTACCAAATCCGCCAATTTTTGAAGAAAAGCCAGAAATCTGGATCTCCGTTGGAAAGTCTAGAATTTTAAATGTTGGCATTTAAATTTAAAGCGCTGCGTGGGCCCAACAGAATATATCTAACAGTAAGTTTCTCACCATTGTCCATCAGTGTGACACTCATAGTTAAATGAATAAAGTAACTCTGTTCAAACACTTCATCATGAAGATGGGGCAACACAAAGAGTGAAGCCATGTTCCTGAGGTCACAAACACTTAGGGGCAAAGCTTAGACCCCAAGCCTCCAGATTTCTAATCCAGTTCTCAAACTGTTGACCCAGGGACCAGGTCAAGAAGGAATGTCTGCACATGAGGACCCAGTAGGTATGGAGACATATCACTACATGGTTTGATGTCCTGAATCCACACCCTCCACCTCGCCAAGCCCTGGCCCGGAAGTCAAGGTCCATCCTCCCACCTGAGCTGGAAGGCTGGGCCCACAGAAGAGGCACAGGAAGCACCTTCTGACCTCCCTCCATCCAAAGCTTCAAGAGGGCCCCCCCATCCCCTCCCCAGTGCCCCATTTAGAATGCAGCACCGTGGCACAAGCCAGCTGTCACTTAGGCACTTACAGGCAGAACCGTGGAAAAACCAAACCACTGTTATTACACTTAATAACCAGTTTCCACATCATCAACTCATTGGAGTCTGACAAGTGTTGTTAGGGTGTCAGCTTCCTTGGCCTAACAAGTCAGCACTAGGAGGGGGCACCAGGCGGGGTTGGGTGCTAGCCTCCAGGAGTTATTCCGTCCCCTGCCTGCCCCGTGTAGAGGACACCCACCCAAGGGCAGCCTGTCTTGCCCTCCCCACACCCCTTCACCCATGCTTTCAAGAGCTCAGCAGACGCACCAACAACACCCAGGGCTGGGAGCAAGGCAAGAACCCCAGAGAAAGGGGCTCTGGAACCCGACTGGTGTCTGAACAGCAGCTAACAGCCTGGATTGGGAGAGTGAAGCCGAAGGGTCTGAAGAAAGACAGTCCA
Organism: Neofelis nebulosa; assembly: GCF_028018385.1. NCBI lineage: Eukaryota > Metazoa > Chordata > Mammalia > Carnivora > Felidae > Neofelis > Neofelis nebulosa. The sequence goes on from NC_080791.1 coordinate 14,329,265, forward strand.
GGACTGGGATGCCTGGGTTGGGATCCTGGCTCTGCTGTGTGACCTTGAGTAAGTTACTTCATCTTTCTGAGCCCCAGTTTTCCCACATGTCTGAGGTGGTGCCTCAAAGGCTTCTTACAAGGATTAATTGAAATGTACGCATAGTGTCCAACATGGTGTCTACACCTAATAAATGGCAGGTATTGATGGACTATTACTGAGGGGAAATACAGAGATTAGGGGTCCCGAGGGGGAGACAGGGACGAGCACAGGGACTATTAGGAAATAAGACCACTGGGAAATGCTTCTGAATTGGCCTGAAGTATTGGGGAGAGGAGGTCAGGTTTTTTAGAGCTGTGATTAAAATAGCTAATAATAATAAAACCTAACATTTTTCTTGTCCCCCTTTTAGAGATACGAAACCTCAGAGAGGTTAAGTTCCTTACCAAAGGTAATCGAGCAAGCAAATGGTGGGACTGGGCTCGAAGGCCAGGCAGTGAGACTGCAATTGAGATCTTAACCATCCTTGCCCCTCCCCACGCCCCCGCTCCTCCTCTCCTGTCCCTTCCCAGTCCTGGTATCTACAGGGAAGATATGCTGTGAAGGTGGGGGAGCAGGGGGGGCCAGGCTACAGTTATCCAGGGTCTTGAGGTCCTACTCCCACATTGTTCTGTACCGAAACTGCAATGACCCTAGAGGTTTAGGAAGCAATTCAGGGATGGAGGCCTGGGCCAAGGTCTCCAGAATGCAATGATCCTCCTTGTCGCACTGGGTGGAGGCCGCGTGAACCTCAGCTTCTATGAAGCCCAGCCAAAGCGGTCGTCCCCACCTAGAGACCTGGAGGGCGAAGGATAAGCCCCCTTTCCCAGACCCAGCACACCAAGCCTGCCTGCCTCCTCCAGCTGCCCCTCTGCAGTGCCCGACTGAGGCAGTGTAGTGCTGCCATCTTTTGGCCACATGCTGCACTGCATCCTCATCCACACAGTGGGGTGAGCCCCGGAGCCGGAGCCTCAGCCTCAGCCCTGGGGGGAAGCCGCAGCCAGCGAGTCCTGCCCAGCCTCTCATCAGTGGACACGGCCCAAGACCCCAGACCAGCCCTGGCAGCCAAAGAGAGGCGCCTTGACCTTGCAGAGGGCCAGCTGCCCCAAGGTTGCCCCCACCTTACCCCTGCCTGGCCCAGCGTTGGCAACACAAGGCAGGGACGTGGGAGGGGTGAGTGGGGGGTAGCGCCCCTCCCCGACCCGGTAGGGGTGCACTGCCAGCTTCAGCCTGAGCCTAGATTCCCAAAGTGCCAGGAGCCTCATCCCCGAGAGGGCTGTGGGTGGTACGTTTTGTTAGCTTCTTCTCCTATTTGTTTTGTTGTATTTTTTCTTTTTTTTCTTTATTCTTAATTGGAATTTTACATTTTTTTCCACAATGACTCAGACTCAAGAAATATGTAATATGTTTATGAATTTATCTGCAAGTAAATTTGCTTTTCAGTAAAGACGCAATAATTCTAGAGCAGAAAGGGACCTTTCTCCAAACTCTTCTTTCATGGGTGAGGAAAAGGGGCCCAGAGATCGGTGACCTGCCCAAGATCACACCCACCAGTGAGTGAAGGGATGAACTAGAACATCCCTGTCCAGACAGGATTTTCCCCTCTGAGAGTGGGCTGGGCTTCCCTGACCCTCTAGCCAGGGTAGCATCCCCTAGTCACCTCTCCTTCTGCTCACAGTCTGTCTATCCCATGTCAGCTCCATGGGGGCAGGAACCTCACCCGTGTTGTTCAGTAAGGTATTCCCAGGGTCCATTATAGTGCCTGGCATGTAGCAGACATCCCATAAATACGTGTTGGATGAATGAACGGAGTTGATCAGGGAAGGCTTCCAGAAGGAGGTGAGTTATAGGTACATTTTTGAAAAGGCAATGGTAGAAGATCAACAAAGAAGACAGGAAGCATCCCAGGAGTTGGAGGATGTCCTAGAACTGGCGCACAGTAACTAGGTGTTCCCAAATACTTGTGGGAGAAGGGAGATTAGCATGGATTGCACACCCAACCCCACACATATATGTGCCTGAGCTAGGATTTCTTTGCTCATCCTGGGAATCTGGGACAGAAGCCAGACAGGGCACCTCTCTGGGACCAGGAAGGACCCACTAAGAACTGAAGCCTCCGCATAGTCTAGCTATGTCTGAGGGCATCTGGCTGGACCTGGGTGACCTGGCTGTACTGGACAAGGTCTGGCCAAGTCTGGGTGGGTGGGCCTGGCTGAGCCTGGCAGAGCTGGCTGCCTTCTCCCTGCTCCTGTAGTTAACAGTGCCTAGCACCTGTCACTTCAGCCTGATCTCCCAGGGCCCTTGTCTGGAGATATACTGGCTGGGGTGGGGGGAGGGGTCCAGAAATGCTGAGGCCAAGGGGAAAACATGAAGGGGGTCCAAATTTATGCAAGGTCTTGTTTTTAGGGCCCCTTATGATATCACTATTAGTCTAGGAACATAAAATGCATTAAGATGTAATGATCATGTTGAAATACAGAAGCCATTTACTGTGTTTCCGTGCAGATATCAAAGTCTGAGAAAAAAATGGGAAATTCTTAACAGAAGGAAATGGACATTTCCCAAAGGAAAAAAATCCTTCTTCTAAGTTTTCTGGAAAAGTCCCCCTGCACGGTTCTTGGAAAAAGTTTTATTTCTCCTAAAATGTTACATAATGCTGATCTGACCAGGGGTGAGTGGCTGTGTGCAAGCCTCTCCTCAGAAAAGAGACACACACTAAACGAGACCTGCTGTGCACCAGGCACTGTGCTAGGCTCATCATGTACGCGCCTGTGTGTGTGTGATAAACATGGAGCAGCAACCTGTAGATCACAGGCGCAGGCAGCAACCCTCAGCTACACTGACAGCATTTGCCCAACACATGGGAGGCAGGGTCCCTCCCTCAGCCTTCGCCTCTGCTTCTGCCAGGCCCGTCCCAGCCACAGGGAGGGGTGGGAGGGGCACCGGTCTGTCCTTACACCCAGCACAGATTCGGAAAGCAGGGTGCACATGCTACCCCGGGGTCTTGCCCACTCCCCTCTCCTAAGCACCTCCTGACCTGCCCTGAAGACAGCCCAGCCCGCTCTTGGCCTGACTTAATTTTCCTCCCACAAAGCCCCTTAGTACCAAACCCTAGAGAGGGGGTACCAGTGAGGGCCCCTTTGGGAAACTGGGGCCTGGGAGAATTCTTTAGTGTTTCTGAATTCAATAGAAAGTGAGAGACAGAGAGAAAAAGAAAGATGGAGAAACAAAGAGGTAGAAAAAAAGGAGAGAGACAAAGAAATGGAGGAACAGGAGAGAAGATGAGAAAGCAGAGGGGACAGCAAAGCTTGCAAGGCAGAGGAAGGAAGGAAAGAAGGAGACAAAGGGACAGACCCCCAGTGGAAGGAGCAGGGAGGAGGGGGACGGCGCCATCTCTCCAGGCAGCCCCCAACCCTGCTCCCACCCTCCCTGCAGGAATAGCTAAGAAATGGGAGTCGGGAAGAGGAAGCAGAGACAGACAAAGTCACCGGGTAACCTTGGAGACGAGGGGGTGGGGGGGAGATGGGCGCAGGGAGGGGCCCCACAGGAGGGAGGGAGGGGGAGAGGAAGGGAAACAGGGAGGGCAGGTGGGCTAGAGACCAGCAACAGGTCCGTTCTGGGGGAGGGGGTGGGGGCCGGGGAGAGGGGCCAAGGACTGTGACTCAGATGAGCTAGGGGAGGGGGCACAAAAGATTCCCCAACAAACCTAAAGAGGACTGAGACGTCAAAGAAAGAAAGAGGTTTGACTGAGAATCAATTTAGGGAAGAAAGAGCAGGGGGTTTGGAGATGCAAAGATAACAGGAAAGGGCGGAGCTGAGGCCAGGAGGAAGGAGCCAGCCCAGATGTCCAGCTGTAACAAGGAGGGGTGGGATGTTGGCACGGAGCGGAGGGGCAACAGGGCTCTGGTTTCTGACCCTTTCCCTGCACTACTGGTGGGGTAGTCTTACCAGCGACAGAGTCTCTGAATCCCAGCTGGCTGTGGGACCAGTGCATTCACTCATGTCCCCAATTCTTGCTGAGCTCCTACTATGGGCCAGGTGCCTTGGGGGACACAGGAAGCATTAGATGAACAATGGCTTGAAGCCACACATAGGCTAATAGAGAAAATAAGGTGTGTGCACAAATAACAAGATGACAGTGACGTGGAGGGACTCACCACTCACTGCCAGCTGGAGGCATCAAAGAAAGCCTCCCCTGGAAGTTAGGCTTGAGCCAGGCCCAGAAGGCTGGGAAGGGCTGAAATGGAGGCGAAGGAAGGGCTTGTCAGGTGGACAGTGCAGGACCCCCAGCAGGAGGAAGGAAAGGCAAGCCTGGCTTGAGTCCTGGGCCTGCTACTGACTAGCTGTGTGTTCTTGGGCAAGTGCCCTAACCTCCCTGAGCCTCTCTTTCCCCATCTGGCAGAACTGTTTAAGAATTATAGACACTATCTGTACAGTGCCCGACACAGAGTAGGTGGTCAATAAAGCGCAGCCTAGCATTGTCGTAAAGACGTAAGAAAAAAAAAACATGGAGCCAGAATCCAAACAAGTGGGTAGAGATGGGCTGGAAAGGCAGGGTTAAGCCATGGCACGGAGGCCTTCAATGCCAGGAATGAGGAGACTAGGTTCATAGAGAGGATGGGGCTGCAGACCCAGCCAGCCCTCAGGAGAAGCTGTGAACAGTAGGTGAGGGAGCTTCCCCCAAAGAGCAGTGGGTGAGGCCCTGGTTGTTACCTGATAAAGAGCTGGGTGGCTTATCTTTACTAGCAAAAAAGAGCAGTTGAGAGTATGGTGAGTTTAAAATATGTCCACAATCCTTTCTGACACTCTGACCTTCAAAAAATGAAGCTAACTCTCCCTCTACCTGAGTGTGGCCAGACATAGTGACTTGCTTCTATCAACAATATAAAATGAAGCAGAAATGACCATGTAACCTGCTATACTAGGCCATAAGAGATGCTGCAGCTTCCCCTTTGCTCTCTCTTGGATGGCTCCCTCTGAGGGTAGTCATGTTGTGAGAAGACACTCAAATAGTCCTACGGCAAGGTCCACATGGCAAAGCACCAAGGCCTCAGGCCAACTAGCTTGTGAGCCGCATAAGTGTACCACCTTAGTAATGGCTCTTCCAGCCACAGTCAAGCCTCCAGATGATGCAGCCCCAGCTGACATCTTGACTGAAACCTCAGGACAGACCTCAAGCCAACACATCCAGCTAAGCCACTCCTGAATTCCTGACCCACAGAAACTGCGTGAGATAATAAAACTTCAGTATTGGTTTAAGCAACTTAACTACGTGGTGATTTGTTACACAGCAGTGGATAGCTGATACAGGGACTTGTGGTTGGGTCTAGAGCCCCTTGGGCCTGGGTTATAAACAGCTGGGCTCAGTCAGTGCCCACCGCATGGAAGCTGAGGAGGGTATACAGAGGCACCAAGGTAGGACATCAGCAGGGTAGGCTGGAGCTCTGAATGACACCCAGGCTAGCTGTGGAGGGCGTGGGCAGGGTCTGGAATGTCCTGCATTCCCAGGAAGGGCAGAGGATGGGTTAGGTCCTCACCTTCCCTGGCTCTTCCCACACTGACACAGCTGTGTGTGGCTGGCCTGGGCCAGCAGGCGGACCGGGGCAGAAGTGAGAACAAGGTGGTACCCACTCAGCTAGTCCCAACCCTCAGTCCATCACTTGCTATCTGGGTTATCTTGCACAAGGGACCCTGACTCTGCCTCAGTTCCTCGTCTGCAAAATGGCGGCAATAAGTCTGCTTTGCAGGGTATTATCCTCATGGGGTGTCAGAAAGCCTCGTATGTGAGAATCATATGATAAAAAACATACACCATCAAGGACAAAACTGAAGCTCCGTGAATGTTGGAGCACGTGCTCCCTACAGCCAGGAGAGCATGTCTGGGGGAGGATTTCCTGTTTTCCATCACCTTTGGATCCTCGCGTTGCCCATTTACTTTAGGGTCTGAATTAATTTGCAGGGGGATCTTAAAAGGAAAGCTTAGGGCAGCAGGGGGAAAGAGGACACTGGTCATTTCTGCCCCATAACACTCTCTTCAGCTCATTGAAAACTTGTTTGCAGAGCACCTCGTGGCCTGGACCTCATGTCATCCCCCTCACAGCCCCTGGGTTATTCACTGAGGCTCCACTGCTCTGCTAACCTCTAAGAGCCTCAGTCTCCTCATCTGTGAAATGGGGACAAAAACAGCATCAGGTCCATGGCACTGTAGTAAGAAGTACATGAGGTTCCAGGGGCGCAGGCCTGGCAGGCCCCCCACTAAGTGTTCAGGCTGGCCGTGACCATGAAGACACTCACCAGCGCCTGCCATGCTGATCAAGGCCAGGTTCTTGCAGCACCAAAATGAAACAACTCAGGGCCCTGACTGCCTGTACAGACAGAGGTACATTCTTCTGAGGCCTCCTCCTCAAGTAATTAGTGCTGGGAACCCCTTGAGATTCTGACCTGGGTGAGAATCTGTCCTCCTGGCTACATGCCTAGCGCCCCACTCTGTCTAGCACTCATTCATCTCTGCACCCATGAGGGTACCTCCTGCCACAGTGCCCGCACATGGCTGGGTAAGGACATATCCATGGATAGGTGGGTGTGTGGGAAGATGGATGGACAGATGGTCAGACAGACCTAAGGGTGATTTGAGGGTGTCCTTCATGCCAGACCGTACCCTAGGCCTGTCTTGGAGCTCAGGGTGGACACAGAAAATTCCTCTCCTGCAGGAACAGAGGAGACCATCCCACAATTCATTCTTCATCTTAATTACACACATTCTTAATGAGTTCATCACTGTCACCTAATTAGGCTGTCCTAGAGCCCTACTCTGCCCTAGGGTCTGCTGAGGGAAGCAGGGCTGTTCTCTCCCAATCCCAGACACCCGAAAGAGAGGGATAAGGGGGTCTGTGCCCTTCATGGTACCCAGGGGGGACACAGGCAGCAAGAAAGGAGGCCTCTCCTATGTCCTCGGTCTCTCTGAAGTCTTCGGATTCTCTGCCGTAAGGGCAGGGGAAGGGAGGAGCAGAGACTCCTCACTAGATGCTCCCTACCCCCACGGAGATGTCCAGAAATCACCAGGAGAGGAGATGAGGCTGGCTAGTGGCTAGAAGACTTTTGGTGTCATGAAAAGAGCCTGGACTTAAGAGTCAAAGGTCTTGGACTGAAGACTCCAAAGACACACACACACACATACACAGACACGTGCATGCGTGCCCACTGGCTAGGAGGCCTTGGGGAAGTCACATTACCTCGTGGAGCCTCATTCTGGTGAGGAGGTTGAACTGAATACCATAACATCTCTCCCATCTCTCAAGACTCATGAGTCCAGGAGGGAAGCTTCAAGGTCTCTCAGGAGCACATGATCTGGACACTAGGAAGCTGGGAGCTCCCCCTACAGGCTAGCTGCCTGGGGGCCTGGATGAGTCAGCCTCCCAGGTGCCTTCTCCAAGTCTGTGGCCAGTGCCGGGATGGGCACTGAAGCAGAGCCTGGAACCCCCAAACCAGCAGGGAAGGGGATGGGATGGGGGGCGGGGGGGCTGGCAAGAAGGCTGTGGCAGTGACAGGAGCTCCCAAACATGCTACCCATGCCATCTTCCTGACAGAGGCAGCTGCCCTGTGGGCAGCAGTGCCCCCACCCCCAAACCCCTGGGAGGCGGAGAGCTGAACCACAGCCTCGTGTCTGACGAGGAGCTCCTAGACATGTTCTCCCCCACCTAGTCCTCGACAGCCAGGCAGAAGCTCCAGCCACAGGGAAGGCCAAGGTGCCATGTTGCCCCAGTCACTACCTTGAACTGAGCCCCTTTCTCCCCGCCGCGAGTGCCACCTGGTCAGCCCAGACAGCCCTGGCAAGGGTGTGGAGCCAGGCCAGGTCGCCAGCACGGATGGCACATCAGGGTGCTTCAGCTCCACCAGGCCAGAGTCCACCAATCAGGAGAGGGGTCTCTCTGAACCTCAGCCTCAACTGCTCCCAAGCAAAGTCCAGGGGGCTTTCACCTTCTCTGGTGAAGCCCAGAGAAGGGGCTGGCATCACCCACATCCCTTCTGGGAAGTGTGGAGACAGTATTTGTTAGGATACTCCTCTGGGCTCCGATGCAGCCTTCCCATCCCATGGCCAAGAACACCCCTTGCCTGGCTCCAGCCACAGCTTCCAAAGTCCGCTCGTGTACAGAGAAAGGGCTGAGCCCAGGAAGGAGCAGCAGTGGGAAGAAAGGACCTTTGGGGCCAAGCTGGCATGCAGCTAAGGAAGAGGACCAAGGTGCAGGCTTCAGGACCCAGAATTAGACTGGCCGTGGGTCCCACTGATCCACACAGGAGGGTCTCTAGGCAGATGACAGATGGTGGCCTGAGGCAAGCCTGGTAAGGAGACGGGTTCACCCCTCTTCATCATGTCCCTGCCACTAACCTGACCCATGATCTTCCATAAAAGACCTAGCCCCTCTGGGTGGGTTTCCTGGTCTACAAAATGGGCACAATGTCTGCCTGGGATCCCTCTCAGCTCAGAGGTTCTTGGAAAGCCCACACGAGTAACCGCTCCATGTCAATCAGAGATGCTCTCCTGGCTTCGCAGTTGTAGAAGAGGCTCAGATAAGTTAGGGGACTTCTGCAAGGTCACAGAGGATATTGTGCTAGACTGGATCCAAGCATTCATCATTGTACAAATAACATAAATGATATTTCTATAACGGATACTTACAGAATATCTCAGTGGTAATCTGAACCAAGTTACAGACCCTCCTTCTGAAAAATACTCCTAGGCACAGACATGCAGACTTCTCATGTGACCTAAGGTAGTTCACTTGTGAAGTCCATCCATGGATTAGCTGGTGGTCAAGGATTCCGGTTCTGCCACTGTGTGACCCTGGGCAACTTACTTAACCTCTCTGTGCCTTATTTCTTCAATAATCAAAGGGGAAAATAATAGTACACCTCATAGGTTGTTTTGAGGATTTAATGAGTTCTAGATGTATAAAATACTTGAGACAATGCCTGGCACATAATAAACACTAAATGACAGTTTTCTGTTGTTATTATCATTATTATTATTATCACTCCCTGAATAATATCTCAGCTTCCCAGGAGCTCCTGGTACCAGGGCAGCCATCCTATGGGGGTTTCTTCAAATGTCCAAGTGTAGCTGCTCAGGTGTCCCCCAATTCCCAGCCTCTCATGGGCTGGGTCAGTAAACTCTGGGGGATAAGGATCTCACCACCACCAGGCAAACACCCCTCTCCTAAGCTTTGACCACCCCCCACCTGCCCATACCCACCTGGGCAGCCTCTGCCGACAGTTCCAGGAACTCAGCTTCTTCGCTGCCCTGTCCTACCCTCCCCGCTGCCCAGGAATCAATGCAATCCCCTAAAAGCTCATAACTCGGAGGTAATTATAAGAAGCATCAATTACCCAGCAATGTGGATTTCATGAATTCAATTAATTTGCATGGCGATCGATACAGGCGGGTTCGCTAGGGTCCCCGGGGGAAGTTAGGACATTGTTCTGCACACTATTGATTTTACAATGTAAAACAAAACCTCTCTCCCCGAATTCATAGATGCCCATTCAGCCATATTAACTTTCAGATCATTTATTTTTGTATGTCTTTCAACTCTGTTTGTTGCTATCACACAGATGCAGAGTATTACATTGTAGGGAATAATTGAATCAATACAGTCATGCTACGCCAGACCTCCCTGACTCAAAGAAGAGATGCTGGTTGGCAAGCTGTTCATATTCTTGTCCTCTGCTGTCCCCAGCCAACCCCCCAGCCCCATCCAAACACTCCCTCTCCTAACCAGGCCACTTTCCCAATGGTAAGTCCCCGACTCCATCCAATTTATCTACCTGATTCAAGAGAAACTTGGACCACAGGTAGAGAGATATGGTTAGACAGTAGGAAGAACTTTTCTTGCGGTGGATGGCAGCTCAAGAAGGGTTGGAGAGAAAAGAGGACATCCTTTTCCAAAAGGTCTTCAGAACCAAAAAGATCCTAGCACGATGGTGGCTTAAGTCAGAGGTATGAACCCAATGACCTCCCAGTGACCCTTGTCTCGGCCAGTGAAGGAGGCATGTATATCCCGGGCTGGGGGAAAAGGGTTTCTTTTCCTCTCCCAGAGGCAATGAGGTTAAGGAGATGGCATCTCCCCAAAGTTGTCCCTCTTCTCTTGGAGAAGGCCAAGTTTAATAGGAGGAGTGGTCATTGAAAAAGTCAGGGGCCCATAAGCCTTCCTCCTATTCTCCCCAGATTGGGTGCCCTCGGCCCTGCTGAGGTCCTGAGGCCCTGATCCCTCCCTACCCAGCCAGCCAGCCTCCCCATCCTCCCCGAAAGAGGCCAGGCTGTACTCTCAGCAGCATCCAGAAACTCCTGTGCACATGTACACACACAGACACACGGCCGTCCAGTGACAAGGCTGGGGGCCACACACCCCGGAGAGCATGAGCTAGGGCTTCTCCGCCTCCCCCAACCAAGCCCCAACTCCGCAAACCACCCTCAGCACCCCCTGTCTAGAGAAGGAGAGAAGCCTTTTTTTAATTTGCCTCTGCCCCCCGCCCCCTGTCAGGATATTAGACAGCTAAACAGCCCGGCGCCTGTTTCCTTCAGATAACCAGTTCCTGACGAGCCCCCTAATTGTCCCCAGAATCTCAGCGCCAGTGTATAGAGTAGGTCATTTAACCAACAGTACACACAACTAAATAAAAATCCATTTTCCAAGAGAAAATTCTATTCTTATCAGAGTTTTGCAAGAGGGTTGCAAGCGGCCCATGTTAATTGAAGCTTTCATGTTTGTAGGAGGAGGCCTCTAATCAACGCCACAAAGGAGGCTGATTCACTGCAGTGGGCCCCTCAGCCGAGGACCGGACTCTGGGGAGACAGTGATGGGGGATAGGGGAGAGGACAGAGGGCTCAGGCCAGCCACCAGACACCACAGAGTCCCAGTCACTGCCCAGGCCCAGAGCCAGGCCCAAAGTCATCAGGGAAGCAAGCAGCTAGGTCAGGTAGGCCACTGATGCTGGAGGTGAGCAGAGCCCAGGGTCAGACAAGCCACCTTGTGATTTGCTCAGCATGTGGCCTTGGGCAAGTCACTTGACATTTTGGAGCCTCAACCTCTGGATGATGAGAACCCTCGTGACCTACCCTGAAAACCCATTTGATGATGATCGAATAAAAATAAAATCCAGGAAAGCAAGTTTCATGTTTTGAGGGTATCCGGTGAGCCAGGGTATCTGCCATTTTATAATCCATATGGCATGGGATGCACTCTGCTGACCGCTTTGTATTTAATATTTATTGAAAATTATTATTTATTGAGATTGCTTATCTTGTTTAATCTTCAAGGTGGGGAGTCTTACCCCATTTCTCAGGTGAGGAAACTGAGGCTCGGAGAAGCTAAGTATCTTGCCCAAAACCTCACAGTAGAAAGAGGCAGGTTTGGGGGGCGCCTGGGTGGCTCAGTCGGTAAGCATGGCTCAGGTCATGATCTCGCGGTCCGTGAGTTCGAGCCCCGCGTCGGGCTCTGTGCTGACAGCTCGGAGCCTGGAGCCTGTTTCAGATTCTGTGTCTCCCTCTCTCTCTGACCCTCCCCTGCTCATGCTCTGTCTCTCTCTGTCTCAAAAATAAATAAACGTTAAAAAAAAAAAAAAAAAAAAAAAGAGGCAGGGTTGGGATTCAAACCTCCTGTCTTCAAATCCAGAATCCAAGCAGCTTCCTCTTATCTGAGCTGCTTCTCCTAAAATGAGGTGGGAGGGCCCAGCCAGCCTTTCCTCCCTACCTTCCTGCCTGCCCTCCACTAACCCTAGAAATGATTAACATCCAGACACACACATGCATCATTTCCTTTGCTCCTCACAGCAGCCTCCAAAGCAGCTAGGAGGTACCTAGAAACAAGAAGACAGGCCTTGCAGGAATGTGTGCGGGTTAATGAGATAACATCCAAAAAGAGTCAACCCTGTCTGGACCATGATAAGCTCTCAAGGACCAGCAGGCCCAGCATCCAGAACGATGTGATGTTTTTACACTGGGTATGTCCAGTGCCTTCCACACAAGAGCTGCCTGAAAAGGCGTACTTAGCAGCAGTAGTCAAATAATCCCCATTTTCCAGGTACAGAAACTGAACTCAGAGGATGCCCATGAGTCCCCAAGCCATACGGCCAGTGATGGCCAGTGTCGGGATGCCTTTATTAGACGCTTCAGCCACAAACCCATGACCAGTTGGCTGTACTCCTGTCACCCAGGGCTTTGGAAAGGCCACTGCTGATCAGGTCTGACGTGGGAGGGAGGGAGGAGAAATCCAAACATGGGGCTGCCTGGGTGCTATGGACTAAATTGTGTCCTCCCCCCTCCTTAAATTCATATGGGGAAGCCCTATCCCCCCCCACCCCAATGGGGAGGTGGGCCTTCAGGAGGTGACTAGGCTCAGGTGTGGTCATGAGGGTGGGAGCTTCGTGATGGGATTGGTGCCCGTAGAAGAAGAGACCCCAAATCTGTGGGCACACTGATCTCAGACTTCCAGCCTCCAGAACCATGACGAACAAATGTCTGTTGTTTAAGCACGCCGCCCCACTCCTGCCCAATCTGTGGTATTTTGTTGTGACAATCCAAGCCAACGAGCCCAAGCTATTGATGTGGGGCCATCAAAAGCACAATTCATGTACTCTGGGTATGACACCTGGTCCTAGGGACAGAAGTGATGACAGTCCTCACCCTCAGGGTCCTTGGAGGGGAGGCTAGAGATCTACAGCCACTGGACAGCTACAGACCTACAGAGACAGTGGCAGGGAGGAGAGAGGCTAGAAGAGAAGGGAGAGATGGTCTGGGAGCTGGGAGTATCTTCAGAGGAGCAAGAACAAGGAGAGCAGTTGAACTTGCCAGGCCGGATCAAGCTAGCAAGAATTGATGTTCATTCCTTCAACACTACTTACCTAGCATCTGCCAGTTCCGTGCCAGGGTCTGGGGCTCAGAGATGAAGGTGAATTGACAAGAGGCGTCCACACCAGGCAGAGCCATGTTTGAGTAAGGCAGAGAGGGCTTTAACAGAGGTCTGCCTGAGCCCCCGAGAAGAGGAGTTAGCTTTTCAGTTGCCACTTCAAGGATGTTTAGGGTTAGGAGTATGCTGGAGAAGGAACTGGGAGGTGAGTGGTTTACCAGGAACTTCTGCACCTTCACGTGAACTCAGTTTATAACTTCACGCACTGGGATAAGCCAACAAAGAAGACACCAAGGTCCAGAGAGCTCCAGTGACTTGTTCAAGATCACAGGCCTCGCTGGGAGCGAAATGGGATACAAACCCAGATCTCTGGACCCTGAGTACAGTACTCTTCCCGCTACTCCAAGGCATTTAGGTACGGGGTGCAAAATACAAAGTGGCTAGGTAAAACCAGGACTTCACACCAGGGGGGGTAAATGGGCACCGGGCTGAGCCTACATGGTTGGCCGGCCCAGAGTTCCCTGGGGCTCAAAATCTCCAGCAGGCAGGACCTGTGCCCAGCTGTGTCTGCAGAGTGTCAGGGACACTTGGCCTCCAAAGGAAAGGATGAGGTGCAGGCAGACCACGTCAAGATGAGCTGAGTGATTGCTACAAGGGTAGTGACCTCGAGCTTCTGCCTTCCCTCGAGTGAGTGGGATCTGCTGAAAGACGATGATGAAGATCAGCGGGCCACCTGCACTGAATCAAGGCCAAGGTGGGATGCATCAGGACCCACAAGCCTCCTTACTTGTTTAACCAGCTCAGCCGACTCCATCTGCCTTGACAGCAGCCAGGGCTTTTTGCGTGCCAAGAGCATTTAGAAAAACTCTTATAAAAACAAGAGAAGGCTACTGACCTGAGTGTTCTGATTATGAAAGAGCGACTCCCAGGGAAGCTCAAAGTGGGTGACTCAAAGTCTCCTAACTGGTCCCCTGTCCTTCCCGCTCCATTCCCTCCATTCTGTTCTCTGCTCTGAAGCCAGAGTGATAACCCTCAGGTACAACATAACCATGTCACTCTCTTGCTCAGAACCCATCAATGCTTCCTCACCATCCTGGGGATAAAATGCAAAGGTTTTGCTGGCAGATCAGACCCTTCCTTATGTCCTGCTGCAGGCCTTTCCAGGAACCTCCAGTCTTCATATTCAATGTCCCTACCAGACAGCTCCCCGTGTGCCAAGCCCCATCCTGTGCCTGCTGTTCCCTTATCCTGTAACATCCCACCTCTACCATGCATCCCCCCATGTGTGGTAAATTGCACTCGTGGCCACCATTCTGAAAAGGTGGAGGATAGGACTCCACTAAACAGGTACAATACCTTTACCTACCTCTTACCTTGTGTTCGGACATTCCAGTTGCTTTGGCGCATGGAACTTTGGTGGGAAGGTCATAACTAAAGGTTTGAAAAGTGCTTCTGTGCTTAGGCTTACTCTCCCATGCTCTTCCAGTCACCATTAGAGACCTGCCCGCCCCAGGAGGAGGAGAAAAGATTCACGGGGCAGAGCTGCCTGATCAGGCCCAGCTGACCCCCAGGGGCAACAAGAGGGAAAAGGCTGGATCAGGACAGCCACCCAGCCAAGCCCAGCGGAGATCAGCCGGCCTTCAGGCAACTCGCAGAAACATGAACTGAATAAGCCGTCGTGGTTCTGTGCCACTGAGACATTATAGTATATTATAGTAATAGCTGATGGATATATCATTTTAGCCTGAATCGTTTCTAGCGGTTCATCAGTCCTCAGCTGAGGCTGATGTCATTTCTTCTCAGGAGTCTGACTCAAGTCCCTCACCACTTACACAGTTCTGAGTGAGTGCTCCCTCTCTAGCCCCCCCTAGCACCCAGCATTTGGGCAGCACGTAGCACACACTGGGTTCTATTTCGTTGTACCTGTCTCCCCCACAGGACTTGGAGCTTCCTGAGACCAGAGATGGCAAGTTATTCACACCCTCTGACACAGAGGGTTTCAGGGACTATTTGTTAGAGGGAAAAACACGGAGTTGACCTTTCCCGAGTGATGGAAGCAAGGAGGACTCCTCCCTTTTCCACCCCAGCCCACCACCATCACAGAAAATGCCCCAAGTGGGAAGACGACTTAAGTGAGCGCCCCATACCTCCTGATGGCCACTTGCACACGCGCATGCGCATACTCGAACTTTGCGAGTACCCAGGCTGCACGTTCCCGCCCGCCTGCTTGCTTGGTGACGAAACGCTTTTTGAACCACTTTGCTCCATCTTTCTGCAATATCCTCCAGCAAATCAAGCATCCCCTTCTTGGGATGTTTTCAATCTGTTTTATGTTGATTTTAATTAAAGAATCCGAAACTGAACAAACAGTTCCTAGCAGGTGGCCATACAAGTGTGAAATAAGCAAACTGTTTTATCTGCCACAAACTCTGCTAGTAAATTTCTTCAAATTAATCCCAGCCTCCGAGAGTCTGCTGATTCCAAGGAGAAGGCTAAGCAATCCCAGCCCCCAAATATTTGCTTTTGTTACAGCTCCTGGAGCCAATGACTGGTGGTGTCCACCTTTGCTCCACCCTCATCCACTTTGTCACCGAGACCCATCTCTCTGGCACTCTTATGGCCAAACGCATATGCCCACAACAGGGCTCATGGGCCCACAACTCCCGGGCTCCACGGCCAGGATGGTCAGGTGCTCAGGTGAGAGCTCGCAGCCCTGTGTCTTTGGAGCACTGCCACCTCCCAGCCACTCACTCCCGCTGCCAATGCTCCCACCTCAGCTTGGCCCAGCTCACCAAAGTTCAGCTGTTCCCAGGGAAGAACACACCCGGAGGCCTAGGACAAGCCTTGCTTTCCTCCCCATGGTACAGCCCAGAAATGAAAGGAACCCCAGCAAAAATGACATCACCCAGTCCTAGTAAGGATGTGAGTAAATGGGTCTCTCCTCCAGCACTGACAGAAGCACAGGCTTTCTGGAGGCCAGTTTGTGCATAACAAAAGCTTTAGAGTTCTTCTTACTTTGGGATCCAAAAATTCCACATGTAGGACGCTACCCAAAAGAAAATAATCATTAATATATACATTAGGTAAACGTTTACCTCAGAGCTGTTTATAACAGCAAAAACTTGGAACAATCTGTTGCTCGACAGTAAGGAATTGGTTAAATAAGCAATGGTAGGCATAGCCGTGCAAAATATTACAGAGTACTATTTAATACATAGAAAATAATCTTGTGATTTTAGTGGAAAAAGCAAGTTACATGGCAATATATCCAGCATGAATTCATTCCTTTTAGTTTCTTATGTATGTAATATATCCTATGTGTAGTATAAATGCATCGTATGTATATTACTCGAGGTATGTAATATGTGTGGGTGGGCACACGTAAGAGGAAAAGGCTGGAAGGCTACAGACTGAAACCAATAGTTGTCTAAGTATTGGCAATATAAGTGATAGCTCTCTTTTGTTTCTTTTCTTATAATCAGTATTTCATTAATTTTCTCATTTTGAGATCCCTGGCTGGGGAGTCTGGACTCCTGGGTTGTGACTCGTTGTGATACTAACAGAAACTTAGTATAATGCCAGCTCCTGACCTAACTGAAAGCCGGCTCTGGAGTCGTGAACATGATGCTGTGTAGATTTCCTGATGTGCATACGGTGTGAGAGAAACCCCGATTCCACTTTCGAGCTCTACAGTGCGTCCTGTGCTGCACACGCAGCGAGAGGAAGAGGGGCGGGAAACTAGAAGCCACAGCCTGGGCACAACTGTACCATGCGGTACTTGGGTACCCTGGTCACGGTCCCCTCAGCCCCAGAGCTGGGAGTCTCTAAGCTGAAGGGGCCTGCGCTGGATGCCGGGCACGATTCTATTCCACACTTAATGCAAAGGCGTGCTACTAGGTAGGAACCTGCGTTTCTGCCCCACCGTAACTGCAGGGCCATCCCTAGAGGACAACAGTCCTCTGGCCATCCCCAGAAGCATGCAACGTGAGCTCAAGTACAAAGAACAGGTGTAGTCAGCTGCCGCAGGGCCTCCACCCCGCACTACCCCCTCCGCCAGGTGGCACCAAGCCTCCTCCAGGCTGCTTCCCCACTGGGGGGCCTGCACTGCTCCCCTCCACTTCTTCCAGGGCCAGCACTGCCCTCAAGCTTTGAGAAGCCACACCTGCAGGGCAGCAGGCAGCAAGGGGGGAAAAATCTCTGCATTTGTTAAGGTGACACTAGCTGCTGTACAGATAAGCACCTAAATCTCATTGACTGGATACAATAAAAGTTTATCTCTTGCCCACAGTACAGCCCAATGGGAAGTCAGCTCCCCGTAGTCATCCATATACAGAGTCTCTTTCCATGTGCGGCTCTACCTACCCCTAGGACCCCAGAGTCCTCTCCTGTCCATGGTAAGTGGAGGAGGGGGGTGAGGTTTGCACAAGAAGAGGTTCTAAAGGGCTGTGGCTGGAAGTGCTCATCACCTCTGCTCATAACTCATTAGCCCAGGAATGAAAGGAGCCACATCTAATGGCAAGGGAGGCTGGGAAATGCAGTCCAGCCATGTGCAGCCCAGGGAGGAGTGGCCAAGGACTGGTGACCAACAGCGGGCTCTGTCCCTCCTCGGTCCCCACTTTCTGGGTGACCCTCTTGGGGGCATCCCAGCAGTGCAGACTCACACCCCATTGCTGTCCAGAGTTTCTCCATTTCCTCTAGGACCCACATACTCGTCCTAGTGGGAGTGAGTAGCCAAGGGCGGTGCAACACTGAGAATACTGGGAACACAGAGGGCTCTCAAAACCCTGTTGAGGATCAGACAGAATGTACCCCTCAGTCCCTCACAACCCAAACACTGAGAAATCCTGGAGGTCTCAAAGACCACAACACTGCCAGAAATGATGACTTTCTTGCAGTCTTTCTCACTGAGTGCTGGGCCCCAGCGGCACCTTCTAAAACTCTCTCTTGGCTGCATGGCCTGTGCTCCCCAGCCTGTCTTTCTGCTTCTCTGACTTCAACTCTGCCTCTCGCTGGGCCCCCTCTCTCCTTACTCCTCAAATGACAGTGTTCCCAGGTAGCAACTTCCACGCTTTCTTCCTTCCTTCTCCCCCTCCCTGGCTCCTCCCCTGGTGAGCTCACCTCAGGCATCCCTGAGCATCCCACCTCAGGCACCGCCTTTCACCAAACCCATGTGTCTGCCCAGCCCTCTCTCCTAAAATCTGGACCTACATTTCCCACTGCCTGCTGGTCACACGTGCCTACATGTTCTGACTTGTCATGTGCAAAGCTGGGCTCACTGCCAATCTTCCTGGAATCCTCCATCCTGCCTCTCCTGGTTGATGGGCCCACCATCCACACCAGTGCACAGGGAAAGTCCTGCAGGTGCCCCTAGCATCCGCTGTCTGGTCCCACCCAGGTCTAGCTCTTGGTGCCTCTGGGTACTGTTTTCCTCAGGCCCTTGTCCTCCACTCTCCAGACCACCCAAGAGACTCCTGCCTGGTCTCCTTCCTGCCAGTCTTCCCACTCCAACCTATCCTCTTCAAAGAAGCCAAAGGGCTCTCTCTAAAAACACAACTCTTACCAAGCCACTCCTTCCCAACATGCAAGGTGTGGGGCCCTCGGGGCAAGACCAAACTCCTTAGTCCCACAAGAATGCCTGCCACCTTCTGGGCACCCTCCGCCCTCTCCATTCCCACTTACCTCCATCTGCTCCTCCCCGTCCTCTCCGGGTGGCCTCTGGCACGGCTTCCCCTGCCCACTAGGCCCACCCAAGCCCCATGACTGTGCTCACACCCTTGGGTCTCTGTGTGTGTCTCCTTTCCACCTGGACAATTCCACACATCTTCCCTGAGCAGGATCCCCCCCACACCCTAATGGAATAAGAACCCCCACCCCTGGGGTTCCCAGTACTG
Source organism: Neofelis nebulosa (assembly GCF_028018385.1). Classification (NCBI taxonomy): domain Eukaryota; kingdom Metazoa; phylum Chordata; class Mammalia; order Carnivora; family Felidae; genus Neofelis; species Neofelis nebulosa. The sequence goes on from NC_080791.1 coordinate 14,348,076, forward strand.
TTTTCTACCCTGCAGCCTCTCTCACCACACTGTTACACTCCTGTGTTTCTGGTCTAATCCCCCCAAGCCCCCCACTGGGCAGGGAGCTCCTGAGGGCCAAGCACAGGGGCTGGCACTTACAAGGGCACAGGAAGCTTCTGGAAGGAATTAAGTCCCCCTCACTCTCCTGCTCAGGCCAGGGTGCAGCAGGGAGACACGGACGTACCAGGAGGCACTGGAAGGACAGGTTTCCTGCCAGACCCTCTTCTGCAGCGGGACCTTGAGGAACCTGGCCAACACCCCTCTTTGCTCCTCTGCTGAAGCCGCCTTGGCCATAACCTTGAAGGCACAAAGCCGGCAAGGACCCTCTCTGCAGCAGCGGGCCCTGCATGCTGATGAGGCAGCGGAGGGGCAGGCGGCCCACACTCCCTTCCTCCTCCTGGGAGGAGAGAGCAAGACGGGGCTGGCAACAAACAAAGGAAATCCTTCCCCTTCATCTCCTGATCCATGCCCTCTCTCAGAACTGCTTATCGGAATCTCGCAACGATTGCCATGCCACCGGCTTCCAGGAATGTCACTCCCGCATGTGGCAGCAGCCTGAACTTGGAAGCCAGACTCACCACCACCACAGTGCTGCCAGACTGCCTCCCCAGCCCAGGGTGCCCAGAGCCGGCACCCAGCCAAGAGGCTGGAGGGCATGCCCCTACCCAACCTGGGGCTCGGGGATCCATCAGGGTTAACCCACAAGAGCCAAACAGGTACGGGCATCACCCTCCATATCCCCCGCCGCACACACACCCATGCACACTGACTCCAAGACACGGGCACACACCCCCACCACATGTATAGGCAACATGCACAGAGGTAGATACGCACCTGTCATGGAGCAAACACCATCACCCTCAGCTCACGTTACTCCTTGTGCCCACCATCCCACCAAGAAGCACAGACCAGGCCCTGGCTGCACCCCTGGCACAGAGCTAGGTCCAGGGGAAACAGAGTGCAGCCCCATGTCAGGGCAGCAAGGGCCACAAGGGAAGGACAAGAGGGAGAGGGGCAGAAGGCCAGCCTGGGTACCTGGTGCCATCTGCCTGAGGAGTGAGGAGGCCGGTAAGAGGAGAGAAGGTGGGAGGCACCCTGGGAACTAGAAAGAGCGGGACGCCCCTCACCTGGGTGAGATGCCCTCTTACTGGGGGTGCCCAGCCTTTGAGCCCAGGTGAATGGTCTAAACTCTGCATATTTACTATTTCCACTGTGTCCTCTCCACGGTCATTTCTGTATATGGAAGCCAAAATGGTCTTCTAGAATCTGATCTTCCCGCTTTCTGCGCAGTGGCTTCTTATCAGTCTGGGCAAAGTCAGAAGCCCTTTCCCACCATCTACAAGTTCCCAAGAGATCTGGCCACTGCCCACCTCTCGGCTCTCCTGACACCGTAACAAAGTTACATTTTCACTTGCTTGTCTCCCCGCGAGAAAGCAAGCCCACTGCAGGCCAGGACTCTGCCACTCCACTGTTGTACCCACAGTGCGAGAGTAACACCCACCGTGTGGCAGGCTCAGGATACACATGTCCTGACTACAGCTCCTGCCTCCAGAGTGGCACTGAGAAAAGAGCAGACACACTCACCCTCCAGGCTTCTCTCACACTTGGCTCAGGGGTTCTTAATCAGAGACCTGTGGATCACTAGGAGGGTCCATGAAAGGGTTGCAGAAAGTCCTTGAACTCTTGGAAATTAAATATGAAACAAGTTCACACACATACAAACACTTTTCTGGGGAAGAGGATCCATGCCTGCCATGAGATACATAGGAGGGCAAGGATCCAAGGAGCTCGAGGGAGAAAGATGGGGACACGCAGGAACATTCTGTGTGGTTCTGGCCCCCAGAGGGGAGGGTCAAGTGCAGCCTATAGACACCTGCAAGGCAGGTGCATTAAGTACTCAAGAGCATGCACACGCAGGTTCAGGACTTGAGTGTGAAGATATTCCCAGGGAGCGGATCAGAGTGGGCCCCTGGGGACATGTGGACAACAGTCCCTCAGTGCACATTCTCATCCTTCCTGGCTCTGAGGAAACAGAAAGGGAGAGACTAAGTTGGCTGAAGCAGTGGAGAGGTCCCAGAAATGGGAGGGAGGACAGAAGGTCTATTTCATTTACTTTTTTTTTTTTTTGAGAGAGAGAGAGAGAAATAGAGAGCAGGGGAGGGGCAGAGGGAGAGGGAGAGAATCTTAAGCAGGCTCCACACTCAGTGTAGAGCCCAAGAGGCTCAATCTCACAACTGTGGTATCATGACTAGAACCAAAGTCAAGAGTCAGACACTCAACTGACTGAGCCACCCTGGTGCCCCAGGTGGCCTGTTTTGTAGCCTGACCTTGGCAAACATTTTCCAGGACCAGCAGCACAGGAGAAGGACCTTGCCAGCCTCAGAGCAGTACTGCAGGGCAGTGAGGAGCAGAAACTTTGAGGGCCCACAGATTTGTACCGGTTGCCTAGCTGTGCCACTAACTGACTGCGTTACCCCAGGCAAAGGACAATCTCTGGAGTCACAGTGTTCTCATCTATAAAAGGGAGGTAAAATAGAACCTTCCTTACAGGGTTGTTTTGAAAATTAAATGCAATTATATTCGTAAACACTTGGCCAGTGCCCGGCATACCTAAGTGAGAACCAAAATAAATGTAGAGAAACTTCAGTCCAGAGGTGTTAGGTTTGAAGACCCCTGGGCTTTGTTCACCCTCTCTCCCTCCACGTTATGGCCACTTTTTCATCTGTGTACATCAGACCAGGTGAAACAACCACAGTCACACCCAAGTATTCTAGAGGAGTCTACACAGAGGGCCTGGCCAAGGTGTGAAGGCTTGTTACACTAAGGACCCCTTGGGTGCGGTAAGGTGCCTGGATTGGGTTCCTGCTCTCTTTCTTAACTTACCTTGAGACATCAAGAGGGACACCTCAGCCCCAGCTCAGGGACCAAAGTTAGGTGGGAAACTAAGAAGGGGTTTGTTAACTTCTGTTTAAGTATCTATTATGGGTTGAATTAAAGGGAAATATGATTATCTCCATTCTTGAGGTAAAGAAACTGGGGATCAGAATGATTAAAAAGACCCTAAGGTCACTGTAGTAGGCCATATAATGTCCCCCACATCTGAGATGTCCACATGCTAATCACAAACTCTGCAAATATGTTACCTTACCCAGCAAAAACAACATCATACATTTGATTAAGTTAAGGACCTTCAGATGGGGAGATCATTATGGATTATTTGGCCCAATGTAATGACAAGAATCTTTAAAAGTAGAATAGGCAAGCAGAAGAAGTCAGAATGATTCCATGAGAAGGATTCAACTTTCTTTTGCTGCTTTTGAAGATGTAAGAAGAGGCCACAAGCCAAGGAATGTGGGTGGCCTCTAGAAACTCAAAAATGCAAGGAAGCAGGTCCTATCCAGATCCTACAGAAAGGAATACAGCCTTGCCAATACTTTGATTATGTTGAGCACAATGAGACTTGTGTCAGATTTCTGACATACAGAACCATAAGATAATAAACTTGTGTTATGTGAGCTGCTAAATTGGTAGTAATTTGTTATAGCAGCCACAGAAAACTGATACAGTCACACACAGTTTATGGGGGAGTGAAGATTCCAACTCAAGTTGGCATGGGTGTATTTTGAAAACTGAGTTGACAGGAATTGCTGATGTATGGGGTATGTTGTGTGAGAAGAAGAGAGGAATCGAAGATGACTTCAGGGTTCTTCCTGAGAGCTGCTTTTTGCTGAAGTGGGAAGCCTGTGGAATGAGAAGGTTTGGGGGAGAAAACTAGAAGTGGAGGTATGGACATGTCACATTAGCAATGCCTAGTAGATATCCAAGCAGAGATGTTCAGTAAGCAATGGGACATAGGAACTCAGAGCTCAAAGCAGATTCAGGCTAGAAATAAAGATAAATGTGGGAATCACTGCCATGAAGATGGCATTTAAAGCCAGAAAACTGAATGAAATCACCTAGGAAGACAGAGAAGAGAAGATGTCCAAGGACTGAGCCCTAAACTTTGGAGAGATAAGGAAGAATCAGCAAGGAAGATGAGAAGAGGCATTCAGAGGTCCAGAAGAGGTTCACTAGAGCCTTAAATCCTCTTGGTAGCTCAGACAACAATCACATTTTGGAAGCTGAGAAAGACAAGTGATGACTGACTTAGTGGACCCAGGAATGTTGAATCCCCAGCTAGCAACAGGAAAAGCTGATAATCAACCCACTGCAATATATACAGCAAAAATCCATAAAAGACTCAGGTACTGACAGCACCAGATATCTCTGGAAACTAGGGCAGGGTGGGAAGGACATAAAATAAGAAAACTTAGACAAAAGCTGTTCTGAGAAGCTTGAGGCCATGAGCACAGTCACTTAAACTTCTCTGGGACTAATTTCCTCAACTACAAATCTAGAAAATGGGGATGGTGGCCTATCTCACATGATTGTTTTGAAAAGGAATTAAATCAAATGGAAAGAATTGTCCACACACATTGACACCACTTCCTCTTCTACCATTCTCTCTAGAACTCACTCCAACAGGCTTTTGTCCACACAGCTCTAGGAGACATCTCTCATCCAGGTCACCAGTGACTTCTGCATTGCCAGATCCAACAGCTAGTTCTGTATCCTCATCTTTTTCATCAGACTCTTTGACAGAAATGACCACTCACTCTTCCCTAAAACCTCTTCTTCACTTGCTTCAGGGCTACTCTCCTGGTTGTCCTTCACTTTCATAGGTCACTCCTTCTCAGACCCCTTTCCTGATTCTTCCCTCTCCCATCCATGACTGCTGAGAAACTGCCCTTCCCCTACCTGTGGCAAAAGACTGGTGGTTTATCCTCTAGAAAGGGTAGAACACAGGTCTCTGAACTACATGTCAACCAGCACAATTGAAGGGATGAGTACCAGATCACAAACAATGGAAATCACTTATTGTGTAATACTAACTATGGGATCCTGAGACTTCCAGAGCTGATCACCGACTTGGTTCTAGAAGGCTGGGAACAAGACCTTTATCCTTCAGGAAGGAGCTTGGTAGGACCACCTGGGGAATATGACCAGTCCAAGAGGAGAGACCTAAGACACTGACATTGTTGATCTAACATCCCACAGAAGTTGACAAGTACCTCCCTTAAGCTCAAAGTTTCTAATCACCTCTTTCATTTGCTACTCGAGTCACTAGCTGATGGTCAACGATTCTCAGATATTTGAGGGGGGAAAAGCCTCTACTACAAAAGAGAGAGGCCAAATCAAACAAAGAAAACATAACTGGGAGGAAACAAACTATCTAGAGGAAGAAAATTTCTAAAAGAAAAAGCATCTTTAATATCCTCAGAGATAAAGGAAGATACTGCATCCACAAAATAAGAATAGGATGATATAAGAAAAGAATATAAGAACAAAAATGAAATTTTTGACATTTCTAATAACAAAAATGAAAAACTCAATAGAAAATATGAAAGATAAATTTAAGTAAATATCTCATAAAGTAAAGCAAAATAAATGAAAAATAGAAGAGAAAAAAATAAGGAAATTAGGACACCAGTTTAGGAGATTTGATCTCAAATTATAAGAGATCAAGGAAAAAAACAGAAAAAGAAATCTTTGATAAAATAGTTTATGAAATTTTCCCAAAATCAGAGCATGAATTTCCAGATTGAAAGGGCACACCATGTGCCAAAGTACAAGTGATGAAAATAAATTCACACTAAGACACATATTATGAAATTACAGAACACTAAAACAAAAAAGAAAATTCAAGCGTGGCTCAGTTAAGCATCCAACTCTTGATTTTGGCTCAGGTCATGATATCAAGTTTGTGAGATTGAGCCCCATGTGGAGCTTTGTGCTGACAGTGCAGAGCCTACTTGGGATTTTCTTTCTCCCACTCTCTCTGCCCCTCCCCTGATACCTCCCTCCCTCCCTCCCTCCCTCCCTCTCTCTCTCTCTCTCCCTCTTTCTCAAAATAAATATTTTTTAAAGAGAAAATTCAAAAAGAAAAAAAAAGGATAAGTCACAATCAATATATCAGAAATTGGAATACTCTTAAGACTTTTCAACAGCAATACTAAATTCAAGAAGGCAAGGAAGCATTGTGTTTAACGTTCTGAAAGAAAACAATTTAGAATTCTGTATCAGTCAAGATAGGCTTGATTATGCTGCACTAACAGACAACTCCAAAATCTCAGATGCTACCTGTGTAACTCAGTTCAGCAGGTACCTCAGCTGTTAAAGTCTCCACCTGTTTCCATGGTAGAAAAGGGAATATGACAAGTGAATTAGCAGCTCTTTAAAAAATGCTATCAGAGGGGCGCCTGGGTGGCGCAGTCGGTTAAGCGTCTGACTTCAGCCAGGTCACGATCTCGCAGTCTGTGAGTTCGAGTCCCGCGTCAGGCTCTGGGCTGATGGCTCGGAGCCTGGAGCCTGTTTCCAATTCTGTGTGTCTCCCTCTCTCTCTGCCCCTTCCCCGTTCATGCTCTGTCTCTCTCTCTGTCCCAAAAATAAATTTAAAAAAAACGTTGAAAAAAAAAAATTAAAAAAAAATGCTATCAGAAAGTGATACACATCACTTCTGCTCACATCTCCTTGACCATAGTTAGTTACAAGGACTTGCTTAACTTCAAATAGTCAAAGAAGTGCAAACTTACCATGTACCCAGAGAGACCTAGATATATATAATTACCAATCCATCCTTTAGTCACTAAATATTTGGTTTACTCTCCTCACCAAGCAACATACACATCCTCTCCCTAAAGGCAAGAACCCAAAAGTTCCATCTAGTCATAGCAACAAACACAAAGTACAATATCTCTGGATTATGTTTCATAGTGTCTCCATTAGATCCAGAATAATCTGGATGTTCTTAATCTGGAGACATATAAAATAAAAATATGTTTTCTGCTCCACACACCTAATATACAGTGGTGGAACGGTTAGGATAACCACAAAAGCCAGTCCCATTCAGAAAGAAAAAGAATGAAAATAGACAGAAGACACTGGTCCATAGCAATTCTGAAATCCTGCTGGGCAGACATTTTTAGATTCTCATTCCTGAAAAGGGATGTTACTAGATTAGGCTCTCATTATGTTCTCTGGGAGTAGTTCCTTTGTCCATTATATTTCATTTCCCTTGGCTCTTTCTATTATTCTCCTTAGCCATATCTGAAGTAAATGTAAAGGAATATGTTATCATTGAGGGCTGAGCCTCTTTATCAGATCACTTGCTACTGACAAATAGGGTCATTTTAGGTTTTTGAATAATCTTTCTCAATCCAGACTGATGGCTCTTTTGGCTATACAACTCTCTCAATATCTTCTCTCCTTACCTATTTGATTCTGTCAGCAATAAAATCCAGCCCACATTTATTTTAGAGACATAGTTCCCACAGTTATGTATTTGATTTCTCATATCCATATCTTCTCCATCTAAAGATCAGTGTACCTTAGGCTTATCAGGAGAGTATGTGGGAGAACAACAGCCTTAGTTTCTTTTCCTTCCTTCAAACATTTGTCTTATGAAAAGAATAACGAGGTGCCACATCCTCAAAGGATCTTTATCTGAAGCATCTTAACCTAGTCAGTTTTTAACAGTGGGAGTGAAGGCCATGCCACAAAAATAAATTTTAAGTAGTCTTTGCCACTCAGATTTTCTCTCAATTTTATCTCCTACTATTTGGAGTCTAAAATTAAGTGGCTTTTCCAAATATTTCAAGGCTCTGAATTTTGGAAAAATCTCTATTCACTTTTATTTCTGTTTGCATAGTCACCGATTCTTTTGTGAGCATACTCTTTCTTACAATTTTGGCAAGTACAGTCAATAATAACCAAACAGGAAGTGCCTGAGTCGTTCAGTCGGTTGAGCATCCAACTCTTGATTTTGGCTCAGGTCATGATCCCAGGGTCATGGGATCAAGCCCCACATCAGGCTCCATGCTGAGTGTGGTTTCTGCTTAAGATTCTCTCTCTCTCTTTTTCTATCTCCCTCCCTCGCTCCCTCCATTTGCCCCTTTGCCCCTCTCCCCTGCTCAGATGCTGTCTAAAATAAAAATAATAACCAAACATATGCTAACATACTCTTTTTCCATGCTTTCATCTTGAGTTTAAATATCTTTAAGAATGTGTTCTGATTCCCAGACTATTTTATTAAATATTTCCCACTGCATAATGTAAATTACCATCTTTACAACTTCTAATAAACTTTTCTTCCAGTTCACTAAACAGCCCTAGGCTAGGCCACCTACAATAGCCTTTTTGTTTTATTAATATCCCATTTCTAGTAATCTATCTTGATCTCAGTCAGAATGAGCTAGATTATGATGTATGACAACAAACAATGCCTAAATTTCAGTAGTTTAAATCAATGAAAGTTTTATTTCTTGACCAGCTACATGGTAGGGAAACATATGTCCCAAGTCATTCTCATTCAGGGACCTAGACTCACAGAGCCTCCAACATCTCAAATGTGTCAGTCAGAGTAGCAGAGAGAAAACATGGTGAGTTACACACCTTCTCTTAGAGTCTTCTGTCCAAGGAATACGTTCTACTTCTAATCACATTTTGTTGTCTAAAACAAGTCATATCACAATGCTAACATCAAGGGACAAAGTTATATAATCCTGTCTTGTGGCTAGAAAAGGGAGAACTAGAAATATTGGTAAATGACATTAAAGGCCACCATAATGCTATACCCAGCCAAACTATCATCTGGTATGAAGTACAATAATTAGAAATTTCAATTTTTCAAACTCTCACAAAGTTCATCTCTGTTCTATATTTTTTCATAAGGCTGCATAGCATGTCTTCCACCAAAACAAGAGAGTAGGCAAAGGAAGGGGAAGGCACAGACAGAAACAAAGGTATTTCCTAGATGGAGATGAAGAGAGATCCTAGAATGACAACTGTTCACAACACATAGAAAACAATCAGTATAGACTAGAGAACTATAAATTAACATGAATGTTCTAACCATATGTTTCCATTTGCACCATCAATCTGATTAAACTACTTGAAGATGTTCTTTACCAAAACAAGGAAGAAAAGCAAGATAGAAAAAAACAAGATTTAGCAACAAAGGAACCTAGCTTAGGAGAGAGGCAAAGTAAATCAAGAATGGCAGCAATGGAAAGACCCAGGATAACAGGGATGCAGCAAGCCTTGAAAGTGATCAGCCGAGGAAGAAGAAAAATGAAGGCCTTCAGAAGGGATGTCATCTAGACTAACAGATGAGGCTGTTAGGAGGTGTAGGAAGAGTTGTCAATGGATACACATAAAACTAAGCTAATTAAAAATAAAGGCAATTATGAACTTCAGAGGAAATGAAAAGGCAGAAAATAAAGTATACTTTATAATATAATATTCAGGGGCACCTGGGTGGCTCAGTTGGTTAAGCAGCCGACTTCAGCTCAGGTCATGATCTCTCCGTCCGTGAGTTCGAGCCCCACGTCGGGCCCTGTGCTGACAGCTCAGAGCCTGGAGCCTGTTTCAGATTCTGTGTCTCCCTCTCTCTGACCCTCCCCTGTTCATGCTCTGTCTCTCCCTGTCTCAAAAATAAATAAAACTTAAAAAAAAATTATAATATTCAATTATAACCCCTAATATTTATAATATCCAGTCATAAATATTTGCATGCGTGTAATATAAATATTAAATATTGGTATGTTTAAAATAACATAGCTATATTGGGCAGAGAAGATAACTAAATCCTCATCTATAATAAAAAGAAATTAATGGATGTTTAAAAGTAATACTAGGAATATATCCAAAGAATACAGGAGTGCTGATTCATAGAGGCACATGTACCCCAATGTTTATAGCAGTGCTATCAACAATAGCCAAATTATGGAAAGAGTCCAAATATCCATCAACTAATGAATGGATAAAGAAGATGTGGTATACACACACACACACACACACACACACACACACACACACACACACACACAATGGACTACTACTCGGCAATGAAAAAAAAATGAAACCTTTCCATTTGCAACAACATGGATGGAACAGGAGGGTATTATGCTAAGTAAAATAAGTCAGTCAGAGAAAGGCAGGTATCATATGTTTTCACTCATATGTGGAATTTGAGAAACTTAACAGAAGACCATGGCGGGGAGGGAAAGAAAAAAATAGTTATAGAGAGGGAAGCAAACCAAGAGACTCTTAAATACAGAGAACAAATTGAGGGTTGATGGGATGGGGGGGGCGAGGAAAATGGGTGATGGGCATTGAGGAGGGCACTTGTTGGGACCTGAAGCCAAGAGTATGCTGTATGCGCTGTATATTAGCTAACCTGACAATAAATTATATTTTTTAAATGATGAATTAAAAGATATCTTTTGTATTACTATTTACTTGTTATTTATAGTAATGAAGACTTGTACATATAGTAGAAGAGTTAAAACAAAGATAATGTGTCTGGGGAAGGAGCCTGGGGAGAATGGAGAGGGCTGAGAAAGGAAACCACTGTACTTTATTAAAAGCCTGATGGTGTCATTTGACTACATGCATACACTACCTTCAAGAAAATAAAAATTAAAGCAAAAAAACACAAAACTTCCTAGGTGATTCTGATACTCAGGCAAATTTAGAAACCATGAGGACAACACACTGTCCCATCCACACTGAAAACTCTGCAACAATCCCTGCTAAGTAGTTGTCCAACTCTGACTTGACTATCTCCACTACCTGGATCATTCACTACCTGTCCATCCTGCTTCTTTACAGCTCTAATTCCTAGGGTATATAAGTTAGGGATATTGCATGGTAAAAGTACAGAGGTATTGTGAAACTGTACTTTCCCAATCCATTTCCAGGAAGGTAAATAGTTAGGGACGTAATGAATGTGTCTCAATCCTCCAGCACTAAATGGATATTAAGAGGGTGAGACTGTTCATTGTGCTGGGACCCACTGCCTTGGAAATCACTTGGAAGATACTCACCCCTGGGAATGGAGGTAAGGGTTTAGAAGCTCCAGGAATTTTGTATTTAGGTCTCCTCCTCTGGCTTTGAGTGATGGCACAGCTTATGCCATCCTGAAGACTCCCAGAGATTGGGGTGGTGAGATGCCTCAGATGACAGGAAGCTGGGGGGCACCTTGGTGGCTCAGTTGGTTGGCCATCTGACTCTTGATTTTGGCTCATATCATGACCTCATGGTTCATGGGATCAAGCCCCGTGTCAGGCTCTGCACTGACAGTGTGGAGCCTGTTTGGGATTCTCTCTCTCCCCCTTTCTCTGCATCTCTCTCTCCTCTCTCTCTCACTCCTCTCTCTCTCTCTCTCTCCCTCAAAAGTAAATAAATAAACATTAAAAAAAAAAAAAAGACAGGAAGCTGGGCAAAAGAGCCTTATGATCTATACCAGGCTTTTGGGTCCAGAGAGTAGCTGTTTATCTCAATATGCAAGACCTATCTTGAAAGCATCATTTCCCTTATCATATACCTAGGTATCCCACTCTATCCCCTGGAGCTCTGTTGGAAGGTCCTTGTGAGAGAGAGGGTATTATAGTAATTAAAAGCACTGGCTTTCAATAGTACAGATAAAATTAATTATATTTTAAAAACTCAATCCAAAAAAGACAGAAAAGTAGGAACAAATGACATAAATTAAAAACAAAATTGGAAAGAGATAAATTTAAACCCAACAACGTTGATAATTATAGTAAATGTTAATGGTTTATACACCCAAATTAAAAGACAGAGATCATGGGGCGCCTGGGTGGCGCAGTCGGTTAAGCGTCCGACTTCAGCCAGGTCACGATCTTGCAGTCTGTGAGTTCGAGCCCCGCGTCGGGCTCTGGGCTGATAGCTCGGAGCCTGTTTCTGATTCTGTGTCTCCCTCTCTCTCTGACCCTCCCCCGCTCATGCTCTGTCTCTCTCTGTCCCAAAAATAAATTAAAAACGTTGAAAAAAAAAATTTAAAAAAAAAAAAATAAAAGACAGAGATCATCAAACTAAATTAAAAAGCAAGAGCCAACACTTAAAACATAAAAACACAGCTAGATTAAGTGAAAAGGATGGGAAAATGTATACCATGTAAACTCTATTCAAAAGAAAGCTGAAGTGGCTCTATTAATATCAGACAAAGTCGTTTTCAGAACAAGGAATACCACCAGAATAAAGAGGGACATTTCATAACAATAGAGAGGTTAATTACCCAGAGAACATAACAATCCTAAGTATGTGTGCACCTAATAACAGAACATCAAAATATATGAAACAAAAACATATATCTATCAATGTAATTCACCATATTAACAAAGTAAAAACAAAAGTAATCTCAACAGATGCAGAAAAGTCATTTGACAAAATTTAACACCTGACTGTAATTTTCTTTAAAACTCTCCACAAATTAAGAATACAAGAAAACTTCCTTAATCCAATAAAGGGCACCTTAAAATTCCTGCAGCTAACATCAAACTTAGTGGTGAAAGACGGAATGATTTCCCATTATGATCAGGAACAAAGCAAGGATGTCAGCTCTCAACACTTCTTTTCAACATCATACAGACAGTTCTAGCCAGTGCAATAAGACAATAAAAAGGAATAAAAGGCACTCAGATTTTTAATGAATGGTAAAACTATCTTTATCATAGAGCAAAATGGTCTCTGTGGACAAATTTAAAAGAATCTCCAAAAGAGCTTCTAGAGCTAATAAATGAGATTAACAAAAACACAAGAGAAGGCCAATATACTTTTAAAACAATTGTGTATCTATACATTAGCAACAAACATTTGGAAAATGAAATTGAAAAATAGTATACTAAAAACAATCTTCAGATATAAATTGAGCAAAATATATGTAATATTTATACACTGAAAACTATGTGACATTGCTGAGAGAAATAAAGTGAGCCCCCCAAAATAGAAAGATGCAACATGTCTGTGGATCAGAATATTCAATACTATTAAGATGTTAATTGTCCCCAAAATGACCTATAGTTTCTCAATACATACCTAATCAAAAGTCCACTAGGTTGTTTTCTTTTTAAGGAATTGATGATCTAACTCTAAAAGAAATGCAAAAGATCTAGAATGGAGAGGGCACTGGGGTAAACATAGACATATAGATCAGTGGAATAGAAGAGTCCAGAAATACATCCAACATATGATCAACTGATTGTGACAAAGCTAACAAGGTAATTCAGTGGGAAAAGGAAAGTCTTTTCCACAAATTGTGCTCAACAATTGGATATTGAGGTGGGAGGCTGAGGAGAAACAGAGAGAGGGAGGGAGGCAAAGAGGCAAAAAAAAAGGGGGGGGGGGAATGAACAAAGGAAGGACCTCAACATAGATCTTACACCAAATAAAGCAGTTAACTTGAAATGAACCATAGACTTAAATATAGAGCTAAATCTGTAAAATTCTGGAAGACATAGAAAAAAAAATCATTTCCACGTCAGCTTAGACAAATAGTTCTTAGGACACAAAATCTAAATACTAGTGCTCAAGGACAACTTTAAAATTTGACCAAGGCATGCTTTAGACAAATTAAGCAAAGTGTTTCTTTATACAATGTAGTCTTAATATATCAGTCCCTCCGTACTCTGTCTTGGAACACTTTCCCTCTTCCCCAATCCAAATTCTTAGCATAACCAATTCTTAACTGTTGTCTTGTCTCACCTCACTCCCACTTGCTCCGGGAAGAGTTTCCTGACATCATAAACTGGGTCAAGGGCTTCTCCTTTGATTCCCATCACTGCCTAAGCTTAGCACTTACCCCTCTCTATTGTAATGGCCCCTAGATTGGAAGCCCCATGAGAAGTGAGATGGTGTCTGAATTGCTCATTATTCTTCCCAGTGCCTGGAAGATAGCAGATGATCAGTATATTTTACTGGATGAGAAATTGTGTGATTGTGTCCTCTTTTTTTTTCAATATTTTTACCACAATAAAATACACCTGATACAAAATTTAACCATCTTAACCATTTTTAAGTGCACAGTTCAGTGGTAGTAAATACAATCATTATTTATGACCATCTATCTCCATAACTCCTTTTATCTTGTAAAAGTGAAACTCTAATATCCATTAAACACTAACGCTCCATTTTCTCCAGCCCCTGGCAACCACCACTCTATGGTCTCCATGATTTTGGCAGCTCTAAGTATCTCATATAAGTGAAATCATACACTATTTGTCTTTTTGTGACTGGCTTGTTTTACAAAGCATAATGACTCCAAATTTCATCCATGTTGTAGCATATCACAGAATCTCCTTCCTTTTTAAAGCTGAATAATAATCCATTGTGTACACTTTTGTATATGGCATTATGTATGAGTTAACTTTTGCATATGGCATTATTTGGACTTATTTTGCCTGTGGATATCTGGTTCTCCCAGAACTGTTTGTTGAAAAGACTGTCCTTTCCCAAATGAATGGTCTCGTCACCCTTAACAAAAATAATTTGACCATATATTCAAAGGTTTATTTCTGCACTCTATATTCCATTCTACTAGTTTATATGTCTGTCTTTACGCCAATACCACGCTGTTTTGATAATGTAGATTGCACTCTAGCTTTGTAGTAACTTCTGAAATCAGAAAATGTGAGTCCTCCCATTTTGTTCTTCTTTTTCAGGATTGTTTTAACTATACAGGGTCCCTGGAGTTTACATATGAATTTTATTTCTACAAAAACATCATTGGAACTTTGATAGAGATTGCATTGAATCTGTAGATCACTTTGGTTAGTATCAACATTTTAACAATATTAAGTCTTCCAATCCATGAACATGGGATGTGTTATCTTCTTTAATTTATATCTTCTTTATCTTTATATATATCTATATATCTTCTTTAATTTTTCAGCAATGTTTTATAATTTTAAGTGTACAAGTCTTGCACCTCCTTTGTTAAGTATTTTATTATTTTTAATGTTATTGTAAATGGAATTGTTTTTTGTGATTTTCTTTTCCAGACTGTTCATTGTTAGTGGATAGAAACACATTTTTTTAAGTAGGCTCCTCACCATGAGCTTGAACTCATGACCCTAAGATCAAGAGTTGCGTGTTCCATCGACTGAGTCAGCCACATGCCCCCAATTTATTTTTGCATGTTGAATTTGTATTGCTACTTTGCTAAATTCATTTATTATTTCTAACAGTGATTTCATGGAATCTTTAGGGTGTTCTACAAATAAGATCATATAATCTACAAACAGAGATCATTTTACTTCTTTTCCAATTTGGATGGCTTTTATTCTTTTTCTTACCCAATTGCTCTGGCTAGAATTTCAAATACTATGTTGAACAGCAGTATTGAAAGCAGGCATTCTTGTATTGTTCCCAATCTTAGAGTAAAGACTTTCAGAGTTGAATATAATGCTTACTGGGGGGGGGGGGGGGGGGGTTCATGTATCATTTTTATTATGTTGAACTAGTTTTCCTTGTATTCCTAGGTTTTTTTAGTGTTTTTATCATAAAAAGGTGTTAAATTTTGTTAAATGCCTTTTCTGCATCAATTGAAATAATCTTGTGGGTTTTTCTCCTTCATTATGTTAATGTGCTGTATTACATTGATTGATTTTTGTATATTGAGCCATCCTTGCATTCCATAAGTCCCACTTGTCCATGATGTATAATCATTTTAATATGCTGCTGAATTTGATTTGCTTTCATTTTTTTTTTGAGGATTTTTACATGTTCATAAAGGATAGCCTGTAGCTTTCTTGTACTTTGTTTCTGTGGCTTTGGTATCAGGTTAATGCGGGGCTCATAGAATGAGTTACAAAGTGTTCCTTCCTCTTGAATTTGTTTTTAAAAAGTTTGAGAAGGATTGGCATTAGTTCTTCTTCACATGTTTGGTAGACTGCACCAGTGAAGCCATTGAGTACAGGCTTTTGTCAGGGAATTTTTTATTACTAGTTCAATCTCCTTACTAGTTATAGGTATATTCAGATTTTCTATTTCTTTGTGATTTAGTCTTGGCAGGCTTTGTGCTTCTTGTACTTTTTCCATTTCATCTAGGCTATCCAATGTTGGTGTGCAATTGTTCATTGTACTCTCCGGTAATCCCCACTTTCATTTCTATTTTAGGAATTTGAGTCTTCTTTCTTTTTTCTTAGTCCACCTAGCTAAAAGTTTGTCAATTTTCATTGACTTTGATCAAAGAACCAACCTTTGGTTTTATTGATTTTCTTTATTGTTTTTCTCTTCTCTATTTTATTTCTGTTCTAATCTTTATTATTTCCTTCCTTCTGCACTTTGGATTTGGTTTGTTCTTCTTTTTCTAGTTCCTTAAGTTGTAAAGTTAGGTTGTTGGTTTGAGATTTTTTTAATGTAAGCATTTATAGCCATAAATTTCTCCCTTAGCATTCCTTTTGCTGTGTCCCATAAGTTTGGGTGCATTGTCTTTTTGTTTTCATTAATCTGTAAGCATTTTCTAATTTCCCTTGTGATTTATTCTTTGATTTCCAGTTCTCCCTCTGTTATTGATTCTAACTTCACCTCACTGTGGTCAGAGAAGATACTTTGTGTAATATCTAATGTTTAAAATCTATTGAGACTTAATTTGTGGCTTACCATATTACCTATCTTGGAAAATGTCCCACGTGCCCTTGAGAAGAATGTGTATGCTATCATTGGGTAAACTGTATTTATCTGTTAAAGATAGTGTTTCATTGTGTTAAGCCCTCTGTTTCCTTACTTATCTTCTGTCTGGTTGTTCTATCTATTATTGTAAGGTTTTGAAGTCTCCAGCTATTCATGTGTACCTGTGTATTTCTCACTTCAATATTGTCAGTTTGCTTCATATATTTTGATGATCTGTCATTAGGTGAGTAAATGTTTGTAACTGTTACATTTTCTTACTGTAATAAAACTTTTATTAAGGGGCACCTGAGTGGCTCAGTCAGTTGAGCATCCAACCTCGGCTCAGGTCATGATCTTGCAGTTTGTGAGTTCAAGCCTCGTGTCAGGCTCTGTGCTGACAGCTGGAGCCTGGAGCCTGCTTTGGATTCTGTCTCTCCCTCTCTCTCTGACCTTCCCCTGATTGCACTCTTTCTCTCTCTCAAATATAAATAAACATTAAAAACACTTTTATTAATATATAATGTCCTTGTTTCTTATACCCTTTATTTAAAGTCCATTTTGTCTGATAATAGTATAGCCACCCCTGCCTCTCTTTTGGTTACTATTTGCATAGAATATCATTTTCCATCCTTTCACTTTCAAGCTGCCTGTGTCTTTGGATGTAAAGTGAGTCTCTTGTAGACAGCATATAACTGGATCATGTGGTTTTTGTTTTTTTTTTTTTAATCCATTCTGCAAATCTCTGTCTTTCGGTTGGTGAGTTTAATCAACTCACAGTTAAAGTAATTACTGATACAGAGGGATTTCTTCTGTCTTTTTGCTATTTGTTTTTTATATGCTTTATAGCATTTTTTTTGTCCTTCATTTCCTGTACTACTGTCTTCTTTTGTGTCTAGTTGATTTTTTGTAATGAAATGTTTAAATTCCTTTCTCATTTCCTTTTGTGTATATTCTATAGCTATTTTCTTTGTGGCTATTCTAGGGATTACATTTAACATCCTAAAGTTATAACACTCTAATTTGAATTTACACCAGCATAACTTCAATAACAACAAAAACTCTGCTCCTTTACTGCTCTTTACCCACCTTTCAGTTGCTGGTGTTCTCAATTACATCTTTCATATGCTGTGTGCCCCAAAATACAAACCAATCATTCTTTTAAATACATCAGTCTCTTAAATCAAGCAGAAAACAAAAAGTGCAGTTACAAACCATTGTTACAATAATGCCAGTTTTTATAACTGTCGATGTATTTCCATCTGTTGAGATCTTCATTTCTCTATATGGCTTTGAGTTACTGTTTAGTGGCCTTTCATTTCATCTTGCAAGATTCCCTTGAGCGTTCCTCGTAATGAAGGTCTAGTGGTTGTGAATTCCCTCACTTTTGCTCATCTGGGATGTCTTAATTTCTCCCTCAGTTTTGAAGGACAGTTTGTTCAGATACAGGATTCTTGGTTAAGGAGGGTTTCTCTTTGAAACCTCAAAGAGGATAGCACTTTGAATATATTAGCTAGCCCAGTGCCTCTGGCCTCCAAAGTTTCTGATGAGAAATCTGCTGATAATCTTATTAAAGATCCCTTGTATGTAGCAATTGGCTTCTTTCTTGCTGCTTTTAATATTCTCTTTGTCTTTTAGAAGTCTGTTTATAATGTATCCCAGTGTGGGTCTCTTTGAGTTCATCTTACTTGGAATGAATTGATCTTGGATGTTTATATTTATGTCTTTCATCAAATTTGGAAACTTTTCATCCATCATTTCTTTAACTATTTTCTGTGACCCTATCCCTCCCTCCTCTCCTTCTAGGATTCCCACAATGCATATGTTGGTCTGTTTGATGATGTCCCACAGATTCCTTAAAAGTGTCTACTTTTCAAGGCACCTGGGTGGCTCAGTCAGTTAAGCACCCAACTTAGCTCAGGTCATGATCTCACAGTTCATGGGTTCAAGCCCCGTGTTGGGCTCTGTGCTGACAGCTCAGAGCCTGGAGCCCACTTCAGATTCTGTCTCCCTCTCTCTCTGCCCCTCCCCTGCTTGCACTCTCTCAAAAATAAATAAACATTTTTTTTTTAATTTAAAGAGTTTACTTTTCTTCACTCTTTTTACTTTCTGGGCCTCAGACTCAATAATTTCCATTGTCCTCTCTGCATGTTCAGTGATTCTTCCACCTGTTCAAATCTATCTTTGATTCCCTCTGGTGAATTTTTCATTTTAATTATTGTAACTTTCAGCTCCATAATTTTCTTTTGGTTTCTTTTTAGGTTTTTTTATCTCTTTATTTATATTTGCGCTTCATTCACACATTATTTTCTTCACTTGCTCCACATTTCTTTTAGCTCTTTTAGCATCTTTAAGACAATTACTTTAAAGGATTTGTTTGGGGGCGCCTGGGTGGCGCAGTCGGTTAAGCGTCCGACTTCAGCCAGGTCACGATCTCGCGGTCCGTGAGTTCGAGCCCCGCGTCAGGCTCTGGGCTGATGGCTCGGAGCCTGGAGCCTGTTTCCAATTCTGTGTCTCCCTCTCTCTCTGCCCCTCCCCCGTTCATGCTCTGTCTCTGTCTGTCCCAAAAATAAATAAAAAACATTAAAAAAAAAAACTATATAAAGGATTTGTTTGGTATATTTACCATCAAGTCTTTTTTCAGGGACAGTTCCTGTGGATTTATCTTTCCCTTTGAATGGATCATACTTTTCTGTTTCTTTGTATGCCTTGTGATTTTTTATTGTTGTTGAACATTGGACATTTGAAACAAATAATGTGGCAAATCTGGAAATCAGATTCTTGTCCCACCCCTGAGTTTTCTGGGTTTTTGTTATTGTTTTGTTTGGTTTTTTAATTGTTGTAGTCTGTCTCTACTGAGGATCAGCCTCAGGTGTAAACTTAATGTCTTCTCTGGTCTTTTTGTAGAGTTTCCCTGGTGTTGTATGGTCATTTTCTCATTTTCCCTATATATAAAGTTGTCTTTGAATGTCATAGTTTTTAATCACTTTTTCTTGTGCCTGTCTCACAAAAAGGGGAAAAGAAAAAAAAAAAAAAATGAAGACTGGAAGGGAAGTGTGCTGGCCCTTTAAATGCCCTGGAAGTCACTTTAGCCATAGTGGGTGGGACTTTTAACAACCGAAAGTGTAACAACTTTTTGTATGCACCTCTGTGATCAGAAGCAGCAATTAGCAATGGGAACAGAGATCCCTGTTATTTGAAGGACAGGGTCCTTTGAGCCCACCCTGGCTCCAGCAGGCTGTGTACAACCTGCTCCAGGAACATGTGCACATCTGCCACCCAAGGGACTTGAGGGGTGGGGCACACAACAGGTAGCCACTGTTGTATTAAGAGCTGAAACTGACCAAAATTAGCCACCATTTACTTTCCAAGTTTTCTCCTGGAAGTTTCAAGCCTTCAATAGACTAGAATTCCAAAATAGTTCCATCACACAGATTCTGCCAGTGCAATAGTTTTCTAAACAGATTCCTGGTGCTTCCTACTATGCCATCTTCCCAGAATCCTCTCTACATCCATTGTTTTTCATTACTGTCAGGACCACCCTGAGAGGCAAACAGGGCAGAACTGCTATTTTCTTTTGCAGATGAAGAACCAAGGCCCAGAGAGATTGGTGATTTTCCCAAGGCAACACCATTGGAGCAAAGGCTATCCTGACTCCTCATCAGGTGCTCTTTTCCCTTGGTACAGTGCACTCACTGCTTCCCCACTGTGGCACCACAAGCTACCCTCCACCCAGTGATATAAGGGTGCTAGGTTCAACAACCAGCCTCTGTCTCTCACTCTCTCACCTTTCAGTCTCCTTGTGTCACTCAATCTGGTCTCCCACTCCTTAACCAGAATGCCTCATAGTGTAATGGGTGAGAACAGAGACAATGGGTTTGAATTAAATTCATTGGATATGTGATCTTGGGCCAAGCACTTAACCTCTCTGAGCCCCTGGTTCCTCAACTCTCAGATGGGGATCACTCAGAAGGTCATTATAAGGACTCTACACAGTGCCTGGCACATATCAATTAGTTATCTCCTATTCACTGTTTGTCTAATACATAGTATCTTTATGACTCTCTTCCTCAGTGCCTTTAATATTTTTTAAAATATTTTTTGAGAGAGAGAGAGCACACAAGCAGGGAGAGAGACAGAAGGAGGGATGGAGGGAGGGAGGAAGGGAGGGAGGGAGGAAGGGAGGGAGAGAGGAAGGGAGGGAGAGAGAAAGAGAAAGAGAGAAAGAGACAGAATGTTAAGCAGGCCCCATGCTCAGTGTGGAGCCTGATGTGGGACTTGATCCTACAACCCTGGGATCATGACCTGAGCCCAAATCAAGAGTCGGACACTCAACTCTCTGAGCCACCCAGGTGCCCCTGTCTCAGTGACTTTCTTTTCCTCCCCCTGTTGATCAGTCTAACTCCCAAACAAGTTTCAGTCCCCTTCAATATGATGGGCCTGGTCCGAGAGACTCAGATGGGGCTGGGGCTGAGACTTCCATCTGTGTTTTGCCCTGGATCAGGAAGAGAACTTGGAACTTGTTCCAGCAAAGGTACACAATATACCCACAGACTCACACACGTGAACATCTTCCTCACATGTCCCAGGCAAGGCCTTGGAAGAAACACCTGGGATGTTGTGTGTGGTGGGAAGTGGTGGTGTGGAGAAGCTGAGGCTGGGAGGTGGGGAGGACCCAGGAAAGGCCTCAGGTGAAGCATACTGGAAGTCCCAGTCCTGGACAAGAAGAAAACCTATGGGATGGTCATGGGCAGCACCCAGGCACCAAAGGGCACCATCCTTAGGGAGTAGTAAAGGGTAAAAGTTAGCACCCTGCCCACTGCCCAGCCCACAGCAGGCAGTTATAGAGGGTCCTGATGTTCTAGGCTGATACCAAGTGGAAGGCACAGGGGCTCCCACTTGTGCCTGGCTCTAAGCCTCCTGTAGGCAGAGGGCTGTTGGGCCCCTGGAGAGGCTGCATTAATGGGAAGACATCCTGGGGAGGAGGAGAAACTGGGACATCTCAGAAGACCTAGGTTTGGGTGAATGCACAGCCACCTACCAGTCACATGACCTAGAAATCATACAATCACTCCCTCTGAGCCTCAGTTTCCTCAGATGGAAAACATAATATCAATATATTATGGGTTCATATATTGGGTTGCTATGGAAATTAAATTTACAGATAATAGGTGAAAAGGCACTTGGCAAATGTTAAAGTGCACTCTGATGTTGAGTGTTATTATTGGCACAGGCTGGGCAGCAGAGCTCCCACAGCTACCCCTCTGGAGAGCAAGTCCACCCCTATCTCCCTGCCCCCAGTGTCTCATAGGACCCATTATCAATGGGACCCAGTATGAATAGACATACTCCAACACGGTCTGGCCACACCGTCCAGCTGAGCCCCTAATCAACTTGCTATGTGACAACAGGCTATTACACCTCTGGGCCTCAGTTTCTTTTTAATACCAAGGGGACTGGGCCAAAGGGAGCCCAATGACTTCATGTTGGTAGCGTAAAATCAGCCATGGTGGGAGTATCTACACTAAACACTACAAATCAGGGTACCACTGTTTGGGCTGACATTCCAGAATCTCCTCCTTCCAGTGGCTGGCCAGGAGAGGAGCAGCTGACCCAAACAGATCGCCCAGCATGCTCAGCATCTGGCTCCTTCCCAAGGATTCACCCTTCATAAATATGGATGCACACCTGGCCAGCAGCAGGCCTGCACGCCACACACACCCCTACCCTCTGCTCGTGAATCCCTGGGCACAGTTAGAGAAGGGAGGGAGGGAGGGAGGCGACTGGTATATTTGTCATTTATGGGAACAAGGCCCTGGACGCCACCTGGCCTAAATATTACACGAGGCCCAATATTCCTGCTCCTCCCTCTCTCCCCAAGCCACATGAAGGCAGGAGGGGGAGCTTGCCAAGCCCCCAGCATCCCACCTGCTTTGCAACTGAAAGGCATCACTATACAGACCCCTTTCTCCTCTCTTATTTCCCCCCCTTAAGACCAATACACTGTGCAAGGGCTCTACTCAAGGGGTGTCACCCACATGGATGGCAATGTGCCTGGTGCCCCCTGGAGCTGGGCCACACTTTGTCCCCTTCCCTCCTGCCACAGCCACACATCCCATGACCAGGAAGGCAGATCAGTCCCCAGGTGAGGGGACACAAGATAAGGGTATGTGTGGAGGGCTGCTCAGGGACAGGAGCTGAACCTGGTCTCCGCCCCCCACTCTGTCCTATTCCAGCGTTTTTGGTTTATTGTTCCAGCTGCTATTTTTAACTCGCGCAATCACACCCTCTGGCTCCCTGTGATGGCCTGACCTGTGTCACCTAGAAGTGCTACATAAAATCCAGCCCCCAGTACCTCAGACACGGATGGTGTTTGGAGATAAGGTCTTTCCAAGTGTAATCAAGTTAAAATGAGATCATGAGGGTGGGCCCTAATTCTGTGTGTCCAGTGTCCTTATAAAAGGGGGGAGATTTGAACACTGAGACAGACACCTATTGAGGGAAGATGGCGTGAAGGCACAGGAGAAGATGGCCATCTACAGGCCAAGGAGAGAGGCCTGGGACAGACCCTTCCCTCAGAGGAAGCCCTACCGATACCTTGGTCTTGGACGTCCAGCCTCCAGAAATGTGAGGCAGCCAATTTCTGCTGTTTGAGCCCCACGGCCTATGGCACTTTGTTACCCAGCAAAGGAATACACTCCCCCTCCCTGAAAGAGAGGTGACAGAAAACTGCTTGTGCAGCCCCACGTTGGGCACAGAGCTTACCTTAAAAAGAATAAAAAAAGAAAGAAAACGGCTTGTAGGTATCTGGGGTCACTCTTTCCAAGCACATTCACTCTCATTGTGGCGTCAGATCAGATGACTCCTTTGTCACTCAGTCCATCTGACAGATGAGGAAACGGAGGCCCAGAGGCAGGGGGCTTACCAAAAAGCCCACGCTCCGTTAACCACCAAGCCAGCGCTAGGACCGAATCTTCCCCACTAAACAACCCAGAGGACCTTCCCACACCAAACCCAACTTCTCTTCCTAAATTGGTACAGAAGCCCATGAGGCCATGGGGTTGTGGACCAGGGGCGTCAGTCAGGGAAGACCTATTTGGCGGTGCCCCCCTCCCCTGCGTGTACTGGGGAACTGCCTGGGCACCTTTTCAGCAGCCTGATGCCTGGGCCCCACCCCAGACCAAGTGAGTGGGAACCTCTGGGGGTGGGGATCAGATACAGTTTTTCCAGCAAATTGCTGTGATTTCTACCATGCAGCCGGGGTGCAGAAGCATCACGGTGCCGGCAACCTATGATGCAGCAAGGGGGATGGGAGCCTAAGTGCCCCCACCCCATCCCAGAGGGGTGCTGGGGGTGCCCAGCGGGCAGTTAGTCCTCAGGAAATGTAAGGTATAAATGAAGCTGCAAATCAGTGCTTACTCATTTGTAGAAAGGCCTAGAAAGTGCCAGGGTTCCGGGGAAGTTTTTCTAGTTCTTTTACTTTATTGGGTGTGGGGGGGAAGGGGTCCTTTGAAATATTAATGCAAGGAAAAAGAGTGGTTTTGCCTTAATTTGGGGCCTATGCTCTTCCGGGTAAATCAAAAGTAAGTGCTTATCATGAAAACAAAGCAGTTGCACTGGGGCCCTTACTGCATGCTGGGCAGTCCTAGGTGCCCCTCACGGAGTCTGTTCTCACAATAACCCTGTGAAGGAGGAATCACAGTCCCCATTTTACAGATGGGGCAACTGAGATGTTATCTCGCCCACCCAAGGTCGCCCAGCAATCAGGTGGTGGGGCTAGGCTTCCAACTAGGGGTCTACTGCCAAAACCCAAGACATTGACCACCAGCTGCGTGATCTTCTACAAAGGCTTTTAACGTTCATAACCCTTTTTTGTAAAAGGCACTAAGATAAGTATCATAGACACTAAGATGTTTACACGAAATGATTGTAACCTGTTTCTTCAAATTTTCCAGAGATTTTTCTCCCCTAACTTGAGAAGAGCTCAGGCATGGTAGAGGCAGCAGAACAGGTGCCTGCACTCCAGACACAAGGAACGTCAGCCTGGCACCAGCACCGGCACCCCCCACCCCACTGCCAGTCCCTCCCAGGGGCCCTCGGCTTGAGGATGGAGGGAAACGTGGGCTGGGACTGTCCTCTAGTGGCCATAAAGTTAACTGCAACCGACACATTTCACACCCACCCAGGCCGGGGGCAGAGCACTGAGCAGTGAAGGAGGAACCTCCCCATGATGGACCCACCCATGGTGGCAGCACCAGGCCCCTGAGACTCTACCCAGTACCGTAGCTTGGAGGCCAGGGCTCTGCGGCCCCAAAAGTCCAAACCACACCAGACACCCATTCACCCTTTTTACCTCATCTGCCGCTCGTGCCACCCTGGCTGATGGGGCATTCGAAGTCCGGAGCAGGCTGCCCTCCCGAGCAAGGCTGCCCTGGGGCCATGATGCAGCCCTGAGTGAGGATCCACAGCCTCCCCCAACCTTGCCCACCCATGCACTCTCTTCAGGAAGCCTTCTCTGAGCCTCCCTCCTCTGCGCCCTGCGGCTGTGCTCTCCCCACCCTCATCTGCTGCAGTGAATACCACAGATCCCTCTCCACGGGCTCAGAATATGTTTCAGGACCACCTATCTGTCTCCTTCCCCAGGCATCCCCCTACTAGACCTGGAGTCCCACCCAGAGCCAGAGTCTAGGCACCAGATCCCGCTCTGTTGGCCCCCAAGTTCACCTGAATACTCAGCCCTAGGCATCCGACAGGGGCCAGAGTCACATCCGCACTGGGAAA
This sequence comes from Neofelis nebulosa, assembly GCF_028018385.1. Classification (NCBI taxonomy): domain Eukaryota; kingdom Metazoa; phylum Chordata; class Mammalia; order Carnivora; family Felidae; genus Neofelis; species Neofelis nebulosa. The sequence continues at coordinate 14,373,387 of NC_080791.1, forward strand.
GGCTCCCTCCTTCCTCTGCTACCCTCTGCACAGTCCAGTGTGCCCCGAAGGGCCAAGGCAGTTGGCCCCAAGGGAGAGAAGGGAAGGTGTCCGGGAATGTACAATGTAAAGGTGGACAAGAAGCAGACGCTGCAGCGTCTCTGAAGGAAGGGCTGGCTCTCAGGTGACAGCAGCCACGGCCTCTATGGACCTTCTTTCTGTACTGAGACGGTGGGGGCTGTGCCTCAAAGAGGAGGGGACAGTCCCCTCACATTCCCCTTCAGCTCGGAGAGGTGTGGGGTGGAAGTCTGAGAGCCACCCAGCCCCCGCTGAGCCCCGGTGAAGGTAGCAGGGGCCATCCTACCTCAGAAGCAGGCTGACACCCAGGGTGTGGGGCCTCCCTGGCTGGCCAAGGGCAACCTGACACCCAGTCCCTCCCTCCCACCCCCCAACCCCCAGCCCCCACCCCCAACAAGGCCTGAGTGCATTAGCGGCCTTCAGGCTGTCAGGAGCAATTCCAAATGCCCCATTTATATTCCTAAGCAGAGGACTTGTTAATATGGAGCCTGCCACTGGGGGAACGGGAAGGCGCTGGGTGAAAGGTGACAGATCGCCCCCGATGGCCAGACTGAGATCAGTAATATCCACTTACGTCTCATTCATCAGGTCCACTGTCTCTCCAGGCCTTGCCAGCCACTGGGTCTCAGCCATCTCAGGGGCCGCCGGGGTCAGCTCTGGAGGCCGCAGGGCTCCAAGAAGCTGTGGGGTTGTCGGGAGGTGGCAGAGGCCTCTGTCCTGCCAGCAGGGCCGCGGAGGGCCCAGCAGCGAAGGGGAAGGGAGAGAGGGCACACACACCCCCACCCCAGCCGGCGCAGCCCCACAAAGTGGACATGGGTGAGGCCCAAACCAAAACATTCACTGGGACAAAAGTTCTGCCTCTATTACTGGCGAGAAAACTGAAGGAAGGCTCAGAAAGCTGCCGGGTTCATCTCGGGCTGCGCCCAGCCCCGGCCTGGGGAACGACGGCCAGTCGGGCCATTGGCCAAAAAGGGGCCACGATGGCTCCCGCCCAGGAGACGGTGGGAGCTCTCCACACACACTCACACACGTACAGGCACACATCACAACCCAGACACAGGGCAGCGCCTGGCCGGGTACTGCCGTGGAGCGGGCTCGGTGCCCAGTCCCAGGCGGGGTGGGTGTGCAGTGTGAGTAATGGCGGGCGCGGGAGGCACCCGAATCCTGATAAGGGAGAATAATAACTTGTCAAAGATATATATGATATGTGTTTGCTTTCCCGACGGAATATCTATGGGGCTAATTCATCAAGCCAGCGGGCTGGCTGGAGACCCAAGAAGGGAAGAGAAAAGGAGCACGTGACAGGGCAGGCCCCAAATCAGCTGGGGTGGGGAGGGGAGTGTCGGCCTCTCAGGCTGGACCCATGCCAGAGCCCCGGAAAGCACTAAAACCGGTCCGGTCCGCTGGGGTCCCCCAGATCCCTAACGCAGATCTCCAGGTGCATTTTGGGATCTGTAATCCACAGATGTCCCACATACTTGGGAAGCACACTGCTCTCTTATGTGTTCCTTCTCTCTTCCCTTTCTTTCTTTCTTTCTTTCTTTCTTCCTGCTGTGAAGACTGTGTAAAGCTTCTGATTCGAGAAGTTGGAAGATGATCAGAAAATATCTCCCCTTTTGGAGAGGAGAAGATAAACAGAATCTGCTCTCCTGGTAGAACAAAGCAAGGAGCTAAAAGCTAAGAGGGTGGGTCCTACCTGGGTCCCCTGTTCCACACACTGTGTGTCCCTCTCTTCCCCCATCCCTCCCTGTCCCACACACTCCCATGCAGCCCCAGTCTTCCTAGGCCCTGCAGAAGGAGGGAAAGAGAAAGAACACAAGAGGGCCCATCCCCCTTAACCAGGTCATTTCAAGGACCTGAGGCCAGAAACCCCACCTGGAAACACATGGCACTACCCCAGGGGGCTCTACCTCCTCACAGGAAAAACATTCTTTCATCTGTGTACGCCTGGCAGTCACCAGGGGATTAGAGCTTCCTTTCAAACCCCGGCTCTTCCTTCCTCCTCTCTCTTTGTTGTAGTAATTTTAAAAATTGAATTAGTGTGCATCAACCCAGGCCTTCCCCAGTGGTTCTCTGGAGGCCTGCCTGTCCCTGCATTCTAAGCCAGCCTGGGAGCGACCAAGGACCAATCTCCAGGAGGGAACCCCAAAACTCCAAGTCTCAAAGGAAGGGTCCCCAACATGCCCGCCCTAGGACTGCCCACCTCCAGACCTCACACACCCTCTGTCCCTAATGGGGCATCGTCCCTGGCTCCCTCTCAGGTGTCATGTGGCACCTGACTCACTGTCCCCAGGCCTTTCCACCACTTTCCACGGAGGTGTCAACCCCCTCTGCTGGTAGCTCCAGGCTGAGATTCACCCTCCACCTCTTCCCGTTAATTCAACAAAGGCTAACACCCCTGCAGTACGCGAGTCTGCTTCTTGGCACTCGGGATTCATCGGTGAGCAAAACAGATGATGAACCACGCTGCTGTGGAGCCTACGCTGTTAATATGGAAATAGTCCACTCCAGGTGGCAAACGTGTACCACCACCCCACTCTGCCCTCCCCTACCTCCCCATGACCCACCAACCACACAGTTAACTTTCGGCACAGTGCAGGGACCTGCAGGACCCTGGCCAGCAACTGGCCAGGCATCTGTCCTGGTTAGTAAGGACAGGTGCTACATGGCTGTTAAATATGATGTCTCTCACCCCTGGAGAGTGCATCATCCTGAGGGGAATAAATGAGAGCTTCTCTGTGCAAGGATCACCCTTGGATTCTCTCTCCCTGTCTCCCTCTCTCCCTCCCTCCTTCCTTCCTCCCTTCCTTCCTTTCATCTTTCCTTCCCTCCTTCCTTCTTCCCTTCCTTCCCTCATTCCCTCTCTTCTTTCCTTCCTACCCATTTGTTTGAGGCCTAGGGGCTCCCTCTCCTAGCCCTCAGCTCTGGGCACAGATCTGAGAAGCTACCCACCAGTGCTCACAGCCCCCCTTCCTCCCACCCAGGGCCATCCTGACAGTGTCTGGCATCTTCTGGATCCTGAGGACCAGGATATATGGAGACCAGGCTCTGAGAGTACCTCCCCCTCCCCCATTTCTCTCTAATGGTCAGCGATAGCCCATTCTTCTCTCTGATCCCCTGCCCTTATCCCCAGTCCCCCCACCCCACACTGCCCTGTCCATAGACAGCAGACCCAGAGCTTAAGAACACTGTCCTGTCCCCTTCCCAGGGCATGTGCAAGAGGAGAAGAAAAGGGGGGCCATGCCCCCTACCAGTGCAGCCTGAAGCTGGAGAGCAATTAACTTGGCATTTTCAAACAAGGGCAGAGGAAGCGGGAGCCACAGGACTAAGTCAGCACATTGGAGGGGCGGGTGCCAAGCGGCTGGCTCAGCTCGTTAGCAGGACAGGGCTGAGCCAACGAGAAACAAGGTCAGGCAGGAGGGGATGTGAGCCCCCAAGTGGAGATGGGGGGGGGGGGTCCATGTCAGAAAGATGGCTGCCAGCCCCTCCTCATTCCCTACCTGGCAGCCAGCCTGGATATGATCCTGGCGGCCAAGGCCACCAGACCAATCTTCACACTCCCCCTACCCCCACCTCCAGGCAGCCCACCAATCAGCAACTATTCTCCACATTCCGTAAGTGCCCCACAACTGGGAAGCAAGGTCACAGATGCTCCCCACCGCTACTCCCTGCCTCCATACACACAAAGGAGTTGGCCTCCCAGGAAGATACCACCAAGGCCTGGGGCCTACAGAGCAGCAAAGAGCTGGGAAGGGTGGAGGAGTAGGGCTCTGGTGGCCTGGGAGGCTTCATGGAGGAGGTGGTCTTTTTAATAGCTACATTTAAAATAAGGTCTGCGTACTCTGCCTTTTTTCCAAAAAGATAAGAAAATGCCACCGAATCCAGCCATCTGTTAAATCCTTTGCCAGGTGCTGGAGGCACTACCCACATCACCCGTGATCCTTACGCCAGCCTGGAAGATCCCTCTCAGCTAGGAGGAAGGAGAGGCCAGGGGCTTACACGACTCACCCTTGCTGTACACAGGTACTAACACTGTACCTGAATCAATGAAGAAACTGAGGATTAGAGAGGCCCAGCATCACACAAGCGGGGTTTCCAAAACTCATGCTCTCTGCCACTGAAAGTAGTGACGGGGAACCTCTGACACTGCCAGGCTACATCCTGAGACCTTCACCAATCACCAGACTCAAAAATATCAGTGACAATGAACTTGACCCCAAAGGAACTCATTCCATGCTGATGAACCTACTATGTGTTCAGTGGACACATGAATGATGGGCATCAGACCCTTCCCCTTGAGTTGTCATGGTCCTTGAGATGGGCACCACCTTGCCCAGGGTGTGTGACCCCTCACTGGAGCCCTTCCAGTGCTGGATTCTGAGCATCAGACAGTCTGGGGAAACCCCTCTCATCTGAACTTCCAGGCCCCCACCTAAGGTGGCCTGCAGCTCCTGGCTTGCTCACAGAACTCAACGGCCCAACAGGTCCTGTGCTCCAAGAACAATCAGGCATGGCTACCTGTGCTTCCCCAGGGTGCTCTCTGATGAGTCCTCACTCAGGCACCCATTCCCCAGGGAGGTGTTTTGGAGCCATGATGCTACACACTCCTGCAACACCTTGCACACTTCATCAGTGAGACACCATCCCCACCAGGACAGAGCAGCATGGTTTCCTAAGAAAAATGCCCAGCAGGTAAACAAGACAAACAAGTCATTGCACCCGGAAAGAGCAAAAGATTCTACACGAAGGGTTCCATGTCATTACCAGTCCACCCTGTTTTAGAAACAAGGACACCTGAGCCCTGTTGGAGAAGGCGGGACACTTGTCCCATGGAGTCAGGATGTGGACTCAGCTTCTCTGGTCCAAAATCCATGCCTCCCTTATTACCATGCACCCAAAATTACAGGGAACAGGTCAGTGCTGATGCTGGGGGCAGGACAGGGTGAGGCCAGGCCTCATGGCCAGGCAAGACATCGTAGCCAATGTCGTCCTAGCCCCCCGTGCTGCATCCACACACACCCATTCTGGAAGCTACCATGGGATTCATCTGGATGTGCATGGGGGCCTCAGGGTCTTCAGCTAAAGCAAGGGTCCCTTCTCACAGCCTGGCCAATGTAGAAGTTGGGGGTGGGGCACCCAGACTGTCTCAAGGGGACCCACGGTCTTGAGCACCAGGGTCCTGGGGACCAAGTCATCACCAGCACCCAGGATGGGGGCACCAGCAACAGTACCTGAGACCTTCCCTCTCCCTCTCCCCTGCCTGTGCCCCCCACTGGGCCCATTGTTTTCCTCTCCAGCCCACACTGGGGAAGTTTTTCCTTTCAGTGTTGAAAGGAACCTTCCAATAATGAAGCCATACCCTCCTTCAAGTCTTCCGTGTTCCAGGAACATGGGATTGTGTTCTCCTCCAGCTACCCCTTACCCTTGACAGCACTGAGCCCTTACTCCCTCCCTCCCTCTCTCAGCCACTTGAAACTTGTCCCATCTTTTCAGACCCAGCTCAAATCTTGCCTCCTCTGCCACCTCTGCTGGGATACTCTCCCCCCAGCTCTGACTTCCCCAGAGTCCCCCCACCCCATCCCTGCCCTTTCCAGCGAGCTCACAATATTCCATCATGTGCTGTGGTGACAGCTGCACATGATGTTTTTTCCTAGCACAGCACCCGGCACAAAGAAATCCCAAAACGAATTCTTAACTGAATGAAGACGTCCACCGTACTCATCGTGTTACGGATGAGGAAACTGCGGCCAGGAGGAGTTGAGTAGCCTCCTCAAGGCCACAGCTGTTGAGTAGTAGAGGCAGCTCCAGAACCCAGCAAAAGGTGAGCCCCAGCCCTGTCCTCTTTCCCTGACCCAAACAGCCTCTTAGCCCCTGAATCAAGCCAGGTGTCACAGGCTCAGGATGGATGATTCTAGTATTGCCATTTCTATTACTCATACAGAAGAGTATAATCTGTCTGTGCAGTAAAAAGAATAGTCACCGGTCTGAGTGTCCAGCACCTAGATTAAGACATACGGTGTTAATGTGGGGTGCCTGGATGGCTCGGTCAGTTAAGTGTTCGACTTTGGCCTCAGGTCATGATCTCACGGCTCGTGAGTTCGAGCTCCACATGAGGCCTTGGATTGACAGCTCAGAGCCTGGAACCTGCTTCGGATTCCGTGTCTCCCTTTCTCTCTGCCCCTCCCCTGCTTGTGTGCTCGCTCTCTCTCTCTCTCTCTCTCTCTCAAAAATAAAAAAAATAGACATACACTGTTAGTGCCCCAGTGCCCCCTCCCCCACTGCGACACTCCCCTATTAACCAGTGGCATTAACCACTATCCTAACACTCGTATTAATCATCCCCTTGCTTTGCTTTATGGTTGTGCCTCTTTTATGCATCTCTGTAACCATGTGTTACCCTTTGCTTACACAGCTAGGTTTATGCTTGCTACTCAGTTTTTCAAAACTAAATAGGATCTGTGATCTCTTCAGTGCTTAACACTGTTATGTTCAAGTTTTCCCAATGCAGTGAACTCTGAGCAGATGCCTATTATAAAACCAGGCCACAAAAGCATGTACAGAGTTCTCCCATCAGACAGCACCAGCTCTCTCCTAAAAGCCACTTTATTTTAGGCACTGAATTAATGGTGTACAAATGACATGCACAGTAATGTGGAATTAGCATATGTCTTGATAGTTTTTTTTTTTCAGGAAAGGATTTTGTATGTGTGTGAAAAAGTCAACTGCTCAGGCCCTTGTCTAACAGGGCTGTTTTGATCCCAGTTGTCTGACAGCAGGGACCTGCTGTTTACAGGCAGAAAAGAAGCCCCAGGAGGGTATGAGGAGAAGCAGATTTGGAGGGTTCCCCAGCCCCCTTCTCTCTTCCCTCGGGCCAGCCCTCACAACGGTGGCTTTGGCCCACAGCTGCCCTAGCCCAGGGACCCAGTGGCAGACAGAAACAGACCTACTTTGGTTTCCATGGCAACCGCAGGCATCGGGAGGCCAACAGAGTGAGCTGCAGCCAACGAGGCAGCTGGTTTGAAGGGTGTTGATCTCTCTGCGGACCAGCAAGGCAGAACCACCAGGGACCAGAGGCAGCAACCAAGCCAGGAGGAGCCACAAAAGCTGGGCATACAAAGCCTGCAGGGACCGGTCTGCACAGCTTGCACATTTGTGGGGGCACACTCACGCACCCACACTCACCCACAACCCTCTTTCACCCACCCACCCAGGCAGAGGCACATGCAGAGAAACGCACACCCATGCTCCACCGTGAACACACAAGACCCACGCTCACAAACTCAGATACGTGTTCACAGCAAACACACTCCAGTTTTACATCCTGGCCCATTTTCACAGTCAAAAATACAGACCCTTGCACATTCATAAGTAATATGTAAGATGTGGACCCAGAAGCATCCCCGCTCACCCCAAGTCCTCTATACACACTCCCTTGCTCACAGACACTGCACACAATACTCTCACGTCAGAGACACACAGACCCACGTTACAGGGACAACTACAGGCCCACACTCGCTCGTGTACTCACAGGGACACTGCCACACACATACACGCAGACACAGATCGGAAGATACGAAAGCTAAAACTCAGACACTGAGGAGCCCAAGCTTTCTGAAAGGACTCGGAAATGAGATGTGGTTCCACACAGTGCTGTAGCAGCATCACAAAATCCCAGAAACCACCCTCCTGGCCTGCTGCCTCATCAACAGTGCCCACCGTCAAGGAAGGTCTTTCATCTTTTCTATTTACTCAGAGCAGTTCTTTTTTGTGTCCTCCATAAATGCCCCAAGGACAGAAACCAAACCATCTTGTGTCGCTCAGACTTGAAATAAAAACTTTGAGCACAGACTCACAGAGATGCACACTCTTTTAAGACACCCATGTGTGTCCCATTCCATACGGAGGCTGGCCTGTGCCTGGGTATGCTTGGGAAGTTCACTGCCCAGTTTCCCCCTAAAAGCAGGGGAAGCCTGCTGGAGGGACAAATTCACAGAGCAGGGAGTAACTTGAGGGGTTAGCTCCTGACCGGGTGGGAACACCTGGTGACCACAGATTCCATTCACCCAGACCCTTGAAAGTCAGAGGTCACAGCAGTAAAGTCTTGGTGGGGATGGCGGGGGCATTTTGTTGAGAATCTCTCGAAGCACATTTGAAGATTTATGACATTATTTCAATACTGTCCTATTGATCACCTAATCAATGTGTAGAAATTGAAAAATGTATGTACATGTGTATATTCTTATTATAATAACAATAACAGCTAATACTGGGCACAGAAAGTCGATAAATGTTAAGCTAATGTTATTATTGTGATTTTAGATTGATAATGAAAAAAATCTAGTCCTTACAAATGGGGAGTTGTTGAAGTGAGCCTCCTTATTCCATAGGATTTTTATTAGGTAAAACCCTTTCCAACTTTAGCAACAGCAGTATTAGCATGGGGTGGGACTTTACAAAACACTTTCATGTATACCATCTCGTTGAATCTCTAGCCCCTTCTGTGTGCCAGGCACCATGCTAGGGGGAACGGGGGTGGTCACAGATTAGTAAGACCCTGACCCAGGCCTTGAAGAGCCCAAGATCTAGCCAGGAGGGGGTGGGGGCGCAGCACCGGAAATGTGTAATACCTAGCCTCTTGTTATCACAAAGGCCAATGCAAAAGGCATTCTGCACAGGGAAGGGAGCCATTCACCAATGGGGAAGAATCAGGAAGGGGTGGAGAATCAAAGAAAGCTGCAGGGAGTAAGTCACATTGAGCTGGGGCCGAATGCACAAGTAGGTTCAGGCAAGCCAAATCCTGAAAGGGGCACTGGATTCCCAGGCACGACACAGACAGAAACGTGTGGATGGTCGACCTGTGTAGCTAGGGGCAGCATGAGGGCAGGAGTGGGGGACAAGAGAGCAGCAAAGACAAAGAAGCCAGATGCAAAAAGGCCTCGCAAGGCAAGCCAAGGAGTTTGGCCCTAGGGTATCATCAGAGGCATGAATGGGTCAGACCTGTGCTGGGGAGAACCACTGCAGGTAGCTGGGTGCTGGTCATGGGGATGTGGGGTAGGGGATAGGAATGTCGGAGTCTTGGGGCGGAACACCCCAGTTGAAATTGCACCCTATCATGAACAGAGCTGAAGCCCCAGCCGGCAGGCCTGCACGTAGCTCGGTGCCTGACCCGTAACAGGCCCTCCATAAATGTTTGCCGAACTGCACGCCGTGGCCAGGTCACGCGAGGAAAATGGAATTAAGAGTCCAGTGACCCAGAGGGCTGGTTCAGGCCCACTATTGACCAACTCCGGGACCCCGGGCCGGAGATTTAACCTCTCCGGTTCTCGATTTCCACGCTGGTAAAACGAATCCAATAATGCCCTGACCTCCCTGGCTCAGCTGTTGGGAGACTCACAAGAGGGTATGGACTGAAGGTGCAGAGCACCGGCCCAAGCCAGGGAACACGTGGGTCCCTGCAGCCGGTGCTGGGGGGCCTGCCTTGCTCCGGGACCATATGCAGGGAGAGCTGGCTCAGCCGTTAGCAATTACGTGCGCCCCAAACCCGACACCTGCGCTCCATTTGCGCACAGGCAGATGGTGCAGTCTGGCCGCATGCCACCGGGTCGGCTCCGCCCAGGGACAATCCTGCCCGCGTCTCTCCACCGCCCTGCGATAGATACAGCGGGACAGATGCGGCGGGGAGGGGCCCCGGGGCACAGGAACAGCCACCGAGGAAGAAGATGTGGGCTGAGCGCCACCGCAGCAAGACCATGGCGCACCCCTTCCCTTCTACAAACAGAGCCCCTCTCCCAAGGCCAAGGGAGCAGCCAGGCCGCGCTGAGATTCTCAAATCCTCTCTGACAGGTGAGGGGAGAAGGTATCTGCTCCCTGCTTCTCACATGGAGAAACTGAGGCCCAGAGAGATCAGGTGACTTTTGGCTAGACACACAGATACTGAGAAACGGAGCCAGAGGAAATCCAAGTCTCAACTCCAACCCACTGCTCTTCCATGGGCTGGTACTGCTCTGGTTCCACAGACCACTTTGGCCACCACTGGGTGACGGACAGGAATTCTTTTGCCACCCAAAGCCAGCTTTGCCTCCCTCGGCCCAGCCACTTTGCCATCCTCACGCTGCCGCCCCACAGACCTAAAGGTTAGTGGGGATCCGAGCCAAGCAACGGTAAACGGATTAAGTCACGCAAAAGAATGTCTTTTTAAGAAAAATAGATGATGCGTTCCCAAATGTTCTTGTCCTTGGTTACTGGAAATGATTGGGAGCTGATTCTACTACGACAGAATTTTAGATCCTGCTGCTTGGAAAGAGCCTTTAAAGAGATCTGGTCTAAATGCCACCCCTGGGCAGGCATATCTGTGGGTGCAACATCATCACCAAGTGCTCATCCAGCCTTAACTCCCACACCTCCCCAAGCCCTCAGCTCATCCTTTCCTCTGTACCCAATTCTAGTGATTAGAGAGTTCTTGTTTCTCTTCAGCTGAAGTCCATGAGTCTCCTTACAGCTCTAATGATCCCTGGTAGGACCACAAGAGATCAAATCTCCCTTTCTTTCACAGCCCAGATGAGATTAGGAGACACCCTTCTGTCTTCCTGACTCTAAGGCCCCAGTTCCTTCAACCATCCCTTGGAAGGCCTGAGCTCCTCTCTCAGCCTCCAGACACACTCTCGTTGGGTCCTGTCCTTCAGCGCTCAGCACAAACACGTGTTCTCATCATGTGGCAGACACAGTGTGAAGCTCATTCCATGTGCTGTCTCATTTATTCCCGACAACAGCCCCAGGAAGTAGATGAGATTATTGTCCCCATTTGGCAGATGAGGAAACTGGGAAGAAAAGGAACATGGCAAGAGCTACACAGTCTCTGACCCTCCCTGCTGCCTAATGGCCCCGGAAGGAGAGCAGTCATCTTACCCAGCAGCTCTGGCAGAGAGACAAGGGCACTGGGCTTTGCATCCCACTCTCCCACGTATTACTGTGCCACCCAGGCCAGCCATCTCTCTGGGTCACCTGGTCTGTAACATGGGGATCCACCTGCTAGGCTTTTATGGGGAGGAGAACAGATTTAGAGATGTGCCCCGAGGCCTGAGATTCCGTGTTAGCCTCCAGTGTCCCCCCCACAGGAGACCCAGTGCAGCCAGCCTCCCGGGAGCTGCAGCAGTGGGGGGATTCAGGCCACTCCTATATCACTGGGGCCTTCTCCAGGATGGAACCAGGTTCAAGTCTCCAGGTCTCCACCCGGGCTGGAGTTGCTCTCTAAAATGATTTGTCAAGTGACAAGCAAAAATATATTACCAATTTAAGAGTGTGATTTGCCTGCAACTTTTTAATCCTCGGGCTGTTGTTGAATAGATTAAAGTGTCTGCTTTGATCCATGCATTTAGATGGAAACATAAATATAGCCATCACTTCCTCTCTCAGCCGCCAGGACGGTGTCACGATGCATCACGCTGGCTTCCGACCCAGCCAGGCTAATGCATGAGAAGGACCTTTTTGCCATTCAAATCCCTCTTGTTCTGCTCTGGCCCATGCCACCTAACCTGACCACGGCTCACACTGGGCAACAGTCACTCGGGAAAGGGTGGAGCGGTGGACCCTAGTCGCTCAGTGCCACGAACCTCCCCCAGCTCGGCAGAGCCCTGCAAGAATAAATCTCTGGAGAAATAGATTTTGAAGAGGAATTTGGTACATAGATCTTCTGTCAGCGGAGCAGACTCCGGCTCAGCTGTTTTTCAGGCTCGCTGCTTATCCAGAAATACATCTATTTTTACATGGATCTCTAGCGAGATTTCCTCTTCCTTCTCAGGGTGGGAGTTGGTGGAGGGAGCCAGAGGGCAGGGAGTGGCCGTAGCCTGGGGATGGGGGCGGTGCACAGCCCAGGGGCTGGCCCAGGGAGGCCACAGCTCAGGCAGAGAACAACAGTGCCTGTGCCGAGCCCTGGGCTCCTCAGGCCTTCCTCCATCCCCAGGCATCCAGTCCTGGTCCTCTCCAAGTCTCTGTCACTGCACTGGCCCCTCGGGTGCCCCTCTGCCCACCAGCTTCATGATCCCCCAAGGCTAAAGCCCCCGACCATGTCCACGTGTTTGTACAACCTGACCGCACAGGGACACACGTTGAGGGCCCCCACCGAGCACCCACAGAGATGGGCTGCGCTCACCTGTGGATGCAGCTTTATTCTGGGCCTGCCTGTCGATGCCAGACGGCTTCCGGCGGCTCTGAGCGGCCCGGCAGACCAGCCGGCAAAATGGCTGGCGGGGTCTTGGGGCAGTGCACTGTGGCAGGCAATTAGGCCTCAGACAAAGGCCTGTGAAATGTCAGAAGTAGCAGGGAGGCTGGACTCACAAGAACATTGGGCACGTGGAAGGCCATGTAGTTGACCACACACTGATGGAGCCAGAGCCCTGGAAACAGTGCTCTCCTGCTCCCAAAGGGCCTTTTGCAGGAGAGACATCTTCGTGCCTCCTCTTCCCAAACCTCCTTCAGTAAATTAACTCCTTTCAGCCAGGACCTTTTGTGCTGCAAAGCCCCGGGCCCCCCACGATAAGCAGGAGATAGCAAATAGGTGTGGGATAGGAAGAACCTGTGGCTACATCTGCTGCTCTGCCTGGTCCTGTCCTCTGTCCCCTCCCGCAGACCCAGCATCCACCCCCGAAGGCTTCTGTTCCAAGAGGGCCATGGGCCCCTGCCCCGCCAGTCCTAGCAGGTACCAGGCCCTGGCCTCCCCTCTGTCCTGCGTGCAGAGCCCCAGCACACAGTGGGGCCAGTGGGCCCCAGGTGAGCTCTGCCCTCCCCACACGTGTTGATGGACCCACCTGTGGCCTCTCCTCCTGAAAGCTTCCAGTTCCATGCTCACCCTCATGAGCCCCTGCCACCTGGGGACCTTGCTCCCGAATCATATTCCTCTCCTTCCTCCCAGCAGTACCAGTCTCCTCCCCTGCTCTGTTTCCAAGCACACTGGCCTTTCCCATCCCTCCCCGCATACCGACACACAGCACCTGTGGGCCCTACTGAGCCCATTGTGTGTTCCCGCTCCCTCCCACCACGCTGCCCTGTCTCTCCTCAGCCTCCTCACTTGGAAACGCAGGTCCCCATCACCCGTGGCCATGCCATCACCCCCTGGTGGCTTCTGTCCCACTCCGGCACCAGACCTCTGTCCTGCCTGACCCTGCCCACAGGTGTTGCCTGGCCTCACAAGTGGGACCTCTCCTAGCTCCCCTCCTTCCTTTCCAGTTGCCTGGTTGTGCTTGCTCTTTCACTCTCTCTAGCTCTTCTTCCTCCTCCCGCCTCTTCTTTGGTCAGCCGCGGAGGTTCTAGCCCAATTTCCTTTCCGCCCTACCTCACTTGTTCACAGCGATCCACACCCCACTCTCCATCCCCGCCCCAAGCCTTCAACCACTGCTTCCACGTGAATAGCTCACAGGTTAGTACGACCAGATCTGACTTTTCTGTTGAGGGTTCCCAACCACTCAGAAGTCAGTTTCGGGCTGGTGAGAATTCTGCCATCACCCGTTAGTCATCCTGCCCAAAACAAGTGCTTCATCTGCCCTCCACAACCAGCACCTCCTCCGAGAGTGACCGGTGACTCACCATGTTTCTCTTGTTTCCGAGGCTGGATCCAAGATTAATCCTCCCCTCTCCTTAACCACACCCTCAAAGCCACACACATGCAACCAATCATCAAGTATCCGGTCATTGCCCTTGAAATGACTTGGCACCTGCCCAGCCTTTTGGTGCTCTTGTCTCAAGTTCTTGCCCTCGTTTCCGCTCACCAGGACTGTTGTAGGAAGCACCTAATCTATCTGGTCCTGTATAGTAGGCAGAAGAATGCCTCTCCCCCAGAATATCCCTGCCCTAATCCCTGGAGCCTGGGAATATGTTGAACATGGGACTGCAGATGTTTAAAATTAAAGATATGGACCTTAAAATAGAGTATCTTGGATTACCCAGATGACTCCCATCTAATCGAATGAGCCCTTAGAAGCAGAGAACTTTCTCTAGCTGAGGTCAGAGAGAATCAGAGAAAATCGTGGGAGAGGTGCAGCAGAAAGGGAGGTCAGAGAGCTTCCAAGAGCAAAAATGGATTTCCTACACTGTCACCGGCCCTGAGATAGGGGCCTGTGTGCAAGAACTGGGGAGCAGCCCCTAGGAGGAAAGGGCAGCCCCAGTTTACGGCCAGCAATGGAATGGGGGTCTCGGTCCTACAACCACAAGGAATAGCATTCTGCCAACCACCTGAATGAGCCTGGAAGTGGATCCTTCCCACAGCCTCCCCAGAGGAGTCCAACCAGCCAACATCTTGATTTCAGTCTTGTATAAACCCAGAGCAGAGAAAATCGTCAAATCAACCTGCATTTCTGGCCTGCAGAACTGTGAGATAATAAATCTGTGTTCTTTTAAGCCACTAATTTTGTGGTTATCTGTTACAGTAGCGATGGAAACTAACACAGCCCACCATTGTCCACCTAGCAAATCACTGCTGTAAGATCATCCCTGCACCCCCACACCTTTCAGAACCCCCAACCAGACAGCACGTATGTCCCAAACCTTCAGCATGACATCTGAAAGAGCCTCCAACTTACCTTTATAGCTCGTATCCCACAGAAAGCCCCCCACTTACAACACAGTGGCCACCTTCACGTCCTCCAAAAGTGCTCTGAGCATTCCCACCTCTGGGTCTTTACTCACACTATGCCCTCATCTGGAACTGTCTCTCCTGTTCCCTCCTTCTGCCCACCCGAACCTGAGCTCTCCCCCTCCACGAAGACTCCCTGAACCTCCAGCCTGAGAAGCCTCGCTGCCCTGCTCTCTCTGCCTCACCCACTGGGGGCTCAGTATATGCTGTCTCATGTTAGGTTCTGTCCCTCATCGACAACCTTCCCAAGTGATGGCAAGACCCACATCTATCATTTCCCTTCTATCTCCCACTGTGTCCAGCACAGTTCAGGGTACACAGTAGGGGTCAACAGAAACCTGCTGAGTTACAGATGAAATGAAAGTGTCTCCAGGCACTGTCCTATCGAGCACTGGATCCCAGATGTGAGGAACAGAGGGAACGTCCAGCCTGGACCTGTCTGCCAGGGACCAGGAGAGAGGGCATATGGTGAGGTGGTGAGAGGGCATATGGTGAGGTGGTGAGAGGGCAAGAACAATTCCAAACCACACAGAGTCCTGAGATGGCCCAGAACCGGGGGGGCAGGCAGGGCGGGCCACTCTCAAGCCAGGCCAGAAATGATCATGTGTCAGGAGCAGGTGAGCCAAAAGGGCAGCTGGGCTCAGGATTCAGGGCAGATCAGCCGGGACCTGCAAACCAGTCATTACCTACCTACCTGGCAGTGTGATGGGACTGCATGGGCTGTCACCAAGTGCCAATCAGACATCCAGGAAGGCTCCGGAGAGGCTGAAAAGAGAGGAGAAAGAGAAAAGAGAAAAAAGATTAAGAGGGCAAGGAGAGGAAGGGCTGGAGAGGGAAGGGGGAGAGAAAACAGGGAAAGGATGGGAGGAGGAGAGAGACAAGTGGTAGGAGAGGCGGGCATTTGTCCCTCAGTGGCTCTTGGAGAAATACCACGATCCCCAGAATATCCCTAGCCCGCCAGGGTTAAGGTGAGGTAAGGAGATGGAAACACCCAACCCTCCACCCCCCACCTTGGCCACCACAACTAAGAAATTATGTAGAGTAATTAATCAAAAGCTAATGAGAAATGTGTTTTCTCTCCCAGCCTAGCCCCACATCATATTCTTATTAGCTGAGGTTATTACAATAGTAATCATGCGTGCTCCAGGCGCAAATTGGGTTTTTTGCTCCACTGCCACCAATTTAGAAAACCATTAATGGCAAGATAAAGCCCCCATGGCTCACACCAGGCCAAGCCTGGGGAACCCACTGCCGGTTCCCTGCTCCCACTGTCCAGAGAGGGGCCTCCCCAGGGCGGCCCCAGGGATCCAGAGGTCTAACCCCTGGAAGGAGCCAAACACTGGAGGGGAGATGGCAGGAGCACCTGGCCTGAGGCAGGGGGACACTGGATTTCACACACACACACACACACACACACACACACACACCCTGCAGTGTAATCACTAGGGCAGAGATGGCCCTCCAGAAATGAAGCATAAAGCTGAGTTTGCCCCTGGGGTCCAAGTCCATCCCAGTTTTCTCTGGAGCCCTTTGCCCCTCAGAACCTATTCTCCAAAAAGGTTTGGCTATATCTGTGGTCCCCAGACACAGGCACACAGTCAGGTGCTGCCCCTTGATGAAGGTTCCCCTGGCAAAAAGGAGGGTAACATAGTTTTTCATAAAACTAAGTGGACTGAGTTTAATTCTGAAGTTGTCCTTCCTATTTCGTTTGTGGTTTCACATATATACGTGTGTGCGTGCAATACGCACAGGGTATCTATAAAACCTTGCTCGGCACTTACTCGGGACTCTTTCCATTGCGAGGGAGGGATTTAAAATGACATTGCAAAACTGGAGATGCACTGGCTCGTGTTAACTAAGAAGAGCAGGGGTAAAACCAGAAGGTCAGATGGCACTGTCGGGTCTCTCTTCATCTCTCTTTGCATTGCCCTTTTCTCCCTTACCAAATCTGAGCTTCCTCCCTGGGTTGAGGTCATAGGAGGAATGACCTCTGGGTTTGTGTTATCCTCGTGTAGGATCTCAGAGGAAGAGATCTTCATGCTCCCCCTGCCCCGACATGTGAAATCCAGGTCCGGACTCTGTGAATGTCCCACTGTGGGCCAGATACGTATATATTCTAAGGCCAATCACTGTGGCCAGCGATGGCCAGGCCTGAGTCATGGGATTACTCCTGAGGACCAGTTAATAGTACTATCCTGTTGCCTCACAGAACAGGGGAATAGCCGATACCCTAAAGGAAGTAGGGATACAGTAACTGAAAAAGTTGGGCAAGGGGTGCTATGCAGACAGAGAAAACAGACATCTGCTACACCTGGTCCTCCACCCGCACTGCAGAAGTTTTTCTGACAGTCTCAGGAACTACAGAGTCAAATACTGAGCCACCAGAAAATGTCAAAAGACCACTTTGGCCCTGTCAATCACAGAAGAGAGTTCCATTACGTTAACCATAGTGGCAAGGTGCTAATGTAGGCTCTTAGCAACCTGACTCGTAAAGAGACCACTGTAAGAATATC
Organism: Neofelis nebulosa; assembly: GCF_028018385.1. NCBI lineage: Eukaryota > Metazoa > Chordata > Mammalia > Carnivora > Felidae > Neofelis > Neofelis nebulosa. The sequence continues at coordinate 14,390,580 of NC_080791.1, forward strand.
AGAAAGCCTATCTGTGACATAGGACATATTGGCAACTCCTCCAGCCCACTTCAGGTATTCTGCACTGAAAACCAAGGTGTAAGTCTAGAAAGTTCTCACAGCCACAGAGCTATGAGTGTAAAGTCAGCAGGCAGTGGGGGGCCTGGGCAGCTCAGTCGACTCTTGATTTCAGCTCAGGTCATGATCTCATGGTTTGACAGATCAAGAGTTCAAGCCCCGCGTCGGGTTCTATGCTGACAGCACAGAGCCTGCTTGGGATTCTCTCCCTGCCTCCTGCTGCACATGCATGCATGCTCTCACGCTCGCTTGCTCTTTCATAAAAAAACTTGTCTCTTAAAAGACAAGTCAGCAGGCAGCAATTTCTCTACAGAAGGAACTCTGCAGGGCCCAAAGATCTCATGGAAACCCAGTCAGCTCAGCTTAAACACACTTCCAGGATGTCTGGCTCCTAGGCAAAATGGTTTTCCCTGAGCCCCACACTCAGCATACCTATGGATTGTCCAATTAGTTGATCAGAAGTATGATCACGACATACTCTGGTTTGCTTGGTTATTTTTATCATTTATTATTTAGCTCTTTGAACCTGTTGTCCCCAGAAGTCCCTCATAATAATAAACTGCCCTAAAACAGACCCAACTTGGAAGTAGAAACACTTCTTACTGGCTGTTTGGCTTTAAGCAAAATTCTTTGGCCTGTCTGATACCTAGTTTCTTCATCTGTAAAATGCACCTTCGGAAATGGTCCTTGAGCACCCAGACAGCCCCGAGACATTCTGGCACCTTTTGGTAAACTGTGTTGGGCACTTACTCAGTGTCAGGCAATGTGTGATGTGCTGAGCATGAAGACAGGACTTCATTCTGGGCGGGGAGAATGCTGGGAGAGGAGATACATGTCCTCCGTGTGTGATTCAAAGGAGAAGGACGCACACAACATGAGACAGGGATGACTCAAGGGCTATGGGCGTTTAAGAGGACGGGGTGGGAGGTCAGATCAGGTAGAGGAGAAGATGTCTACTCTGATCTGGAAGGACAGATGACATGCAGTGAGGAAGGCAGAGCATTTTCTGCAGAAGGGATGGTCCAAGCGGAGGTGTGGAAACAAGAATACCAAGAGTGGGTAGGCTCCCTCCTCTGGATCTGGAGAAGGCCCCGCTGGAAGGGTCCTCCCTTCTAGACCATCTGCTTCTTCTTCTACAGCAGCCCAACCCTCTCCACTGTGCAGTCATGGGTGACAGTGCCTAGACACTGCCAAGGGGTGGCAAGGGAGAGGGGTTACCTCGGGACCTGTCCCTGGAGAATCGGTGACACCCTCAGCAGGACCATCCATGGTCTGCCTCACCACCTGCACTTCCCCTTATCTGCCTCTCCAGCTTGGCCAAGGTTCAGTGCTGCTAATTAGCAGCAATCAGCTCAGCTCTCCCAGCCCCACCCCTGCCAGATGCCGAGGCTTCCTCTCCCTCCTGCAGGGAAGGCACAGCAGGTGGCAGAGGCAAGGGGCAGAAAGAAGGAAGGAGCAGCTCTGGGGGGATGACTGAGGCAGATAATAGGGAGGGAATGGAGGGGTTTGGGAACTAAACATTGAGTCATTAGGCTGGACAAGCTGAAGGTCTCCCTAGCTCCTCCTCCGACTGAGCCTCCTTTGTAGTACAAAGCCCTTTCCCACAGTGTCTCATTAGTTTAGTCTCCAAACAACCCTGGGAGACAGGTATTATTTTTTGTAATGTCTTTGTTCTTTGGTCCACTCTGAGGTCCCCAAGGGAAGGGATCATGTCAACCTCATCACTGCTGTGCATCCCAGTGCCCAGCATGGAATTGGCATCTAATAAATAATTGCCGGATGGAAGGATGGATGGGATAATGGATGGACACACATACACATGGATGAATGGATGATAAATCATCCCATTTTATGAATAAAGAAACTGAGGAACAGAGAGGGAAAACGTGACTTACCCAAGACCAATCTGACTGCTAGCAGCCAATCAGCACCAAGCCCCCAGTGCACTGGCCTCCTCAGCCAGCGCGCTTCCCAACACTCCAAAGTGCTCTCTCTTCATTGGTTTCTTGAACATACTCAGCCAAGAAAGGCCACCCTTCTGAAGCTCTGATTCCAATCCTTCCTCTCGCAGTTTGTCACAAGCCAAGCTACTGCCAACTCAGCTCCACAAAGAGCAGGATCCCCCAAAGCCCACTGACCATGGACTAGAGACAGGGAGCCTCTCTCTGGTCATGGTTCTGGAAAAACCTGACTGAAGCAACCAGTGGGGGAAAGGTAGACAGGGGCATCCAGAGCATGAGCCCCTGCAGAGGAACCGAGAACCCATGGTGTAAGGTGCACAGTGCAGGGCTGGGAGTCACAGAGACCATTAAAATCCCAGCTCCCATCCTTCCGCAAGCATCTGCTCCCCGACTGTGATGCCCTCCCTCCTCTCAATCTCAATGAACATGACTTCTAAGCTCTCCAAGCCTGTCTCCTGGGCAATACCTATCACACATATGACTCTGAAAGTTGAACCACTGATAAGGTGAAGTCCTACCCTGTCACAGTCCCCTGCCTCTACCTACACTCCCTGCCTCCTCTCCCCTCAGGAACCCCCAAGCCCCAGCGTCAACACACACTCCTCTCTAGCCCCTCCACACCCCAATCTAGAGGTCTTCTCACTGTGGCCTCATCTCTCCACCTCAGACCTCACCTGCTGTCCTAAGGATCTGCCACCTGCCTTCGCACTGGCTCCATCCCGACTTCTGCTCCAAGGTCAAATCAAGGCCCTTTATCCTTCAGCTCCCGTGCTTCGCTTCAGAGCCTACTTGCCTTCTAGTTCCAGGGTCACTTCTTAGTCTCCAGGTAAAAGTTCTCCCCACAGGGAGTTCTGTCCCTTCCCAGGAGGCCACCCTCAGACTTCCCTCATAGACCCAGGGGAGGCCATTTGGTTCCCACGGTACCTGCTGACCCCTACATGCCTCTGGCGTCCTAAAACTCCCAGACCAGACAGCGGTCCTTCACCTCAGGTCCAGGAACCTTAAAAAGGTCCTCAGTACACTTTTGGGTCAGTAGGAACATATGCTCATTTTCTAGGAAAAGTGTCCTCAGCTAGAGAATTCCCTGACCCAGAAAACTCAAGATTCACTGCCTGGAAGTCCCATTTCCCCTTCTACCCTATGCATGACAGATAGCTCAGGGTCAGTGCTTTGTAACTCGGTGTGAACTTTGCCCTTTCAAAACCCACTCGATAACATTCCTCCTGCCTGGTCTGACACCTACATGAACTTCAGGGACATTGGGCTTTGACACTGAAAGCACATCAACACCACAGACTTTGAGCTCCTCCCCCTGGCCCTGGCCCCCTTGTGCCACCAGGGGCTCAATGTGCAAGCCTCAGGCAGCCACCACCCTAGCCCCCTCCAAAACAGAGCCTTCTGGTGTGAGGCCTGCAAGGCTCCGGGGGTCTCCATGATGAGGACAGGATATACACACGGTGGGTGCTACATGAGAGGTCAGTGGGTGCTTCATGACAGCCCATGGAACTAGAACCTTGGCAAAAGTAAGAATCCCATAGAATCTTGGAGTTAACATCTTAAGAGATCGTAAGAGGCCATTTGATGCAACCAGTCATTCAAAAAACTACTTCAGTAGCACCTTCGCCAGACTCAACACTGGAGATGGACAGATGGACACAGCCCACTGAGATGATATATTTGTGCAATTCCCATTTTTTGGAAGAGGTGACAGGAGCCAGAGGGATCATGGCTCGTCTAAGACCAAACAGTTGGCAAGTAGAGGAGAGAAACTAGGTAAGACCCAAGCACCCTGTCTTCTCGGGTTGGGTCCAGAGTTCATGACACATGCCCCTGTCCCGTAGCCCCAAATGTGGCTGCACAGGCCAGCCCCTGTCCCCCGCTCGAGAAGTGGCAAGTGGCTGGCAGGGCTCCTGAGTGTGGGCAGACACTGGAGTTACCAGGTCTCTGTTTTTCCGGAGGCACACAGAGGGTTCCTGGTGGAGGAGGGTGGGAGAGAAGCCGGGAAGCCACAGCCTGTGCATGCAAATGAGGCGGCTGCACAATTAATCATCATCAAACAGTTTCATTAAGAGATGGAGGTTTGTGGCTGTTTGTCTTGGGGAAAAAAAAATACTGAAACAGCAGGAAGGAGAAGGGAGAAGGGAGGCTTGAACTATTTATGCCCAACTCGGAAACTAATGATTCTGCCCACTAGGGGAGGCCAAGGGTCTGGGGATGGTGAACAGATCTGCTAGGAGAGGAGGCTGATGGGCTCCCTGGAAGTAATCATATCCCTCCCCGACAGGGATGGTGCCCCTCCAGCTGTCAGCCCACCAAGAACCACACCAAGCACCTCCACTCAGGCCTCTTCCAGAAGCCAAAGTTTGGGGAAGGAAGGGGGCCACCTCCAGGCTGAGCTCAGGCACCATCCCAGGGCAGTAGAGTAAGGTGGTTACTGGGAATAGATTTCCACCTTGGGAGCAGGGACTTCCCAGGGGAGAGAACAGATGCCCTATACACACCCTGGACTCAAAGCTCAAAGCCTCTTAAATGGTCTCAAAGCAGTTGTGGGACAGAAAGAAGCAGCCACTTGGAGAATCCGAACCTGGGGCCCTACTGATCCCTAAATCTCCACCTACCCCTTTCCCATGCCCCAACACCTTTTCTGTTACTCAAAAATGGAAAGAGAAAGGCAAGGGAATGGGGAGCTCCTTGTCAAGCCTTTTGGGAGCTAATGCCACAAGGCTGGAGCCTCCCTAGGCACCCAGCTGTGGAGCGTGGCCCCGGTTGTCCTGGGCCAGGGAGGTCAACCCTCAGAAGAAATCTTACCAACTCCTCAAGATCTGGCTCTGTTTTCCAGCCACCTTCTTGTCCCTGTATTCAGCCTGTGTTCCATCCACATCAAGGCACTTTCCATTTCCCCAGCAGCCATGGCCTCTCATACTTCCATGCTGTTTCCTCTTTGCGAACTTTCCTCTTTGCTGCCTGCCTGGAGAACTCCTCTTTATCTATCAATGCCCACTTCAAATGTCCCCTCCTCTGTAAAGTCTTCCCTGACTCCCATACTCTACCAGATGAGGTATCTTCTTCCCTGTGCTCTACATAATTTGTGTTGTAATTATCTGTTCACCGGACAGGCCATGAAACAATAAGGTCCTTGAGGACAAAGACTACATCTTTCTTCACCTTTGTGGCACAAAGACCTCAGCTGCAGTTTAAAATTTGTCAATTGAATGAGTTTCATGAACTGGGAAAGATCACAGGTACCTCATCTACACACCGACTCAAGGCAAACGTCTAAATCATCCAGCTCAAGTTCATTTTCTTCCTGAGCTATCCCAAATCCCTGAGATTGGGAAGGGGTGAAGATGGGAGAAGTGCCCTTCACTCAGCATGCAGGGCTCCCAGGATCATGAGCCCAAGGATAAGCAACAGTTCCTGATCGGCAGATACCGTAGGCTGAAGGCCAGGCCACAGTAAAAGCCTAGTGTGGGGAACCAGAGCTCTCTTCCTAAGCTGAGTGATGCGTTGTGACAAGGAGTGTTGTGTGGGAATGCGCTGAGCCTGCAAGGGATTGCATTGCCTCTACGTCCCCATGGCCCATCGGAGTGCCCTCTACCTACGAGGAACGTTTCCTACAGTTCCAAAGCACTGCTGGTAACCAGGTGGGACCAAACGGCCACAGCTCTACCTGCCCACCCAGATTCGTCCCCCTCTCTTCTGCTCACTCCCGTCCCCTTTCCTCCAAACTTGTTGACTGTTTGTGACTTGAGTCTTCCCCTGTGATGGCCAGAAGGGAGAGGATCCATTTTAAATTAACAAGGTTATTAGCAGTTAATTACCTGAGGTATCATTGTAATTGAAAAGAAAAAGAGAGAAAAGAGGTTCATAAACATTCCAGCTGCCCGTTCTCCCTCCTCACTGTCACTACGGCTGGGGTGAGGGGGACAACCACAATGTCCCCTATGCCGGGTGTACAGACCATTGACTTTTCTTGCTCACAGTATCCCTCCATGCATTCCCACCTGTTTTCACTGGGATATCTGGCAGGGGAAACCAGACTCAAGGAGAGTAGACTGTCTACCTGACCTACACCTCACTGACGACTCTGAGAAACGCTCAGCCATAGCCATAAAGATGCAGAGAGATTTATTTTACATTGGGGGTGTTCAGGAAGGAGGCACAAACCTGATGCCTGGAGTCAATATTTTTAGTGATTTTTATCTCAGATTGTCCTCAGTGATTCTGCAATTAAGCACGGCTGGCATACATCGGCATTATCGATTTTTAGTCCCAAATTCACTGCCACCAGAGACACCACTATGTCAGGGATCAGCTCCTTTTCCTTCCTCCCCACCTCCACCAGCCCCTGCCAGGGCTAAAGGCTTCCCAGAGCAGTAGGGGCATAAAGAGGACACAGAAGGCAAAGCCTCCTCCCTCATGCTGACGTCAGCACCTACTCACTAGATCCTCAGGCGAAGACCCCATACCCTGCAATTCTTATCAGACAGACCATCTCCTGCAGAAAACTCACCAGAAGCCATCCCATCGCTCAGGCCTCATAGAAGGAGCCCCAGACCACAGACTCCATGAAGTCTCCGCCTATGGGAGACCCCCAATCTCACCAAATTGTTCCCAGTTTAGGGTAAACCAGTAGAAGGAGCCAACCTGTGAGCTAAAAATCCCTCTTGACCTCCAAAAGATCTCCCCCAGGCACAAGCAGCAAGCGTCAGTGGCTCTCCTCACTGGCCAGGGCATTGGCAGAGGCACCGTGGATTCTGATATGGAGAACGTGGTGTGGGCACTAACGGGATGGAGGGGTGAGCTCGAGCGAAAGATACCCTCCCAACTGCTTCAAGCCTCTGCTGCCCTGAGACAGCCTGGGACTCCTGACACACCCCAGACTCCCTGTCCCCCTTCCCTTCCCTCAGCAAAGCTCCAGCTCCCCTGCCCTAGGCTAAGCCCTCTCCCCTCTGGACCCGACTTTCCCGAGCAGAATTCAGCCCCCTGAGTAGTAGCCAGAGTGGTCAAGAGCAGACCCCTGACCTCCCACCCAACCTTCTGGAGGCAACAACAAAGAGCAAAGTGGGGAACAACAGAGCACACACAAAACCCATACATGATCACATATGTGTGCAAGTATAATTATATGAAGTATGATATACTTCACATATGATATGCACATATGCACACAGAAAAGTGCATATATCATTAAATGTTTTAATTGAGCATTTACTATGTGACAGGTAAGTAACAGTATTAGCCACATTTTATGAAGAGAGAAACTGAGATTCAGAGACCCTAAGTTATATGTCCAAGATCACACAGCTATTATATGATGGAGAAGAATATGAACCTAGGCAGTCTGTCTGTCTCTAAACTGCCTAAATCCTAAACCTTCCAGTACATGTTTTTCAAAGGTTCCACCAAAGTGGGAGTGGGGTGGGGAGGAGATGACTGGGGAGCCAAGATATACTAAAACATTCTTCTCCCCACCCTGTATGGGTAGGACAGCTGCTGCCCAACCCTGGACCAGAGTCACTCCTCTCTTCTGCACCCCCAGGTGGGAGCAAGGCGTCCGAGTGCTTGGTGGGGTGAAGCCAGCCCACCAGCACAGACTCCCTCATCCAGTGCTCCCTGCCCTCTCTGCCCTTCCATCCATGCTCAGAGTAGAGGGACATAGCTAGGGCAGGGGAGGGAAAGGCCCCCACCCGTCTAGTTCACATTTCCCCACCTGCAGAGCTGCTCCCATCCCCCTTCCTGCTGAGTCTGCACTGTTCAAAGTCACCTTGCAAGTGTCTCCCATGCCCGGGAAGGCAGCCAGGGGAAGAGAAGCAGATGGGCGGCTGACATGGGCAGCATATCTACAGCTAGCACGAGGGAGGGGGTAGGGGGGGCTGGCGCTAACCTGGAGCCTGGCGCCTGGGGCTATGGCCAGGGCTAAGGGAAGGGCTGGGGTGAGCCCAGAACCTCAGACTGTCCCTGGAACTGGGTATGTCTGGACCAGTCTGCGGGTCTGGTGGGCTGCGGATAGAGCACCTGACACCTGAAGAGGGGTGTGATCTGACACCTGCAGCCACTTGAGAGCCACAACGTTCCCAGGAACCAGAGCTTCATTCCAAAAGAAGCCTAACCAGTCATAACCCCTTTCCTTCCTTTCCTGGGAACCGAGAAAACAACTGAAACAACTAGCAGGGGGAAGGAAGGAAGCCAGAGACCACTGACCCACCTCTCCCCACCCTATGCATCCCCGCCCCCTGGGATTTGCCTCCTCTGGTTCTCTGCAGGGGTGCAGCAGGACCCAAGAGAGCTGCCCTCAGGTAGCTCCTGCCACCTAATGACTGGGAAAAATCAGTTCACTTCTCTAAATGAAATGCATAAGACATAGTTGGCACTCAACAGATGTTAGTTTCCTCTCCCTTCCCCTTCCCGCCACTTCCCACTGGAGGGAAGCCCAGGTGTCTTGCAGAGGCTGGGGGCAAAGAACCTCTCTCCCTTCCTGGTGGCAGGGCCCAGAGAGTGGAGGGCAGCAGATCCCCTTCCACTATTCCCAGCTGGCAGTGGTGGGGAGGAGGGGCACTTTGGGAACTGATGAACTCTATTGGAAATCCTGAAGAACACTGGGCTGTTGATACTAGAGTGTTCTGGGATTTCATGAGCGCTGGGGCCTTACAGGGATTCTATCAGAAAGATACTGGGGCATGATAAGAAAGCAATAGGAGTTGCTGGGGACATACTGGAAAGTTACTGGGAAACTCTGGGGTGTCCCAGGGAGCAAAGGCCACATGGGCATTCCTAGGCACTCTGGGATTTCAGAGGGCATCATGCCAACTAAGGACCTTTGGAGATGACGAGGCATTCCCTGTGGGGCATGCATGGGTTCCACTAAGTGCTACAGTCTAGGCTGCCCTTCTCTTGAAAAGGAGCATGGGTGGGTAGGGATGCAGCCTGCCCCAGGGGAGCCGCAGCAGGACTACCCTGCCCTGGAAGAGGGAGTAAGCAACTCTTTGAGCAGCAACCACCAAATTGTGCTTTCCCGGTGTGGTGGCTGCCTCAGGGGAATGTGCAGCCTGGTTTGGAAAATCACCCCTAAAGAGGGGAGCAACTCCCTGCCTGGCATCAGTCCCCTCAAACTCAGGCCCCAGGCCCTACATCTACCCCCAAGGTGAAGGGACATCTGGGGCACAGGGGAGGCAGGACTGAGGCAGTAAGACTCGGTGGGGCTAAGTAGGCACCTTGTCAACAACAAAGGCTCCCAGCATATAATTGGTTCCCACTCTCAGGAAGAGAAATCTGGGGGACACACAGGCTGGACCTTTGACTTATGAAAACCTCAGTTTCTTAGCCCTGGATGGCAATAGCTGTTAGGAAATCTGGACTCCTTGGGGAAAAAAATAAAGGCTTGGATAACCTACTCCCCTGTTCCCCATCTCCTACCCGCTTTTCTGAGTCCTCCCCATCCTTCAAAGACCAGCTCCCCATCCTAGTCCTCCCCAGAAGCTTTCCCCATGTCCAGCAGACCCTGCTCCTTTGATTGGCAATAGCTCTTCAGCAGGTCTTGACCTCTGCCTTGATCTGTGGTCTTCTCTGGACATGGAAGGCCTTCTCCCTAAGGCCCATGGTGATGGGGGCAGAGCAGCGGGCCACATCAGCCACCTCACCTTAGGCCTGGCCCCAGCTCCCCCTGCTCCTGCTAAGGGCTCAGGGCCTGGCAGGAGGCCACTGTGCTCTAGCTAGCAGGTAGGTTTTGTTAAGGAGAATGCGTCAGCTGTCGCCCTACTTCAGCGGATGGGGCCCAGGATGGCCCGTGCCCTGAAAAGCACCAGTGGCACTGTTGGGACAGAGGAGCTCAGACACTTCTGCCCCCAGCCTAGAACAACAAAGTCAACCGGAGCCAAAGCAGCTGCTAAGCGTGCCCAATCTGGAGGAAGCTTGCATGCAGGCTGGACATGGAGAAGGCAGGTCACTGAGCCCAGGGCCCCGACTTGGTCCCTGTGTGCCCCCCAGAGTCAGGAAAACAAACCCAGAGTAAGCACAAGCCCCCAGGCAACTTCATGCACCTGACTGCCCCTCACTCTCAGGACTGTAGTGATGCTCCATGTGTCCCTTCACTGGACCTCAGGAATCTGCATGGCTGAACCAGGATAAGCCTCCTCACCCTTGCCCCCGGCCCAGATCGGAGGCAGCAGCTGGTACAGGCCAGCAGAAAGCAGCAGAGAAACTTTGCACTGCACCAGTCCTTCAGGGTGGCCAGCCTGCCTCCCCACCGCCCCGCCCCACCCCACCCCGGCCCTTCCTCATGCTCAGCCAGCTCCCGCCTGGCCACGGGGCGGTGAGGAGGAGCAGGAAAGGGACTGAGCACCAGCGCGGCCAGCCCCGGTGCCGGCCGCCCACTCCTCCACCGCTGGCAGCACTGAGCCCCATCATCAGGCACTAATTAAATCCCCCTAATGAGGAAATAAGGATGCAGGAGCCGGCTCCGCCGCGGCCTCCCCGGCCCACCGCCCTCGCCTCTCCATCGGACTTATCGCTCGTCACAGGATGTTTACAATAATTTTTAATTTGTGCAATTATTAATCACTTTTCTATCTGCCTCATTTGCATAATAATTAGTCATCTCACTGTTTGGCATGCCTGTGAATGACAGTGTTTTAAATTGAATTAAGATTTTAATATTCTATTTTCCTGCTTTCTTCCCCCCTCACACGCTAATCAAAGTCAGATTTGGCAGCCACAGGGAGGGTGGGGAGGAGGCTGGCAGGCACTGGACTTGGCCTGCTCCTCGCTCCTGAGAACTGAGCTGGGAGGAGGGGCAGGTCTGGAGAGGGCAACAGCAACCCACCGGCACCCCGAACCTGGTGCCCAAGGGGTTAACTCAGCCTTGCCTAATGGAGGGAGGCAATGAGTGAGGAGTGGGCAGCCGGCAGTGGGGAGGGCAGGCGTCAGACTGTCTCAGTGGCGCCAGAGAGCAAGAAAAGCACTTTCATTTTCTGTCCAAACAGGCTGCTTTTTGCAAGGGAAGTTGGAAAGCACATTACAGGCCAGTAATTGATCCCTGGTTACTAGTCTAAGTTAACTTTGATGGCTCAAGGTCCCCCAGGTAGAGAAGCAGCTGGAACAGTCCAAAACCCATTGCCATTCTTTGGACGGACTGAGAAAACAAATCTCTGCAGTTGAGTTGGGCTCCCCTCCCCCCTCTAGAGCCACCAGCTCTCCACACACCAGCAGACCCTCTGCCCAGGCTGGGCACTTCACAGAAGCATGCAAGAGAGGGCGGGGTTCCGGCTGACCAGGGGCAACAGGAGGGGGCACACTGGCCTCTGTCAGGGGCAGGGGTGGGTTCATCTCTCTTACCCTCAAGCCCCCCTCTGACCATCCCAGGAATCCTGCTCCAGCCCCACCTCCTCACCACTAGGCTTGCCTTTCGTGTTGCCATGGTAATCCCTGTGGCTACCCTGGATACCCATTGCGGCTCCAGAATTCTCTGCTTAGGCAGAGCAGCTCTACCCACAGCCTGCTTAGAACACCTCCCCTTTTACCATCACTGAGGCCAAAGGTTGAGGAGCTAGGGTATGATCACCAACACATGGTCTGCAAAGTCAGATACTACTTTTCCCTTAAGGTGAGTAGGGAGAGGAGATGGGACACGGGAGCTGGTGTGAGCCAGTACAGGACATCACAGGCTGGGGAGCGGGGGATCAGACTCCAGCCACCAAGGCTTTCCCCAGGCCAGAGTAAAGGAAGGACCTCAGCCTACAGAGATCCGTTCCTCCCACAAGCAACAAGGTCTCCCAACTGTGCACTTAGGAGTCAAGGGAGGGAAGTCCTCCTGGCGGGGCAGGTTGGGTAGGGGGGTGGGGACAGGGGGGGACAGGGAGACAGAAATGGAGTCTTGCTGCCAGAGTTAAAAACTAGATGAGGAGAGAGGGCTAGAAGTTTCCAGGAGAGCCCTTCTCCTTCATAGGACTCCATGGCTGGTCTGCATTCTCCATCTGCAAGTCAGGCAGGGAAGATTCTAGGTATTCCTACAGTCCCCTCTGACACAGGATGTCCCTGGGCTGACCCCATGAGCCCTCTTGCTGATTCACCTAGGCAGGTGCCAGCCTCGGGAGCTGGTAGTGCCGCAAACCCACTTGCCCAGTCATCGTCTGAAGGGGCAGGACAAAAACTGCCGGGATTCAGGAGAGGCATGGTCCAATCCAGGAATTACAGGGAGCTTTTGAGAAACCAGGCCCGCAGGGGCTTGGGCTTTGTCCCCAGCTCCACTAGAAGGAACACATAGCCTTCTTATTAGTTTGTAAATCAGGCCTAGATGAGCCCAGACTTCACTGTCTCCTACCTCATCAGCAGGGGATGCACCCTTTACCACAACCAGCTTCACCCACCACACCCAGCCTCTGCTCCCCAGCCTTTCCTTCCCGCAACCCCTCAGTGGCAAAGGGAGCTCTCCAGGCTCAGAGACCTGTACACAGACCTGGTGCCACAGTTGCCTCTGCTGGCTGCCTTCACCTTCCACACCTCCCCTAGGGATGAGAGGAAGGCCAGCAGACCCTCAGAACCATGCTCACCATGAATTCCAGCTTACCGGGGACAGTCCTGGTTTACAAGTGTTGTCTCGGCATACCTATTAATAGTACATGTGTGCTCATACACACAAACACACCATTTACTCTCAGAAGTGTCCTAGTTTGGACAAGAAAATAAATGGCTTCTCTAATCACAGGCCAGTACAGGGTCCCAGAGAGCCTGGGGAGAAAGTGGAGATGCTCTGAGCATAGAGACAAGCAACATTCTCTCAGTCCCCAAGCAGAGGTGAAGCTACGCCCTTTCAGTCAGCACCAAGAGCGAAAGTCAGAGCCCCTGTCCTGGGCCAGAGCACCAGCACGTCAACAGTCTAGCCTGGGGACAGAAGGGATGCAGGACTTTCCCAAGGCGGGGAGACACCTGACAAAAGGCACAGTAAAAAGGAAGACAGAAGAGCCAGCTCAGCAAAAAGGTAGAAGCCTGAGGGGAGTAAGATGCTATCTTTACATGTGTCCAGCAAATGGCAACAGGGAGCAGCGTGCCTCGGCCCGTCCACGTTGCAGCGGGACAGCCCCATCCAGCTGGCTGCCTCGTACTGCTCTGGCGTGTGTCCTCTTGCCCTTCCGAAAGGCCCACATAGATTGCAAAGCCTCTCTCCTTTACCCGCTTTCCCCAAGATGACTCCTTAGCCTGAATTGCAAAATCAGTACAGACATTTCACAAGCTCCCATCCCCAACCTAAGAGATGAGGAAGAGAAATCGGAGCAGTCAGCCCCAGGGTAGCAGGACTCTTGGATCCCTTCCTTTTGTGCTGTTACCTGATTGATGCAAGGCTCTTAGGGATCCCCCTTCTCTCCACCTATCTGAGTTGGGATTCCTAAGTTCAGAAGTATAGAGACCACTGTGTTTCTTTGTAGGATGGGAATGGGGTTACAGATATTGGGGAATTTCTATGTCCTATCATCCAGCGAAGTTAATGTAAATTAGCTGCAAAGTAATATACAAATGCATACAATCTACATCAGGAACCAGTAGTTATGCATTCTGGGGACTCAGCAGCAACAGTCCCCACTCCATTTCTCATTGTGCTTTTGATTTGCATTTCCCTGATCATTAGTGATATTGAGCATTTTTTTATGTGTCTGCTGGCCATCTGTATGCCTTCCTTGGAAAAAAGGCTATTCGGATCTTCTGCCCACTACTTCATTGGGTTTTTTTTTTTCCTATTGAGTTGTATGAGTCCTTTATATATTTGGAATATTAACCCTTTCTCAGATATAAGGTTTGCAAAGGTAGGTGGCCTTTTCACCTTGTTGATGGTTTCCTTTGCTGGACAGATGCTATTTAGTTTGATGTAGTCCCACTTGTTTATTTTTGCTTTTGTTGCCTTTGCTTTTGGAGGTAGATCAAAAAATCATCACCAAGACCTAAGTCAAGGAGCTTACTCCCCGTGTTTTCTCCAGATTTATGGTTTTAGGTCTCACATTCAAGTCTTTAATCCCTTTTGAGTTAAATTCTGTGAATGGTATAAGGTAGTAGTCTAGTTTCATTCTTTTGTATGTGGCTGTCCAATTTTCCCAACACTAGTTATTGAACAAACCGTCTTTTCCTCATTGTATATTCTACCCCCTTTATTATAAATCAATTCGCCATGTATATGTGGGTTTATTTCTGGGCTCTCTATTCTGTTCCATTGACCTATGAGTCTCTTTTTTATGTCAATACCATACTGTTTTGATTACTATAGCTTTGTGATACAGTTTGAAATCAGGGAATGTGATGATTTTCTCTCTCAGTATTGCTTTGGCTATTTGGAGTCTTTTGTGGTTCCATACAAATTTTATGAGTTTGTTCTGTTTCTGTGAAAAATGCCATTGGAATTTTGATAGGGATTGCACTGAATCTTTAGATTGGGGTAGGATGAACATTATGACAATATTAATTCTTCTAACATGAGCACTATAGATCTTTCCATTTATTGGTATCCTCTTCACTTTCTTTCATCAATGTCTTACAGTTTTCACTGTACAGGTCTTTCACCTCCTTGGTTAAACTTATTCCTAGGTGCTTTATTCTCTCTGATGCAATTATAAATAGGATTATTTTCTTAACATCTCTTTCTGCTAGCTTGTTGTTCGTGTGTAGAAATCCAACAGATTTTTATAAATTGATTTTTGTATCCTGTGACTTTACTGAATTTATCTACTAGATCTAACACTGTTTTGGTAGAGTCTTTAGGGTTTTACAAAATCATGTCATCCTCAAATAGTGACAGTTTTACTTCTTCCTTACCAATTTGGAAACCCTTTTATTTATTTTTCTTCTCTAACTGCTCTGGCTAAGACTTCCAATACTAGTGTAATAAAAATGGTGAGACTGGACCTCCTTGTCTTGTACCTCATCTTAGAGGAAAAGCTTTCAGCTTTTCATCATTGCATATGGTGTTGGCTGTGGACTTGTCATGTGTGGCCTTATTATGTCAAGGTACATGGCATCTATCTATACCCATTTTGTTGGGTTTTTAATCATGAATCGAGGGTGAATTTTGTCAAATGCTTTTTCTGTTTCTATTAAGATGATCATATGATTTTTATCCTTCATTTTGTTACTGTGTACCATGTTGATTTGTAGATGTCAAACCATCTTGCAATGATGGGATAAATCCCACTTGAACACTGTGTGTAATTTTTTTAATGTATTGTTGAATTCAGTTTGGTAGTATTTTGTTGAGGATTTTTTTTTTCATCTATGTTCACCAGAGATAATGGCCTGTAAGTTTCTTTTCTTGGTGTGCCCTTGTCAGTTTTTGGTATCAGAGCAATGCTAGCCTTATAAAATGAGTTTGGAGGTGCTCCCTCCTCTTCAATCAATTCATATTTTCTATTTCTTCATGATTTACTCTTGGAATTTTGTATGTTTCTACAACTTATCCACTTCTTCTAGGTTGTCCAGTTTGTTGATGTTCAATTGTTCACAGTAGGCTCTTATGATGCTTTGTATTTGTGGTATCAGTTGCAATGTCTCCTCTTTCATTTCTAATTTTATTTATTTGAGCCCTCTTTTTTTTTTTTTCTTGGTGAGCCTAGCTAAAAGTTTATCAATTTTGTTTCCTTTCAAAGAACCAACTCTTAGTTTCACTGATCTTTTGTATGATCTTTTTAGTCTCTATTTCATTTATTTCCACCCTGATCTGTTATTTCCTTCCTTCTACTAACTTTGGGCTTCATTTGTTCTTTCTCTAGTTCCTTAAAGTGTAAAGTTAGATTGTTTGAGATTTTTGTTTCTTGAGGTAGGCATGTATCACTATGGATTTTCCTCTTAGAACTGCTTTTGCTGCATCCCATAAATTTTGGTATGTTGTATTTTTCCATTTTCATTTGACTCAAGGTAAGTTTTTATTTCTCCTTTGACTTCTTTGTTGACCCACTGGTTCAGTAGCATATTGTTTAATCTCCCCATATTTGTGTTCTTGTTTTCTTTTCTCCAATTTCCTCTTGTAATTAATTTCTAGTTTCATACCATAGTGGTTAGAAAAGATCCTTGATATTATTTCAGTCTTCTTAAATTTATTAAGACTTGTTTTGTGGCCTAATATATGATTTATCCTGGAGAATGTTCCATGTGCCCTGGAGAAAAATGTGTATTCTGCTGCTTTTGGATGGGATGTTCTGTATACATAACTATTAAATCCATCTGGTCTAATGTGTCATTTAAGGCCTAATTGATTTTTTTTAATGTTTATTCATTTTTTGAGAGAGAGAGAGGGAGAGAGAGACAGAGAGACAGAGAGAAAGAGTGTGAGTGAGAGAGGCACAGAGAGGGAGGGAGACGCAGAATCTGAAGCAGGCTCCAGGCTCTGAGCTGTCAGCACAGAGCCTGACGCAGGACTCGAACTCGTGAACCATGAGGTCATGACCTGGCCGAAGTCAGATGCTCAACCGAGCCACCCAGGCACCCCTCCTTATTGATTTTCTGTCTGGATGATCTATCCATTGGTGTAAATGGGGTATTAAAGGACCCCACTATTATTGTATTGCCATCTATTTCTCCCTTTGGGTCTCTTAATATTTGTTTATTGATTTAGGTGATCCTATGTTGAGTGTATAAATATTTACAAATATTACATAAATAGGAAGCACTTAATTCAGCCATTCTGCCCATAGCAAGGAAGCCAGGGAAAACTCCATAAAGGAAACACTTGATCTGGAATGAGTAAGGTTCTGCTATGGGGAGAAAAAAACAGAATAGCAGAAGCAGCTTGGAAAAACACAGAGATCGGAACCAGTGGTGTTTGATCAGGCAAGTGAGAAGTCCAGAAATTCCAGGGAAAGGGTTGATAGGTCAGGTCACAAAGGACTTTGACAGAATGCTGAGCAGACTCAACACATGTTGTAGATAAAGGCTTCCTCCTCAATTTGCCTCCCACATGACCCTGGAGGCATTCCTATCCTCAGTCTCTCCATCAATACTGGGATAATCATGCTTCCCTTACCCTGTTCCCATGAAAGCTACAAACTCCCTGTCACTGGTACTGGGTTGGTTGGCAGAGCCACTCCATGAATATCTGACAGGAGGTCCATGTACTAATTAAGCATTCATCTAATGCTGCATACATGACAATCAATTATTAGCTCTGCTAATTAGAAACCTCCACTAAGAAGTTTTGGGGAGCAACCGGAAGGCAATGAACCAATTTTGGCCTACTCTTACCCAGAGTAACCACAAGACTTATTCATTCAGTCATTGAGACAAATAGCATAGACTTTAGAAGCTCTGTGGTCTGTAGCCTCAGCTTCCTTGTCTACAAAATGGAAACATTAGCATCAAATTTATTGAGTTTTTATGAAATTAATGTATAAAGGAGAGTGCCTGGCCCATAGCAGCACTAAATAAAGGACAGCTATTAGTTCTAAGGTATAATTCCTTAGTCTAGGAGCTTGGGATTTGAAAATGAGCAGAAGGCCTAAGAAAATAAGAATATGAATAAAAATAAGAAAATGACTAAGAGTCCTGGCCAGAGGACCTCATGATCCACAAAACAGCATAATGAATGTTGACTACAAAATGCCATGAAAACTCAGAAAAAAGGCTGACTTGGTAAGCTGACCCTGCACTTACAGCAGCAGCACAAGTTTGCATTGTGAGTCCCTAAGCAGAACCGGGCAAGACAAGGCCCTTCTAGCCCCTGCCATATCCCCTAGAGGTCTCCCAGCACCTCAAGTGGTTGTTTGAGTTTGTCTTTGTCAAAAGTTTCTCTAAACTCCACAGTGAAAGACTTTCTAATTTGTAACTCAGAAGTTAAGTCCTCTCCAGCATGAGACCATGTTGGCTGAACCTTAGGAGAAGGAATGGGCCCAGATAAGCCCCATTCCAGCCTCCTCCTCTCCTGCACCAAGAAAAACCAGGACAAGGTCCACCATCCCATTACCTTACATGATGAGAAAGTGTCAAAGAGCAAGACAGTGAGATTTCTAGGGGCTGGAGTTAACTATAGTGGCCCAAAATGCCAACTGCACAAGTAGGCAAAGGGGGTAATGTGGCTCCATCTCCTCTCACAACACGTGTAAAGGAGCAGTGGGAACTTCTGACGATGGTTTTCTCAGTGGGAATCATTGGTGGGATGTGATCACTATGGAAGCTAACTCAACCTTAAATACATTGATTACAATATAATATCTAGATGCAGAGAAGTAACAGTCCTATGATCAGTCCTCTGATCAGAATACCCTGCGCTTGGGGCGCCTGGGTGGCGCAGTCAGTTAAGCGTCCGACTTCAGCCAGGTCACGATCTCGCGGTCCGTGAGTTCGAGCCCCGCGTCAGGCTCTGGGCTGATGGCTCAGAGCCTGGAGCCTGTTTCCACTTCTGTGTCTCCCTCTGTCTCTGCCCCTCCCCCGTTCATCCTCTGTCTCTCTCTGTCCCAAAAATAAATTAAAAACGTTGAAAAAAAAATTTAAAAAAAAAAAAAAAGAATACCCTGCGCCTTAGGACCCAAGCCAGGTGCTGTACTTTAAAAGGGGCAGCAAACCAGAGTGACTTCAGAGAAGATAGTATGGGACTCAAAGTCACAGTTGAAGAAATTAGACAAAAGTAAGATGGGCCCAGCAGCTTTCCTACAATGTCAACATAACTGTGATATTACTTCCCGATCATAAAGGAGGTGCCACAGTTAAAGGGGAAAATGTCTTACTGTCAGCTACTCAAACACAATAAATTCCAGAGATTCCTCCCTCAGTCCCTGCTTCAGGTTCATGTGATATTCCCCAACCCACACAGCACCTGCAGGATGGCATGTTCAAGAATAGTTTCTCTAGTCTATTCAGTCTGTGCCTGGGCTTCATTTATGACTCTAGGACCCACCTTGAGGCCACCCTCAAAGGTTCACAGTGAACATGCCTCCAGACCATCTGCACTGACCACCTCAGTCCTTCCCTATGGTCCTTCATCCTTTTCCTCCCGCCCCTCCTCTTGTGTCAGCCTCTGGCTGAATTGTCATGCTTCGTTCTGTTGCTGGATTAGGGATGGAGGGGAGGGAAGAGGCCCTATGTGAAGTGTACAGACACAAGTAGACCCTATGTATAAAGATTAATTTCCTACTACCTTTTATGCAAAAATTGTCTGCTTCCTTTCTGATGTAAGTTTCAGTACAAAACTCTCCTTATTACCTTAAACTTATGACTCTAGGAAGAGAAGGAAAAACTTATTTCAACACATTTAAAATGCTGTCAGGTAGAACAGGGGTTACCAATCTGTTTTTGTAAGCCCCAAGATGGAAAATTCAGGCAAATGGTGAAGCCACAGGGTTAACATAACTGCTAGAGTTGTCCAAGAATGGGCTACATATGTCCCCGGAAGTGGTGACAGGGGAGAAAGTGTTCAAACATGGGTAGGAGTGGCACTTCCTGAAATGTGACTTGCCAGGGGACTCCAGCAGTAGAGTGGATGGGAGAATTAGGTCTCTTTAAGACCCTAACTTTGATTCTAGGATTCATATAATTAGCAGTGTATTTCCATAGGACCAAAGGTTGGGATAGCAGTTGAACTAGTAAACTGATGGAAAATACTTTTAAATTAATTGGTGTGGGGAAAGTGTCATGAATAGAAGTTCTTTATGTTATCCTCCACCTCTGACATTCCTGTTTTATGATTCCAGGTTCTGAAAGAGTGTCAGCTACTGGCAAATCCATACAGCTGACAAGATGCAGGTCAACCTTCTGTCTCAGGACAACTGGTGAGTATGTATGTATGTGCATGTGTGTGTGTGTGTGTGCGTGCGTGTGTGTGTGCGCATAGCGGACATAAGGGCAGGAAACCACAGACGTTTTCTGAAGGACACATGCACATGCACACACACATCTCCCACACAGTGGAGATCCAGAAGTGGACTTGAGAAATGGTAGCAGAGGTAAGATCCAACAATCTTGAGACCTGACCAATTCCATAATCGCCCCCTCCCCTAGCTGCTGGTCCCAGGAGTCTGTTGTTAGGGAAATAGCCACTTCCACCTCCCCTCCCAAAGCCAGTAGGGTGGCTTTCATATTCAGTGAGGAGGACCCTGGAAACCTAAGACACCAAACCCCAGAACCAATGCCAATCTGCCAAAGTATGGGCACTCACTCAGGAGCTGGGGACAGACGGCAGGGCTAAGCAAGGATGCTACTCCAATCACAACCCCGAAAGCCAGAAGGCCACAGTGTCCACCTTCGGCCATATCTGTGAGCTCTCTGACTGTGGCTGAGTGTCCTCTGGTCACCCCCTACCCAGCATCCCCCTTCTCACTCCCCTACCTGTCCCCAAAGCTCCTGTTCTCTGTACAGAGTTGGCAGGCAGAAGACACAGGACACTTCCTGTCCTGGGTACTGCTCTCACCCAGGGCGGCTTATACCTTAATGGCTCAAGGGCAGACCTCCCCACAGAGTTCTTTTTACCTGCTCCCCACTACAGCTGTAGCCTGCCAACATCAACCATCGGTAAAATGGCTCTTTGGCAGGTCCTTTCTCCATCCTGCAGATCACCACACACCCTACCCTGCTTTCTCCACTTCACATTGGCCAGTCCAAAATGGTTCTTTCCTCGCCTGCCGAAAAGCTGCTTCTAAAAGGGCAGCAACCCCTTCTCTCCCAATCTCCCACGCTTTAACCAAAAGTGCTGAGTCTAAGTGCAGCCCGTGCAGAGGGCCACCCTGCCTCTCTCTCCCTGAAAGAGTGTCAGCTGCTGGCAAATCCCTGCGGAGGGGCTTCTACAGGTCCTGTGGGGTACATCCTTATGGCTTCGAAGCAAGCAAGGGAACAAACCCCTGACTCAGGTCTAAACCTCTTATGCTCCTGGAGACTACTCTTTCCTCTGCCTCTTAGGAAACATAGACACAGCAACTGTACCAAGCCCTAGGGTAGGGCACCCCCCTATCCAGAGTTCGGCCCATCAATCAGTGAGCCCACCAGTAACCAATGTCATCATAAGCCACCTCTCCTGCAACCACCACTACTTTCAAGGCCAAAAAAAGGAAAAGAAAAAAAGACCTGAAATGCTCATTTAAAATAACTGCTGTTGAAATGTCATATGCCCTTACATGCAAAGAAAGCACTGCACATGCTTTCTCTCACACACACACACACACACACACACACACACACACACACACCCATCCTGCCCAGTTCTTACTGCTGGGGCCTCAAATAAACTCAGTTTGGGTCCTATATGAACACCATGGCCACCAGCAACATCCCAGCTCTGCCCTCAGGGGGGTGGGGTAGGGGTAGCGGGTAAGGGAAGGCTGCCATGAGGTAAATGGGGAAAACTCACTGGAATAGGTCTATCACTACTCCTACCCCTGCTCTAGATACCCCCTCTCCTGGGAACAGAAGACCCGGCCCACTTGACCACCCTTCCTCAAACAGCACCACCCTCAACCGCACCCAAGCAAGACAGGCTGGCTCTCCAAACCCAGCCAGGGGACAGCCATCCTAGTGTTCAGGTAAGGTGGGGAGTGAGATGAGAGTGGACCCAACAAGGACATGTGCCGCTGATACGGCAGAAACGCTCTTGGAAATATTTTAGTGTTCACATTTTAAGACAAGGTATTACTTATGAAGCGCCTCCTACATGCCAGGCACCATGCTGGATACTTTATCTCAGATCTTCTCCAATAACCCAGGAAGTGAGTTTACAAATAGGTAAATTGTGGCTCAGCGAAGTAAGGGAACTTGCTGGAAAGTAGCACATGCCTCGTCTTTGATGACCTCTCACTGTAAGAGACCCATCCCCCAATGACTTCCACAATTAAGATGGAGAGGTAAGAAGGACCCTACTCTGGGAAAGCAGCAGCAGGGGGGGTTGCTTTGCAGGAGTCAGAAGCCCAGGAGGAAATAGCCCCAGGAGATATTAAATACCGCCTGGAGCCCCTTCCCAAGGCTCCACTCCAGACGCAACCCCCAAGCTACTCCAACCAGCACAGCAAGCCTCAGTGGCTCCCCTTCAGTACAACCTATGGAGAATGTTATAAGCCCGGGAGGATACAGCCTGTGACTTACCATGGGGAGAAACCCTCCCATTCAGGTGAGACTTAGCTTCATGGCGAAAAGGGTAACAGGATAGATGAGTGGCACTCAGTATAAATCCACCTACCTCACCCTTCCCCCGGGGCACTCCTATCTCCCAGGCTGATCCCAGGGGTGGGAACCACCAGCGCAGGAGAATACAGTAAGCAGTAAAGACCCCAGCCCTGTCTCTTCAAGAGCCCTTCAGGCAATATTTGACTACAAGGCCAGCTAGGAGCACTCTGGGAGGAGACCACACCAACCACCCCATCCTAGCCTACCTTCCTCCCTATTTAGGCTAGACCAGTGGACAGCTCTGTAGTCCAGGTTTTCAAAGCTCTGGTGACCCAAAAAGGGGTGGGAGAATACTCTGGATTCCACACTAAGGATTCTTTAGTTCTGGTCTTGGGGAGACAACCCTAAAGGTCAGATTGGAGGAAAAGGCAATGCTCTTACATTGGGTCTATTATTCCCCTTATGAAAGGTTCGCTTAAATAGAATGAGCCGTGCAGGAGCCAAGGCTGGGGTCCAGGTCCCACTGTCAAGATCTTCCCTCTCAAGACTTTCCCACACAGAGGAGGGACTCTGCACACTTTCTTGCTCCCTTCAGGTGACGACTATATGACCACTACTCATCAGATTTCCTTGCAGAGCCCTCTTCTTGGTCAGTCCACGTTCCCAGTTCATATTCAGGGCAGAAAAATAGGACCAATAGTGCGTCCAGGCCACATGGAGTACACCAGCCAATACCAGAGTGACTTCCAAGCCTCAGGGTGGAATCAAGTCCTCAAAACTGACCCAGACAAAAGAAGCCAGGGGATCAAGTGAGTAACCAGAACTGTTGGCAAGCTGCAGGGTTGTGGGGGAAGGGGCCAGAGGAGGGCTCTATTGCCCAAGAGAAAGGTACTGATGGTCCCCAACTTACAATGGTTTCATTTACAATTTTTCGACTTTCTGACGGTGCAAAAGCGATGCACATTCAGTAGAAACCGTACTTCAAATTTTGCATCTGGATCTTTCCCCACACTAGTATGACACAGTACGATCCTCTCTGGTGACGCTGAGGGGTGGCAGCGGCCCTCAGCTCCCAGTCGGCCCTGTGATCACGAGGGTTCCCTGACAACATTTCTGCACCCATGCAGCCATTCTGGTTTTCACTTTCAGTACAGTATTCAATACGTGACATGAGCACTTTCTTATAAAATAGGCTTTGTTGCCCAACTATGGGCTAACATAAGGGTTCTGAGCACGTTTAAGGTAGGCTAGGCTAAGCTATGATGTTCAGTATTTCAGATGCATTAAATGCATTTTCCATTTAAGATATTTCCAACTTACGACAGGTTTATGTAGATGTATCCCCATTATAAGTCAAGCAAGATCTGTAATAATTTAGAACTCAGTCTTCTGTCCAATTCAGAGACATGGCTATAGAAGGCAACAAAGCAAAGGAGTAATTGTTTTAGAATCCTGGATCTTCAACTAGTTCAGATTTATTTCGTCCTCACCTAAGTTTTGGGCAAGGACAAACTGCCTGCTGTTCATAAGTGGGGGTAAGTCTCCTCCCCCGTGCATCTCTGAGAGACAGGAGCTCAAACTGCAAGCCAGGAGGTAGAGCAGCCAGGCTTATCTGGTACTCACGAAATTACAGAGATTCGGGCATTCCCCTTGCCCATCCTTGTCCTGGCTTCTCCCCTATTAGAGCTTGCTTCCCTTGGGGGCCCAGCATGGCCCTCTACTTCCCTCTGACTCATCCCTGAAAGGTTAGAAGGCCCAGCTCCAACGCAGAGCCAGGCATATGCGCACAGTGCCACACAAATGTTCCAGAAATGTCCTATTCCACAGTGGTAGAGGAAAGGATAACCTTCACTGGGAAGTGAACAGGGATGCGAGCCTAGCAAGTAAGAAAGCTCTTTTCCCCCTTCCCTAACAAACATACCTCCAAGCTCACTTCCCAAGACCACATTCTCTAAGCCAAGCCTCTAGCTGCCTAGCAGGGCGTTCTAGAATGCTCTCCATCACCCTATCCTTTGGCTGCAGGTGTCGCATCATCTCTGCTGGGTCTTAGCATGATAACTAGGGAGTATGAAAAAGAAACAGAGATAAAATTAATTAAAATTTTATTTTCGGAGGAGAAATAAATGTGTATTTGAAATTACCTGAAAACACTCTGTACAGTTTAGGCAGACACACATAGGAAAAGCAAAAAAAAAACCACGTAGATGGCCCGGTGCCCCTCTATTTGGCATGCCGGGATTGGTTCCCAGGTATAGGTCCTGACCTCTAGAAATGTGTTTACCCCTTGCAGCAAATACACCCAGACTGTGCAGAAAGACAATGCCCCTGGCTGGCAGTCCACTATGCATCAGCATCCGAAACCGAGATGGGTGAAGCAGGAGATGACCATCCTGGGTAGGAAGAGCACTGTCAAGTTTGACGGAGGCACAGTGACCAGGGTAAAGTGCCCAAGCTCTCTGTCTAGAGGTAATCAGCATGAGGGTCCTAACTACTCCCTCAACCCAAGGAGGGGAATGGGGGTAGACAGGGAACAAAGGAAAACGTTTACCCGACCAGGACACCCCAACCCCACTTGTCTTGAGAAATCCAGAAATTTTACTTTCCTGAATCTGCAGCCACTTACGGACTCTGATATTTGTCCCTGACCACAGAGGTGAGGTACGTATGCACTTAGCATATGCTGGACACGTGGTAAGTACTTAACAAAAGATAGCAATTAAAATCATCATTATTATTATTTCCCCAGACATGCATTCCTCTCTTCCCAGATGTCTTATCTACCTCCTCCCAAACCCCTGGTAAAAAGAGTCAAGGGTAAGTGCCCCTCTAGCACACTCAGGGTCTTCAAAGCCAAGTTACAAACTGAAACTACCAGCAAGCAATTCTTCCAGGACTGTAGAACTCAGCCCCAAGTATGCTACGGAGACCTTCATCACAGAGGCTATGACAAGCCCCTGGTAAGAACTGTTGTGGGCAGAGGACAGACCTCTGGACTACCCCTTCACCTGTCACCTTGCTATCAGGGTGAGGGTGGGTGGGGGGAGAACTGTAGGGAGTGGAGTCTGATGTTTAAACCCTGGATCTTTCCCAACCTAGAGCAATTCCGAGCAAGTTAACCTCTCTGCACAAATGTTTTCTCCTCTGCCAAAAGGAAAAGAAAACAAACCTTGATTACTAGGCACTAGACACTGCATTTCTATCCGTGACCCCTTCGGAGCATAACATGCAGGGAGGGTAAGGTACACTCCTTTTTCAGCTGACTGCTCTCTGTCCCCTCAAGAGTGTGGGTTCGCAGGCACCACCTCAGGAACAAACTACCACCAGGACCTCCTACATGCCCTTGTTTTCTGAAAGATTGAACCTCTGTAAGCTCAAGGTCAACAGCAGCAAATGGGAGCCAAACAAAATTTCTCTACTGAGCAAAGGAAAACATTCAGGTACAAAGGAAATTTGTCTTCCCAGATACAATAATGTTTGCATACGGCCAAAAAAAAAAAAAAAAAAAGCCAGCGTCGTGGGGCAGACATAATTCAGCTCCAGCCTGGCCCCATAATCTCTCTGCCTATTTTTACAGACCAGTCCAGCTGCCTGAAAGCCGGCTCCAGAAGTACTTTTGAGCGCCTGGGTGGCGCAGTCGGTTAAGCGTCCGACTTCAGCCAGGTCACGATCTCGCGGTCCGTGAGTTCGAGCCCCGCGTCGGGCTCTGGGCTGATGGCTCGGAGCCTGGAGCCTGTTTCCGATTCTGTGTCTCCCTCTCTCTCTGCCCCTCCCCCGTTCATGCTCTGTCTCTCTCTGTCCCAAAAAAAATAAAAAAATAAAAAAATAAAAAAAAAAAACAGAAGTACTTTTGACAAGAGGACTCAAAATCCCAAAAAAATAATAATAATCGGGAGAAAGAAACCGCCCAAATAACCTATGCAAAAATGCACAGTTGGGCACCCATATCGAACCTTAAAACTGAGGTCCCACCGTAACTACCTCATAGCACAGACTCAGTTTTCCCCCTGGGATTTCCCAGTCACACCCTGACCCTAATACAACTCTTTGAAACTAACTGAGCAAGGGTGAGTAACCTTTTTAGAAAGGAAGGATGCACTGTGAGTCTTAGAAGGTCAGTGTGTTCCAGGACTCCTGAGGGAAAAAGAGGTCAGACTATTTCCCCCTAACTAATGAATGAATGGCAAAGCATCAAAACTTTTCTTGTCAGTGCCATCAATTAATGACATTCTATTTGAGCTACAGCGTCTGCTCACTGCTGCTTTTTTTCCCTTTATATTCTCTGAGATTATAATTCACATACCATAAAATTTACCCTTTTAAAGTGTATAATCCAGTGGGTTTGAGTATTGCTCACTGCCGCGTAAGTCTAAACTTCAGAGTGGAGAAAGTGGCACAGGAAAGGAAGGAGAACATGAGGGTCTGGATTGATTAAAACAAACAAACAAAATCTTCCACGTAGAGAAAGTATCCAAAGCCTAAGGGAGAATCTCATCAAAGTCTAAACACCAGGTCTCTCTCTTAAAAATACTTACCATATTGAAAACAGGATTACGTTTCTGGTTTTAAAAGAGGGATAAGACATGGAATAGGCAACTGAATTTAGCCACCTATATCCTTGAGAGATGCTAAAACACGGATAAGACCCAGAGGCCTCCATTCCCCAGTCAGGAAAAGGTATATCACACTGCCCTCTAGTAGTCAGCCTAGGGAATGACAGCCAGCCACCTGCTGAACAGACTTGGAGGTCTCTGCCCTGGAGGATGTGCTGTGCTCACATACACTAAGGCAGAAAAATCGGAGGGAGAAGAAATTCGTAAATTTTCACCAGTGCCTACCAAACACAGAGCTCACCTGCAATAAAATCTATCTACTTCCCCTCCACCTAAGTCTCTGCTTGAAAACAGATAGATTCCGGGGCGCCTGGGTGGCGCAGTCGGTTAAGCGTCCGACTTCAGCCAGGTCACGATCTCGCGGTCCGTGAGTTCGAGCCCCGCGTCAGGCTCTGGGCTGATGGCTCGGAGCCTGGAGCCTGTTTCCGATTCTGTGTCTCCCTCTCTCTCTGCTCCTCCCCCGTTCATGCTCTGTCTCTCTCTGTCCCAAAAATAAAAAATAAAAAACGTTGAGGGGCGCCTGGGTGGCGCAGTCGGTTAAGCGTCCGACTTCAGCCAGGTCACGATCTCGCGGTCCGTGAGTTCGAGCCCCGCGTCAGGCTCTGGGCTGATGGCTCGGAGCCTGGAGCCTGTTTCCGATTCTGTGTGTCCCTCTCTCTCTGCCCCTCCCCCGTTCATGCTCTGTCTCTCTCTGTCCCAAAAAAATAAATAAAAAGCGTTGAAAAAAATTTTTTAAATAAAAAACGTTGAAAAAAAAAAAATTTAAAAAAAAAAAAAAAAAAGAAAACAGATAGTTTCCTTTGTTAAGGAAAAAACAATGTGGTTTAAGGTTTCTAAAACATCTGAGCCTGTCTTAGTCCATTCAAAACAAAATGCTGTTAACAAAAATACCCTATACTGGGGAGCTTAAACAACATGCATTTATTTCTCACAGTTCTGGAGGCCTGGGGGTCCAAGATCAAGATATTAGCAGATTGATTTGGTATCTGATGAGGTTCTTCCTGGTTCAGAAGCTAGCTTCTCGCTGTGTCCTCACATGGCAGAAAGAAAACAAGGGAGCTCTCTGGGGTTTCTTTTACAAGGGCACTAATCTCATTCATGAGGCTCCACCCTCAGGACCTTATCACCTCTTAAAATTCCTACTTCCTAGTATCATCACACTGGGGCTAGGATTTCAACATGGGAATGTGGGGGGCGGGAGGATACAACATTCAGTCCACAACAGCCTCCTAAAGCAAGGTGTTCCTAAGAAAGTGTGGGGCCCCGTTAAAATGAAGTTAAAACCTGGGCCCATACGGAAATAAAACCCAGCTGTGTATAAGAGTTGTGACAAACGGCTAGGAGTTGAATGTACTCACTGCCACTTCTGGCCAAGGAAAGGGGATGGCTCACAAAACAGCTTACAAAAGCATAAACTCTGAAGTAGTAAGTTAGAATAGGATCTGGGGCCTATATTCACTGAGGACTTTTTGTAAAATAAGCTTTCTATTTTGGAAAAAATTTAAACTTCTAGCGAACTGTAAAGATAATGTAGAGTTTCGTTTTGTTACTCTTCACCCCAATTTCTCGACTGTTAAACCTCTTACGTGACTACAGTACATTTGTCAAGACTGAGAGATGAACATTGCACGCCTTTGTAGGAACTAAACTCTGGACTCTATTCAGATTTCACCAGTTTCACCGCTAACGTTCTAACCTTGGGCCTTTTCACAAAATGTTTACATCAAGGAGCCAAAGGACCAGCAAGGCAGAGCGCAACCCAGTAGGACTCTGGGTTCAAGTCCCAACTATGCATCATGCTAACTGTAGAACTTGTTTTCTGAGCTTGTTTCCTATTTAACATACCTCCACCTCTCTGCCTACACATCTGACAGCCACTGGCTACAGCTGGGGGAACAGACCTCTCCAACTTGGCAATGATTCCAGCTCAGGCTCTCCAGTTAAGAGAAGGGATGGAGTCCCTTTGGGATTTTTAGATTTCAACACTGCTTCAAAATCCACATATGTATCAAATGGCTGGAGGACGGACAGCCTTTCTTTTGGGGCCTGAGATGTGCACACTAGAGCTGTCCAACAAAATCCATTCTCCCCTTCTTCCTGGGTGTGCACTGCATTTCTGGGGCTCTCTTGCATTAAGGAGCACCATGTAAGTAAGTTCTAGCCGTCAGAATAGGAGTCGAAGTCTGTGCCGCTTCTAGAGCTGCCCTGTTGCATCTCCCAAGCGATCTGCCTGGCTCTGCTCAACTCACTAAAATGACAATACCCAAAGCAAGCTTGGAGGCTGTGTTAGCATCAGCATCAGCTTGGTCCCTAAATGGCCCCCAAACAGAGAATGCTCCTCCCACTATGCCAATCTCAAACTACCCTGCACATTACATGAGTGAGGAAGGAGAAGAAACTTCTATTGTGGTAGGTAGCCCCTTCGGTGGCTGTCGTGGCAGTTTAGCCTAACACAGTGCAAAACGTCAATTCTGGTAGAGCAAGACCTTGCTTCTGGATCTGTGCTCAGGGCCTCAGGGGCACAGGACTGAGGTGACCACCTGTCAGAGCCCAGGACACACGATCACATTCATCCACGTAAGGCCTCGCTTTTGTTTCCCTTTGCCTCCCATCCACCGCCATCCCGGTCCCATTCTGTTCCCTCCTACAGACTATTCCAGGGTGTTAAGGTGTATAGATCCTCCTTAGAAAAAATGCTGCTTACTGTGTTTTAATTTACTTAGCTGGTTTTTGCTGTAAATCGAATTCTTCTTTATTTTCCTCACCTGGAGTCTGTCATGTCACAGCAGTTCCTAACTGCTTGCGTCTGACTGCTTTTATATTCTCTCCTATGCACATACCACATTTTACTTATCAATTCCCTCAGGGACAGACATCTAAGTTGCTTCTAGCTTCTTGCTACCCAAACTATACACAGATAAACATCCTTTTATGTAACTCCTTGTGGATCTATCTGCAAGTTTCACTGAAGGATACAGCCAGAAGTAGAGCTGCTCTGATGTAGAGTATATACATACTTAATGCATTAGGTACCTATTGCTGTATAACAAATTACCTCAAAACTTAGCAGCTTAAAACAATAACAGCCACAGAATGAGAGGACACGTTGGCAAATCATGTATCTGATAAGAGACTTGCAACCAGAATATATCAAGAACTCTACATTAGAGTGTGTGTGTGTGTGTGTGTGTGTGTGTGTGCCCGCGTGCGTGTGCATGCACATATGTAAGTGTGACACACAACCCAACTGAAAAATGGGCAAAGGATTTGAATGAACATTTCTCCAAAGAAGATATATACAAATGTTACACAACATTAGGCATTAGGAAAATGCAGATCAAAACCACAGTGAGATACCACTTCACACCCACCAACATGGCTGGAATCACGGCAGATAGTTGATAGGTGTTGGCAAAGATGTGGAGAAACTGGAAGTGTCATACACTGCTTTGGAAGTTTGGCAGTTCCTCAAAAAGTTAAACATGGACTTTAGGACCTAGCACACCTACTCCAAGAGAAATGAAAGTGTATGTCCATACAAAAACTTGTACATAAATATTCACAACAGCACCATTCGTAACAGACAGAAAGTAGAAATGACTCAAATGTCTATCAGCTAATGCGTGAATAAAATGTGCTATCCATACAAGGGAATATTATTCAGCCATAAAAAGGAATGAAGGACTGAGATGTACTACAACACAGATGAAACTTAAAAACAATACGCTCCGTGAAAAGAGCTAGACACAAAAGGCCACATGTTGTAGGGCAGTCCCATTCACATACTACACGAAATGTCTCGAACAGGCAGATCCAAAGAGACAGAGAGTGGATCAGTAGTGGCCAGGGGATTAGAGAGCTGGGGACAAGTGAGCAGCGACCGCTAATGGATTCAAAGTTCTTACATCCAGAGTGATCAAAATGTTTTAAAAACTGTGGTGATAGGTACACAACTCTGTGATATCTAAAAACCACTGAAGCGTACCTCATGGGAAATGAGTTAAGTGTATACTATGTGTGTTATAACTCAATAAAGCTTTTTAAAAAGTGAACACCTACTACCTCACTGTTTCTTTGGGTCAAAAATTCGGAGGTAGGTGATTCTAGCTCAGGAGCTCTCATGAGGCCGTGGTCAACATGTCGATCAGGGCCACATTCATCTAAAGGTCTGAATGGAGCTAGAATATCCACTTCCAAGGTTGCTCACGGGGATGGGTAACTTGGTGCCATCTATCGGTGAGAGGTCTTAGTTCCTTTCCACATGGACCTCTCCAGAGGGCTGCCTGCGTGTCCTCATGACATAGCAGTTGGCTTCTTCCACAGCAAGGGATCCAAGAAAGTATACGGCAGAGGTTTCAATGTCTTTTATGACCTAGCCTCAGAAGTAACACATTTCCGGTACATCCTACTGGTTACACAGGACAGCCCTATTCATTATGGGAGGGGACTACAAAGGGCTTGAATACCAGGGGTCAAGGATCATCGGGGGCAATCTTGGAAGCTGGCTATCAACACCTGATGATTAGGAAGACAATAATAATAATAATAGCTAACAATTTTGTGACACATACTATGTGCCAAGCACTGTTCTAAGCTCACAATAAACCTACAAAGTAGGTATTATTATCTCCATTTCACAAAAAAGTTAAGTGGTTTACCGAGGTCACACTATTAGTAAAAGACACAGCTGGGATTCAAACTCAGGCAGTACAGCTCCAGAACCACACTCTTAAAAACTACGTAATACTGCATGTCAGGTATTATTTCATTCCAGTGAAGTGTTGCCCATTTGTCTCCAGAATGGATGTACCAGTTGAAACTCCTCATGAGTTTTCATTTCCCATGAGAGCTCAGTCTCCTATTTTTGCCAAACCAATAGATATAAAGTAGAAGCACATTAACATTTTAATTTGCGTTTCTCTAATTACCAATGGGGTAATATACTTATTAGTCATTCTGATTTTCCCTTTAGATTTTACCTATTTATATTCTTTGCCCATTTTTATCTTGTGTTTTGTTTCTCTTCCTGATTTGCAGTAGTACTTTCTATATTCAGTCTTTTATATATGCAATCCCTTGTCAGTTTTAAACATCGCAAATATTTTTTCCTAATCTGTACACATCTTTAACTTTGACTATGAGATGCTTTGTTGACCAGAAATCTTTAGTTACGAAGTAGTCAAAGGTATCAAATCTCATGGATAGTGCTTTGGGGATCTCATTTAAGAAATCTATCCTCACCCCAAAGTCGCAAAGACAGTCTCTGATTTTTCCTACTGGTTTAAACATTTTACCTTTCATTTAGGTCTTTCATCACTTTGGGATGTCTTTGTCTTATATGGTGTGAGGTAGGGATCCAACTTTATTGTTGTCCATATATAAGTCAATTTTCTAAACGCCATTATCTGTTTCTTCTCCACTAATTTGTGACACTACCTTTGACATACACCATGCCTCTAAACAGCTACTTCTATTCCTAAGTCTAGTTTAGCACTAATTCATATTTTCTAAAAGGAAGGAACTATCACTGCCAAAGTTTTTACTCCCACTGCTTTCTAGATTAATGAAAAATCCAACCATCACCCTCCAAGATCCATGGAGGTTCAACATTAGCTTGTGTTCTTCCCAAAAACAGAATACTCAGTTAAGAGCATGATTGTGAAAAAATAAATGTATGTTTATTAAAAAAGAAAAACCCTAACCAAGAACAAACTCTGGGACACTGAAAATGCAATGCTTCCTCTGAAGGCCAGCAATCACCAGTGTTGGAACACCTGAGAAGTACAGGTGCCTCAGTCCAAACATCAGGTCTCAAAATATTCTTCTGTAGTCAAAACTGGCATTCAGGTTGCTGGTCTGTGTGGACCCTGATTACTAGCATAGACAGCTGTTACAGCTGGATGTCTGGCTGCCCTATGTCCACTACCACAACCCACAGCCGCCCCACAGCCTCAGAAAAGTTACATATCCTCAACACTCCACTTGTAGGCAAGTTCCTCCACCGCCTTCTTGCTGGCAAGCCTGGCAAAGCGCTTCTGTTCAAATCCATTGGATCTGCAATCAAGAGACACTGATCAGCCAGAATCCTGAACTGGACATTCATTTTTGAAAAAAGAGAAGAGTTCACAACCTAATAGATAAGGAGGAAAGTAAGGCAGTCATGTGAAAATATGTAAGGCATATGCAATAGAATCAAAAAGCCAAAATACATCATTCATCCTTTTATTAGTTCTTATTCAGACCCTTCTGCCACTCTTTTGACAACTGTTTCAAACATTTACTACTCTACAGGCCCAACTCCCTCTCAGCTGATGTCTACATCTTATAATTTATCCATTCGTTACACAACATTTAGTGAATTCTTATTACAGGCACCTCTCTAATTGCACTTCACTTTACGACACTTCACAGAATGTATTTTTTACCAACTGAAGATCTGTGGCAACCATGCATCAATTAAGTCTATTGGTGCCACTTTCCAACAGCATTTGCTCACTTCGTGCCTCTGGGTCACATTTTGGTAACTCTTGCAATATTTCACATTTTTTCATTATTTGTTATGGTGATCTTTAATCAGTGATCTTTAACGAAACTATTGTCAACTGTTTTGGGGTGCCACGAATGCATCCATGTAAGACAGCAAACTCAGTTGATAAATGTTGTGTGTGTTCTGACTGCTCCACTGACCGGCCACTCCCCCATCTCTCTCCCTCTCCTCCAGCCTATTCTCTGAGACACAGCAATATTGAAATTAAGCCAATTAATGACCCTACATTGGCCTGTAAGGGTTCAAGTAAAAGAAAGAATCACACGTCTCGCTTTAAGTCAAAAGCTAGAAAAAAGACTAAGTTCAGGGAAGAAGGCAAGTTGCAAGCCAAGATGGGCTAAAAGCTACGCCTCTTGCGCCAGTCAGTCAACTTGTAAATGCAAAGGAAAAGTTACTGAAGAAAATTAAAAGTGCTACTCCAACAAACACAAATGATAAGGAAGCAAAACAGCCTTACTGCTGATATGGAGGAAGTCTGAGTGGTCTCGATAGGGGATCAAACCAGCTATAACATTCCTTTGAGGCAAAGCTTAATCCAGAGCAGGGCCCTGAGTCTCTTCAATTCTGTGAAGACTAAGAGAGGTGGGGAAGCTGCAGAAGAAAAGTTTGAAGCTGGCAGAGGTTGGTTCGTGAGACTTAAGCAAAGAAGTTGTCTCCATAACATAAAAGTTTGAGTGAAACAGCAAGTGCCAGTGTAAAGCTGCAGCAAGTTATCTAACAGATCTAGCTACCTAAGACAGTCAGTGAAGGTGGTTACACTAAACAGATTTTCAATATAGATGAAATGGCCCCCTACTGGAAGAAGATGCCACCTGGGACTTTCATAGCTACAGAGGGGAAGTCAATGCCTGGATTCAAAGCTTCAGAGGACAGGCCGACTCTCTCGCTAAAGGGCTAATGCAGCTGGGGACTTTAAACTGAACTTCTTAAAAGAGCTTGTATTCACTGTCTACACCTCCTCACTTTTCATTCACTCCTTAACACATTGGAACCTAGCATTTGTCTCACCATGGCACAGTTAGCTCTCTTTCAGGCCGCCAGTGACCTTCCCTATTGTCAAATCCAGTGATTTCTCCTTCTGCCCAAGTCAGCCACCAGGTCCTGACACCTCATCCCTGAACACTTCCCTACAGTTCAGAACTCCACCTCCTTTACCCTGACCTACTGCAATAGCCTTTTACCTTGTCTCTCCACTTCCAGATGTGTGCCTTTCAAATGCTTCACATTACTGCCTTAGTGATTCATCTATCTAATATAAAAAGCTGCTGTTATTCCTTCAAGGGCCCTCCTTTGCCTTTAGGGTGAAGGCCACACCCATCACAAATGCTTCTAAAGCCTACTGTGACCAGGCCCCTGCTTACCTTTCCAATCTATCACATACACTCCACGTCACACCTCACGCTCTCCAACAGTAGCAAACTGCTTACGACTGCCCCCCCATAACACTATGATGTCCCATACCCTCATGACTTCGCACTTCAACCTCCTTCCTCTTCTTATGTTGGCTGGCGACTGATACCCCTTAAGACAAAGCTCATGTATATTCTAGAAAGCTTCCCCTAACCGCACTCTCCCAAGGCTGAATTTACTCTACCTTTGTGCTCCCAAGCACCCTGAAAATCCTCTATAGTAATACTAGCAAGTAGTATTGAAATTATTTACTTGTCTTTCTGCTCTAGATGGAAAGTAAGTTCCTAAGCTTAGGGACTATCACTACCTGTGAGAGCTCAGCAGCTGGTACACAGCTGCCTCAAGTAATCACATCTTTGCTAAGTGTTACTGAACTGATGGAGAGAACAGGCTTCCTTCCCTCTTTCCTAACACCCTCCCTAAGGGATGAGTAGGATGAATAACAGAGTGTTTTAGGAAGGGAAGCTTACTACAAACAGCTCCATCTCTAACCTCAAAAGCATGCAGGGTATTCTAGAGCACCAAGGAAACCACTGTTTTTTGCCCTGGGGAATAAGTACTTAAGAGAACCAACACTAATATGATCATACAGACGAAGGACATATGAATAACAAACCAAACCCCACAGAATCAAAAAACAAACCACAAGAGAATGCACAGTAGAAAAGCCTTGGACTATAGAATCAGGAGCCCATGATTCTTAATTTTTTTTTAATGTTTTTATTTATTTTTGAGAGAGAGAGAGACAGAGTGCGAGCAGGGGAGGGGCAGAGAGAGGGGAAGACACAGTATCTGAAGTAGGCTCCAGGCTCTGAGCTGTCAGCACACAGCCCGATGCAGGGCTCTAACTCACGAACCGTGAGATCATGACCCGAGCCGAAGTCGGACACTTCACCGACTGAGCCATCCAGGAGCACCAGGAGCCCAGGATTCTAATTCCAGCTTTTTCAGGTGAGCTAAATAACTCGAGGTAAGTAGTTAGATTTATCTGGGCCTTGCTTCTCTTTTAAATAATAATGGGATTAGATTAATTGACCTTATGAGTTTTTCCAACTACAGATATGTTCTAGAAATGTTCACTTGCAATGGGCCAAAACCAGACAAACTAAAAGAGGTGACGAAAGAGTGAATAATGAGAAAGAAAACAAAGATGAGAAAGGGAACTAAAAGGAAAGATGTAAGAAAAAATGCTAAGTGGAAGAAAACTCCTGGGAGAGCTGGAGACAAATCAGATATCAAGAAAATACTAGGTCAGGGAGAGTTCTGAGTGTGGGTCCAAAAAAAATTTTTTTTTAAATAGGAAAAAAAAAAAAAAAGGATGGCCTCAGTGTAGCAGGGAAAATCTCTAGGGTTGTGGCTATAAAAAGATCCACTTCTGGCTATAAGACAAATCAGCATTCTGAAAAATGTCCTGCTACCAAAGAGCCTATATCCAGTGAACTGCAAACCAAAGTAGTAAGCTAGCCTGAAACCACAGCCACCCTGAGGATACCCAGTATCAGGAACTAGAGCCTCAGATTTTGATGGCAGCTTGGGGGACAGAAGACAATGCCTCAGGTCCATAGGAGGTGGGGCAATGGATTTCAGTCACAGCAGAGGAACTTGAGCAGACAGCGATTATAAATTCTGGACAAAATATGAAAGTGCAAGTATCTAAAATTCTTTGAAGGCATGGGAAAGTGACCAAAAGCAGGCAGAACCTGGATGAGTCCATTTGTAAAAAGATTTGTGAGCTTTTTGCCAGAGGGCACTTCCCGGTCTGCACAGCTCATGGAGGCAGAAAGTCACAGGCTTATTAGCTTGAGGTATCAGTGCAAAGAAGGCAGAGCAGCTGGAAAATCAGGAAGGAAACTCTGAAGGGGAGGAAGCTACAAAACAGATGAACCCT
Organism: Neofelis nebulosa; assembly: GCF_028018385.1. NCBI lineage: Eukaryota > Metazoa > Chordata > Mammalia > Carnivora > Felidae > Neofelis > Neofelis nebulosa. Next base: position 14,427,105 of record NC_080791.1, read on the forward strand.
GCAATGTACACACAAACAGCACCTAAATCCTTGGCTAACTGCTAAACTGTGCTTGCACAGGGGAACCACACTGGGCCCAGTGAAAAAGCAGCAGCTAGAAATTGAAAGAACTGAGCAGAAATTGTAGCTGCTGCCCACTGCAAAGGAGACAGCTTTTGGAGCTCAAATGCACCCACTTAACAGTCTACTGGAAATAAACATCAACATACTTCACAGGAATATAACAGAATTCCAAGTTCTGACAATGTATCACTTACAGTATCCAATATATGTTAAAAAAAATGACCAGATATGTCAAGGAATAGTAAAATGTAATCAAACTCAAGGAAAAGGCTATTAATAGAAACCAATCCTGAGGTGACCTAAATGTTACAATGAGCAAACAGGACTTCAAAGCACCAATTATAAATATTCTCAAGGAAGAGGGAAATGTCTCATAATGAATGAGCAGATGGAAAATCTCAGCAGAGAAATACAAACTATCAAACGGAAATTCTAGAGTTGAAAAATACAATAAACTAGCTGAAACAAAAAATTCACTGTGTGGGCTTAATAGATTGGAGATGGCAGAAAGTCAATGAAGTGGAAAACAGATCAACAGAAACTATCTGACCTTAAGAACAGACAGAAAAAATGATGCTAGAAAAATGAACAGGACTTTAGGGCTCTGCGGAATAATATTAAGTGGTGGAAAATAACGTAACTGGAGAAGAAGAAACAGTAGTTCAGAAAAAATAACTGATGAAAAAATAGCCAAATACTTCCCAATGGTGAATAACATGAATTTAAAGATCCAGAGAGCATAACAAACCCAAAGCAGGATAAATACAAAGAAAACCACACTGAGGTACATGATAAACTGGCTAAAAACCTAAAACAAGAAGAAAAATCTGCCAGAGAAAAACAATATATTACAATGTGGGGCAGGGAGTAACAATAAAATAAATGAGGACTAAGGACTTACTTCTAATTAGAAACAGTGGAGGCCAGAAAATGATGAAACTTTCTTAAAGCGTTGACAAAACTGTCACAGAATTCTGATACTATCAATCCAGAGTTCTATGTGTTGGTTCACAACCTTGTGAGCTTCCTGGGGGAAGTCTGAAATTGGCCCCAGTACGTGGAGGGCAAGGAGAGAACAAAAATAAAAAAGAGGCAGGCCACTCCACATTGATAGGGGGCAAGTTTAATAGGCAAGGGAACTTACATATGAAGCCTCTCTTGGGCAGCCACCTGGCGAATCTCAAAAACTTATACAGAGGCCTTAACTGGATTCAGCCACATATTTGGCCCAGGTGGTCTCAATAACACCTTACTCTTTCAAGGCTACAACCTTGAAAAGGGTAGGCAGGACACACATTCCAAGGATAAGAGAGCGGGTAAGAGGCCTCTGACTGCCCTGGGTCCAGCTTCTGGGTCAACAAGTGGTAATGTCATCTTGATGACCTCCTCCAATAATACGTCAGTAAAACTATCCTTGAGAAATGAAGGTGAGAAAAATGTCTTTAATTTAATAGAATTGTGCCAATGTCAATCTCCTTATTTTGGTAATGTACTATGGTTATGTTAGGTTATCGTTGGGGGAAGCTGGGTAAAGGGTACGCTGTAACACACTGTACTAATTTTTCAAGTTCTTATCTAAAATTATTTCAAAACTAAAGTTTTTAAAAATTAAAGGTGAAATAAAGACATCTTCACATCAACAAAAACAGAGAATTTGTCACCAGTAATCCTACACTAAAGGAATATTAAAAGTTGTTTAAAGAAAAAAAAAAAAAAAGAGCACCAGAAATGGCAAATACATGAGTTAAATATTAAATATTAATACTTATATATTTTGTTGTTTTTCCAGGTTTCTTTTTAAATAACTGTAAATAAAAAATTAGAACACTGGAGGGGTGCCTGGGTGGCTCAGTCGGTTAAGCATCTAACTTGGGCTCAAATTATGATCTTATGGTTTGTGAGTTCAAGCCCCACATCAGACTCTGCACTGACAATGCACAGCCTGCTTGGGATTCGCTCTCTCCTTCTCTACCCACCCGCACCCATGCTTTCTCTATCTCTCAAAATAAATAAACTTTTTTTAAAAAATTAGAACACTATATTGTGGGGTCTATACCATTTATGTAATATATATGACAACAATAGCACATAGAACAGAGGGTAAGTGGAACCTCAGCGTTACATACAAGGTTTGTGTATTTCATGTGAAACAGTACAGTTATAAACTCCCAGTAGGCTGTAATGAGTTAAGGATACATACTGTAATCCTTAGAGCAAACACTAAAAAAGAAAACTGCAGAGAGGTTTAGCTAAACAGATAACAGAGCAATTAAAATTCAATACTAAATGTACACACCTAAAATCCAAAACACTGACAATACCAAAGGCTGGCAAGGGTATGGAGCAACAGGAATCCTCATTCTCTGGTGTAACAAAAAATGGTATAGCCACATTAGAAAACAACTGGCAGTTTCTTATCAAGTTCAACATAGACTCACCATATATTCCAGCAATCACTGGGTATCTACCCAAATGAACTGAAAACTATGTCCACATAAAAATCTATACACAAATGTTTACTGCGGCTTTATTCAGAGTTGCTAAAAACTGAAGATGTCCTTCAACTGGGGAATAAACAAACTGATACAGCCACATAATGGGATATTCATGCAAGAACATGGATAAACCTTACATGCATTTTGCTAAGTGCAAGAAGTCACTCAAAAGGCTCCATATTGTATGATTCCATTCCTGTGACACTCTGAAAAAGGCAAAACATAGGAACAGAAAGCAGAGCACTCATCACAAGGGTTTGGTGGACAAAGTGTAACTGACTAAAACAGGACTTACAGGGGAAATTTTTGGATGATGTAGCTGTTCCATACAGTAGTAGGGTGGTGAATAAATGACTCCATGCATTTGTCAAACCCCACAGAACTATACACAATAAAAAATAAACACTAACATAAGCAAACTATAAAAAGGAAAAATCACCCAGGAAGTCAGGAGATCCCAGGATAGACGGGGACTATGACAAATGAATCTATATTACAAATGTATGACATAACAGTACTGGGGCAGGGCAGTTGGAAAATGGTTCTTTCACTAGAAATTATAAGGGTAGTAACAAAAGTAACTACACTATATTTTTGTTGGAAATCTGTTTCTGACTTCTGAATCTCTCAATTCTGAAACTGTTTTACATGTATACAGAGATGAGCAAAATGGACGGTACATGCGGGTGCTAGGTTTCTCAATGCTGAAGAGGGAAGTTACAGACAAGCCGGAAGAAAAGGTAATACTCCACTAGAGTCAACATTAGTATGAATTCATATTTACGAATCTGTATACATAAACATGTACATATATAGACACATACGTACAGATAAGTAGGTACAGAAATAATAACAAATATGTGTGCGTACATGAATTACTAGACATGTACTACCTAGCTCTGTCTGCTGGCATAGCCTAGAAACAATGACACCCCAGCAACAAGTACTTCTAGCAGTCAGATCTTGGTTTCTAAATACCATTATCCATTAAAAGCAGCCAGGGCTGCTTGGAGAAATGGCTGATTCTAGGGCTGGGACAAGGAACATACAAGATGAGCCTGGAGCATCTTGCAGTATCAGAAAGTCAGAGAGTACTCAAAAAATAAAAGGACAGGGCATGCAAAAGGGACACCTTAAAGAATTCCCAGTAGCTAAAGAACAGAACAATTTACTTAAATAAATAACAAAATAAATAACATATTACTAGATTACAATCCACAGTATAAAATATGCATGAATCATTACTGATATAAATAAATAACTGACTAAGCAGATGGGGTGACAAAACAAATCCCTATAGAAAAAGCCCAAATAATAAATGTAGCTATGCCACCTACAGGTCACCTTTTGAGTACAAGCTAAACTCAGTGACTCACTTCTAGAGAACTAAGTATGTACGGAAGGGGAAAAAGAATAACTAAAATGGAGATACCTGGCAAACACTCACTACAGCTGAACCAAGTGACTGAGGTTAACACTAGGGATGTCCTGTTGTTACCAGGTACCGGTTAAATGATGTGATGAGAAGGGCATGCCACCACTGTGGCATTCTTTCCAAAAACCCATAACCGCAGTCTAACCATGAGAAAAACATCAAATGAACCCACTTTGAGGGACATTCTACAAAATAACTGACCATATTCCAAAAAATTGTCATGGTGACAAACAGCAAAGAAAGACTGAGAAACTGTCACAGACCAGAGAAGAATAAGGAGAAATGACAACTAAGTGCAATGTGGGATCCTAAACAGAAAAGGATTTTACTGGAAAAAACTAGTGAAATCCAAGTAAAATCTGGTACATTAATAGCAACATACCAATGTTGTTCTGATAAATAAATGTACCATGGAAATGCAATGAATGATAATAAAACTGGATGAGGAGTGTATAGGAATTCTTTATACTATCTGCAAATTTTCTATAAATCTAAAATTATTCCAAAACAAAAAGTTTATGTTTAAAAAAATACAAAAATTAATTTTCAAAACACTCCCCCAAACAACTGCAGGATACATATTATCCTCATATGCAAATGGACTATTCACCAAGGTCAACCATATACTGGGCCATAAAACACATCTTAATACATTTCAAAAGATCAAAATATTATGGAGTATATTCTCTGACCTCATCAGAATTAAACTGGAAATCAATAATGGTGAGATACTACAGAAGTCTAAATGTTTGGAATTAAACAATGCATTCCTAAATAACTAACTAATAGATCAAAGAATGAACCAAAATCCAACACACATTCCGGGAAAAAAAAAAAAAACTGTCAGCAAACTAGGAATAGAAAGGAACCTTCTCAACTCAGCGAAGGGAATCTACAAAACACCTATAGCTTACAACATATTTAATGGTAAAACACTGACTGTTGTTCTCCTAAGATTTAGGAAGAAGGCAAAGATGTCTGTTCTTACTACTTCTATTCAACATCTGCACTGGAAGCTCTAGTTAGTACAATTAAGGTAAGAAAAAGAAACAAAGGGCATTTGGATTGGAAAGGAAGAAGTAAAACTCTATATTCACAGAGGACCTGATCCTCTAGGTACAAAATCTGATGGATTCTACAAAAAAGTTATTGTACAAAAAGCTTTAATTTCAGTAACAACTGACACTTGTCACCAATGATAAAATTCAAGACTTTAAGCATAAATTAGAATTTGAATACACTTGGATCCGCCACCATGAACTTTAGCTTCCTATTAAGATTTTGGTGATGAGATCAGAGGTAACGTTAACAAGTACAAATCACTGATGTTGTATAATGAAAAATGTCAACATTTGGCAGGTCTGAAAAACTCAGCAAGCCACTACTTTCCAAATGACCAGCACATGATGTTATAAAATCACGCACTGGCAAAAGATCCCTACAAAGTAAAAAAAAAAAAAAAAAAAAAGAAGAATTTTAATGTAACAGTATTAAAAGTTCTTTGATATGGTTTCAGACTCCATGTTATAAATCACCTTTAAGAAACTATCACCTGTTGAATTTCTGTGTAGTACAAAATATAATACACCTTCCTTTTCTAACAACCTATGTATAAGGCTGGGTTTTTTGTGTGTTTTTTTTTTAAGTAGGCTTCATGCCCAGCCCGGAGCCCAATGCAGGGCTTGTGCTCATGACCCTGAGATCACAACCTGAGCTGAGATCAAGAGTCAGACATTTAACCGACTGAGCCACCCAGGTGCCCCACAGCTGAATTTTCTAAGGCTAAGCTTTCTTTCAATACTCCAACTAAACAAACTGCAACGGACTCAATGCAGAATCCTGCTATCGACTATTAAGCCAAACATTAACGAGATTTGCAAAAAGGTAAATCAATGCCATTCTTCTACTTTCTTTGTTTGGAAAATAGTTATTTTTCTTAAAAAATATGGTAATTATATTAACATAATGGCTTTATTATGCTTTTAATGAACTAATTAATAAACACTTTTTAAACTTCTCAGTTTAATTTCTAATAAGGTAAATATTAATACATATAAACCATATAAACAAAAGCTGTTTGGCGTTCTCAAGTATAAAGGGGTCTTGAGATCAAAAAGTTTGAGAACCACTATGGTAAACGCTAGAACAATGTCCTTCCGTAGCAAGAGGAGATGGGATCTACCATGTAAACAGAGAGGCAGACTTTGAACAGAAGCACACAACAGACAGTAAGTTAGAGTAAATGGGTACATATGCTGGCCGTAGGGGTCAGGAAGATATCGTAAGTAACTCATTCCTAAGTCAGTGAAGAGAAGGTTCAAGGGCTACATTTTAAAGATACAACATATGAAAGACTCCAGACTACCGCCCATCACTCATCCCCTCTAAACCTTAGAAAACATCTCTAGAAGTGACCAATGTCAACAACAAAGGGTATCCTATCGGAAGCAGCACAGCTGTTTGTCCAGAGCTTTAAAAAAACACTTTGAAAAGGAAAAACGGAGAAGGAAGAAGAATATTTTAAGCATGGGAAATGGGATTTGGGGACCTCAGAAACAGAAGCAAGCAAACTGCATATTATTAACTTTGTGGTTAGAACAGAGAATGAGGCAGAGTGTAGAGTGATGTAAGAACGGCTAGGAAAGGTTAGGGTCAGATGGAAAAGAAAACAAAAATGTAGGAAATACTCAGGCTTACCTGTCAACTCCATCCCAGCGATATCCAGGCCAGATATTGAATCTGTTGGGAGGAGGGGCAGGACCACTGTAGCGAGGTCTCACTGGTGAGAGGAGAGAGGGAGAAGTTAGTTACCTATATAACTCAATCCAGAGTCAGGTGGCAGTGGGAACAAAAATTTTATACAGAAATCTCTAGTGAGCTGAACGCAAATTTCCAAATACAAGGAACCTAAAAAACTGTATGGGAGAGCCTTCTCTGCACCTGACTATGTATCATCAAGCTAAAGACTATCTCTCTTTACACAAGTCACCTTCATCTCTGACGAGTCCCAGAAGGCTCACCTTTCTTATTCTTGTTCTCCTTAGCCTTATTCTTCTTGATAAAGTTGGCCATGGGGTCCCCCTCTCTTTCCTGTTCTCGCAGCATCCGATCAAGATCTTCATCATCAATGTAGCGCGCCAGAGGCTTTTGCATTTCCTTCACTGCATCCTCCACATTTTGTTGCTGCTGCCGGCTCTGGGCAAGCCTGGGCAAAAAGAACCAAGAGTGTATGCTGTCCCATTTAACATTTGCACTCACACTGAGTGGACCATACTGCTACATTTGGGGAACTTCCTTTTCCCAGCAGCGTCGGCCAAATATTGAAAAGAGCAAAACTAGAATACCAATGCCAAATATGGAGTACCCCAGTATCTTAGGAGGGAGACCGAGCACACTGAACCTTCCATTCCTGAAACACCTGTGAAGGTGCAACGAACTAACTCACTGGTCAGAAAAGTAGAGAATGACCTACTCCAGTCAGCACAGTCTTGTTCTCCATTTCAGTGGTTCTCTTACCCTTTTCCCCATTGAGCATACAGCTCCTCTCTCTCCGAGTCCTTCTCTGCTTTTCTCCTTTGCTCTAAACGTTCCAGTTTCAAATTCCTCTTACGACCAGACTTATCTCGAAATACAGTTTCGGCATACTGGAATTCAGCTGCAAAGGAAAATTATACTTTTAAAGATAAACACCCAGGTATCAGAATTGGGAATAATATTCTAACAGATGAAATCAACGTGGGATTCTGATGCTGAATAAAAACTTTTGCAGCCAGACTACAAGTAGTTCCTACCAACGTCTAACTAACCTTTGTCAAGAAAGAAAAGAACCACTTGGGACCACTAAGAAGTTAAAATAATGCATAAAACCAGAGCTGAAATTTGATCTCAATTAAAAGTTTAAAATACCAGATACAAGAAGTTACGTTAAAAAAATAAAATAAAATCTACATGAGCCTCGACTGGTCTCTGCATTTTCATTTTTACCTTCAAACGCCGTAGTTTCTTGGTCCCGTTTCTTGAGCTCTTGCTGCTCTCGCTGTATGTCAGTTAACACCAGCCCAGTTCTTGCCCCAGAATACATGTGTGCAGCCTATGCAACGGAAAAGGGAGCATCCAACATTAATGAGACGATGTAGCAGCAGGCTCCAGGGTAGACAGGTGCATTTTTGCCTGACGATGAGCAATAACCAAACCAAACGACTCCAACTTTGTATTCTCATTATCGACCACAAGATTCACAAAATAAAAAAGAAATAAAATTGAACTTCATGGCAAATTAATAGTACTACCAAGTTTGAAGAATAAACACAAACACAAACTAACAAAATATTAAAGAAAAAGCTAAGCATCTAAATAGTTCTGACTTTTCAGTATATAAACTGTAGACATGAAGACACATTCTCAGGTCACCTGATCAGAAGCCTGTATCAAGCTCTAAGCCCTTCAGTAGAGACCCACACTAATAAAATATTCCATTTAAACTACAAACTCAAGCAAGTCTAAGGTCCCTCAGTTGTGGATATATTTCAGGATAATGACAAGTTGTGACCAAATCAAACCCTCTTACTAAACCCTATTTCATAGCAAGATAACCAACCAATGCATAAACGGAGTATACAGTGTATTGTGGTATCCTTAAGCAATGTGCTCAATTTAATATGAAACTATCCATGAAGTAAACAGATACCTAAAATGTCAAGGGGTCCAGCTGCAACACAGACCTCACTCTGTTTCCCAGAAAAGAAGAACCCTACTTCCTGGGCCAGGGACACGCTGCCAGGACCATGTGGACTACAGAGACTTGCCTGAAAAGTCTGGGTTGGAGGTAAACGTGCATACTACAGGCTCTATTATTCTCTTTCTTAACCAACTCACTGGAATAAGATTCTTTTCCTAGCACTGGGGTGCTTTACAAAACAAATGCTCCAAGTTCATGCAGATGTTCTGGGCAATTCATGCTTCATCACAGATTTAAAATAAAACACAGACTTCCCAGGTGGTATGATTCGTAAAAGTAATTTTATATTCTAAATGCCTCTTAAGATCTGCAAATGGAGACTGGTAGTCCAATTTATAATAATCAACTGCTTACACTAAAGTCTGACTTTGTTCTGGGCACTGTGCTAAGAGTTTTACTTATACGAGCTAATTTAATTCTCACAAGAACCTCATGAAGTATATACTACTATTATCCCCATTTTACAGATGAAGCAGCTGGGGCTTAGAGATCTCACATATCTTGCTCAAATATCATAGACAGTAAGCAGAAGCAGGAGGATTCGAATGTCATCCAATTAACACAAAGTTTGTTCCAAACTCTACTCTGTAAACTATAGTTCTCAGTTTATTCATGAGAAAATAGGAAGTTTTTCCAGACCCACTAAAAAATGACATTTGTGGAATAAAGAGGATATAAAGTCAGAAGCTACTTAGGAACCGGTATTTGCAAGTTCATCCGGGCTGGGTCACAGGCAGTCCTGCCTTCAGAAGGAGCAAAGAGCTCCAGAGGTAACTCTGTACTAGATTTACTCTACCAGGAGCTACCCCCTCCCTCTCTGGTTTGTATCTCTGAAACTTGTACAGAAATAGAAAAGCGCAGTCACTCTAAGAGAAGGTATGGCTCCTGAAAATTCCTACCTTCTTTCCTAGAGGCTGACTCCTTCGAGGTGGAGACAGATCGGAATCAGAAGATTTGGCCCTCTGTTTCCTCCTTGGTGGAGACAGGTCAGAATCAGAGCTCCGGTATGTAGGTCTATTCCGTGGAGGTGACAGATCTGAATCAGAATCTTTGTGCCCTGAACTCTGCTTTTGCCGTGGAGGAGAAAGATCTGAATCAGAGGCTTTCCGACTATCATCTGGGTAGGAGGAAGAGTCCAACATGTGACTCTGATATCTCCTAGGCGAAGAGTTTGTATGAAATTTCCTATGGCTGGGGGAAGAGTCTAGAAATTAAAAAGTAAAGTCTTTAATCCCATTGGTGGAATCTTAAAAATGGAACTTATCAAGCTAATGTCCAATATTCATTTGGTCCTCCTCTAAAGAGCTATCACTGTCCTAAACACAAGTACAGATGACATGGGAAAAGAGCAGAGTCAGACACAACTTTTACAACCAACAGGCAGGATGTGGGCTTCTATTCCCAAGTTACTAGTGACTGTGACTAGCATGTGAGGCCTCAACATACTCACCTATGTCATATTTATCTGAGCACAGAATGGGAGAAACAATCACACTCAGATCTCAGGGCTGTGGCAAAAGTTACAACTGCCTAGAATACACTGTGATGTCAGAGACTAAAAGATAACGATATATTTTATTTAAGAATGAAAACAGGGGTGCCTGGGTGGCTCAGTCGGTTGAGTGTCCAACTTCGGCTCAGGTCATGATCTCACGGCTCGTGAGTTCAAGCCCCACGTCGGGCTCTGTGCTGACAGCTCAGAGACTGGAGGCTGCTTCGGATTCTGTGTCCCTTTCTCGCTCTGCCCCTCCCTCACTCATGCTGTCTCTCTCTCTCAAGAATAAATAAAACAGTAAAAACTATTTAAAAAAAAAATGAATGAAAACAGTACCTAGTGAGTAAACAAATCTCACTGCACAGGCCTGAGTTGTAGACAGAAACATCACAAATCACCTCCCAAAGAAGCAATGGATATCCACAGTCTTAAAACCACACATGCCCCTTAACTAACAAATCAATTTCTACTTCGTTTCCCAGGAAACATACCTAGAAGTACTTAAATTTCCAGGAAATCTATCTAAAAGTAGATAAGGAAATAATCCCGAACAGAGCAATGATTTCTCTACAAGGATGTTCATTTTAAAATTATAAAAACAAAATTTATAAATAACCTAAAATATGCACTATTAGGGAAATGGTTAAGTACATTTATGTAACAGAACACCAATAAAGACCACGTTAATTTATGACACAGCGAAGGTAACATTAAATGAATAAACCAGGCAAGATTACACATATAACATGTATATACTACATAGAAAGGGCTCAACTATATAAAAAATGAATAGAAAAAGGGTTTAAAAAACATTGGCCACAACACTAAGAGCAAATGGCTTTCAACGAATTTTGTACCTTTCTTCTTTGTACGTTTCTATACACCCTGAAGTTTCTACATCAAACATGTTGTATTTTCACATGGGGTGGGGAGAAAAAACAAAAAAATATATAAAAATGTCTTCCTTGGGGTGCCTGAGTGACTCAGTTGGTTAAGCGTCCCACTCTTGGTTTTGGCTCAGGTCATGACCTCAAGGTTCATGAGTTCAAGTCCCATGTCAGGTTCTGTGCTAACAGCATAGAGCCTGTTTGGGATTCTCGCACGTGTGCTCTTTCTCTCTGCCCCTTTCCCCCTTAAAATAAAACTAAACTAAAAAAAAAAAAAAAAGGTCCCCCTTGCCACTGTAAATTTTAACTCCCCTCAGCCCAACCTCTCCTTATTTCCCTACAGTTTTAAAACTTCTTCTCCAAAGAAATGCCATTCTCATTTCTAAAGACCACAAGAAGTAAAAGGTCCAAAAGAAAGCACTCAGAATAAGTCCCTCTATGGACAATCAAATGCTTACCTTTAGAATCATGCTTATGGGATTTTGCTTGCTTTTTTCGTGGAGGAGAGAGGTCCGAGTCATACTCATATTTGCTGTTCTTTGGGATTGATGTGTGAGATGGTCCCCGCCCCTTCGAATGTGGAGAAGTTTTGCTAGAAGCTCTCTCTGGGCCTTTACTGCTTTTGGGTCTGGGCAGTGAATGAGGGACACTAGCAGCCAAATCAGGGGAGTTATGATGGGCCCTCCTGAGCTGCGATGTGTCCAAGGAGTCATGAGTCCTTCTAGGTTGAGATGTGTCAGGTGAGCTATTTTGAGCCCTTCTGGCAACAGAGCTATCTGAGGAATTGTGACAGGCCCTCCTAGGAAGAGATGAATCTGGTGTGTCATGATGGGTTCTCCTAGGAGACATGCCTGAAGAATGACGATGAGGCTTCCTGAGGGGAGAAGGATCCAGAGAAGTATGACGGACCCTCCCGGGGGGAGATGGGTCCGGGCTGTTGTGACGGACCCTCCTGGGGGGAGATGGCTCTGGGGTGTCGTGACGGACCCTCCTGGGGGGAGATGGGTCCGGGGTGTCGTGACGGACCCTCCTGGGGGGAGATGGGTCCGGGGTGTCGTGACGGACCCTCCTGGGGGGAGATGGGTCCGGGGTGTCGTGACGGACCCTCCTGGGGGGAGATGGCTCTGGGGTGTCGTGACGGACCCTCCTGGGGGGAGATGGGTCCGGGGTGTCGTGACGGACCCTCCTTGGGGGAGATGGGTCCGGGGTGTCGTGACGGACCCTCCTTGGGGGAGATGAATCCAGGGAGTCACGACGGAAGTGTCTGTGTGAGGGCAGATCTTCACTGTGACCTAAACACAAACAGCAAAAGTAAGATCCCCACAAATGCCCTATTCACCCTTGATATGCAAAGTTTCAAAAGATGGCCCAGGAGCAAACATCTCAAAACTACTCAGAAATCTTCTGCTTAGGGGCAATAAACCAGCATTCACTCATGAATACCTTAAAAATAACCTCTCCTAGGGGTGCCTGGGTGGCTCAGTCGGTTAAGTGTCCGACTTCGGCTCAGGTCATGATCTCGCAGTTCGTGGAGTTCGAACCCCACATCAGGCTCTGTGCTGACAGTTCCGAGCCTGGAGCCTGATTCAGATTCTGTGTCTCCCTCTCTCTCTGCCCCTCCCCCACTCATGTTCTGTCTCTGTCTCAAAAATAAACATTTAAAAAAATGTTTTAAAGAAAAAAATAAATAACCTCTCCTATCTGCCTAACGAGCCATTTAAATGCATTTTTCATATTATACCTTTTAAGGTACACTGGGCAGGTATCCTTGTTTCACAGACATGTGAAACAGAGGCTCCAAGGAACTGAGTGATTTCTTACCAAAGGTCACAGCCACTAAGACGAAGAGATAGGCTAACACCCTGATCCTCTCTCAATCCAATGCTCTTCCCAAAACTGTGCCTGTGCAGAGCTCCCAGTCAGAGGCTCCTACTGATATTTAGACTAGGTAACACACAGTTTATACTCACTCTTCTTTCAAAATGCAGACTGACTAAGCCTGTGCCGCATCAAAATGAAATGTAATTAACTATTTGATCAATGTCACCATGCTCTTTACTGGGGGGAGAGCACCAGAAAAAAAGAGGGATCAGCATTTCCTGATCACGTATTACAAGTCCATGGTTTATATGGATTCCCTCACTGAATTCTCACAAGCCTGAAAGATAAATACTGTTATCCCATTTTACAGATGAAGAAGTTGATACTCAGAAACACTAAGTCCTACTGCCAAAGTCACACTGCTAATAAGTGATAGAGGATCCATTCCAGATCTGTTTGACTGTAGAGTCCATGTGCAATCTTTTAAACTAGGCAGCTGAGGAAAGAGTTTGAAACTTCCAGTTTTCAAAGGTATAAGAGAATGAAATGTTTACAGCAACTCAGGACATTTCCAAAATCCAGTATTTCTTATCATTGAGCTCCACATCCCAAATTCAAATAAATGCTCGGTAGGACCCAATAAATACTTGCTAAGTGGATGAATTAAACCAAGTCAACTCCTTTGCTTTGGGAAATAGTCCTATCTGATTGCAATCACCACTCAGAGAAAAGTACTGATATCTGTGGGACACCTGACAGCAAATCTAATCCACGGCGTTGATAAATTCCATGATATTTACAAAAAGGAAGTAAGAATCAGAGACCAAAGAGGATATTTCCAGGGACAAATGGGGATGGAGCAGTGAGAGTTAAGCAGAAGAAAAACAACTATTCAAGGGTGATGGGGTGGGGGTTCGGTATCTCTTCCTAGACCTATAAATATGGAGACATGAAGATTCTCTGAAAAAAAGGACTGTGGAAAAAAAATAAATAACAACAAAGAAAAAAGAAAAAAGGATTATGGAAAAGATTAGAAACACACCCACAGAGAAAAACAAAATAGTAAGAGTGAACAAGATTCAGATAAAAGAATACATACTGATAATAAACTTTTAATTCACAGAACATAATAATAATATACTGAAAAGTAACTGAGGCAATAGTGATCACTAACCTATAACCAACAGTCACTTTTGTTATGCATGTTTTTCTTATCAGAATTGTAGGATAATTAACATAAGCACAAAATATAAAACAGAAAGAACAAATCTTGTTTAGGAGTTAATTCGTCTACTACTCTGCATGTGTGAAAAAGGAGCAAGTGTTGAGAGTAAACTGGAGTTAAATGGCTATACAGAAGCAAGATTCCTGATTATGCTAGGTGGGAGAAAGACCAAACCAATTACGAACAGGTCTTGTCAGGGCACCTGGGTGGCTCAGTCGGTTAAGTGGCGGACTTTAGCCCAGGTCACGATCCCACGGTTCGTGAGTCCGAGCCCCGCATCAGGTTCTGTGCTGACAGCTCAGAGCCTGGAGCCTGTTTCAGATTCTGTGTCTCCCTCTTTCTCTGTCCCTCCCCTGCTTGCACTCTGTCTCTCTGTCTCTCTCTCTCAAAAATAAAAATAAACATTAAAAAAAATTTTTTTTTAAAAAGAACAGGTATTGTCTCCACTCAAGACATGACAAACAAATGTCATTTGTCCATTCTCAAAGAACTCAAAAACTTTTTAAATAGGGAGTTAAATTATTAGCCTAGGGAGAGGGTACACAGTGGGCAAGTGGAGGATAATGCACTGCAAAATACCCATGTTTAAAGGAAGAACGAATAAAGACTTAACTATATACTAAGTGCTGTCCTATTTGGGCCAGAGGTCAGTGGTTACTGCAAGGCCCCCACATAAGTCACTTCCTGACTTATGTGTAACCTAAGTTAGTAACCCTAACTAATGCCGAAATAGAAGAGAAAATGGGACACCTGGTCTCTCAATTCCCATGTCTTGCTACCTCCGAAGAAGTTCTGAATTCTTTTTCGCACTGTATTTTTCAGGATTAAGGACACACACTAAAACAACCTATATATGCCTCTAAAAAAAAAAGTGTAGAGAAAAAAAAAAAAAGGCTTCCCCTATAAATGGGAAATTTAGATTTATCTACTGTTGAAACTAACCTCCTAGAAGCTTCCATTTGGCACTGGAACGAAAGGCTTCCATCTGCTTTACCTCTTCTGGCCGCTCATCCACAAACTCAGCCACCTGTCAGAGTTAGGACAACTTACGTTGAGAAAATCCACAGGATCCAGTCAAGGAGCACTACTGTTTCAGGAACCTAAAGCTATCACCATTCCCATTCTCAATGCACACGGCACACACGAGTCCAAAACAGCCATGAAGAAACATGTAGAAATATGTAGTGGTCCTCAGTTATGTTTGTCCTATGAGATGTTTATCTGATTGACACTGGATAGTTTAATTATACATCTTTCTCTGACTAATCAATTTTCCTCCAAATGTGAACTTCTTCATTACAAACCTTCTTTATCAACCTGTCAGGTGCACAACTGCCCCAGGGAAGCTAAAAGCTAAATTCCTTTCACCTTTCTACTTTTATGTTATATCCAGAGTGACAATACAGGCCGGCTCCCTGGCACTCCTATCACTCATCAAGGGCTTCAGGCTCCTTATGAAACCTTTGTTGTCAGAGGTAGTCACAATGACAGATCTTCTTAAATCCAACCAAAAGAAATCATTAAGAAGTACACAGAATCACAGAATCTTTAAGGGATAAAAACATTTCAGATCATCGAAATTCCCAAACAAATCTGGAATATTATTGTATCCTTGATAAATGATCACTCACCCAGTCCCTCCCTGACAGGGACCCAATTAATTTACAGACAGGGAACTCATTATATTACAAGATAGTGCATTGTATTTGGGGGCAGTGCTAGAAAGTCCTTAGTTTTATTGGACCTGTACCGACTTTCCTGTAACTTCTTTCCAGTAACCCTAGTTCTGACCCTGATGCAACTGATGCCCTTTCCACAAAACAGACTGTCAAAGATGGCTGGTGTTAATAAATTCTAGTTAAAGAGTAGCAACCATGTGCCAGGTACTGTGTTTGGGGTTTACTTGTATTATCTCACTCAATCCTCACAACAGGCCTGCAAAGAAAGGTTCCACACTAATAAAGAACAAACTAAGACTCAGAGAAGTTAAGTAAATTTCTCAATGTCACAAGCCAGCAAGTGGCAGAACTGAAATCCAAACCCAGGTCATAATTCACCTCTATTTCTCTGCATCACTCCTCATGTAACCTGGTTTTGAGATATCTCACCAGGTAATAAAAGCACAGGCTTGAATTCAAGCAAGATGAATTGAGATCTAATCACCAGCTCTGCCACTGAAAATGTGTGCAGCCTTTGGCAAGTTATTTTCTCTAAGCCTCGATTTCCTCATTTGTGAAAGGACTCAAAGGATTGCTATGAGGATTCAGTGAGCTAATTCATGTAAGCTAAGCAGCTTGGGACATGGTAAATGCTCAATAAATTACACCTATTATTCTTGTGCTCCCACTGCTATTGTACTTGTCCTAATTATTTTGCCATTGTTACTGGTGGTGGCAATGGTCTTGCAGTAACAAAAATGAATTCAATAATCAAGACCTGTTTTAACCGGAGTAGAGAGGAGTGGAGCTAAAGCCTTCCTCGTTCAGGTTTTAAGGCAATCATAAGAGCAAAAGACAGTATCGTAAAGGAAAATTAACAGACTTGACTATAGAAATTAAAATTTTTAAATGTCAAAACTACTTTAAATGAAAAAACAAATAATAAAATACATCTATAACAGGTAAGACAGGCACTATATTGTATTACATAAACACCAAATCAATGAAAGAAAATTTTAAGTCCAATTTTCTAAACAATGGAAAAAATACCAAAAAATTCATAAAATACGAATGCCCTATAAACATAGGAAAAAAAGTATTCACTATTTTTCTAAGAAACAATACCATTGTTCACCTGCAAACTGGCGTAAGTTCACTATTATTTCTGCTGTTGTAAATAATGCTCCAGTATTGATGAAGAAATGGGGACAATGGCATTCTCAAACAACTGTAGGGGAAGGAGAAACTGGTACCACCTTTTGGAAAACAATACGAGAATACAGCTCAAAAGGACCATACTTCCTAACCTATTAATTCCACTTTGTGGGGATAAAGAAATAAACAGATTTCTACAATGATTTATGCACAAGAGGTTTCTCAAAGCGCTATATTTCAAAACAGAAAACAATCCATACGTCCAGTAAGAGGACAGGTTAAATTAATGTATACAATGAACTACCACTGAAACCACTAAAAATCACATTCTCAAAGAATATTTTAAAATCTTACTAAAGTATTCACAACATATTATTAAATGAAAGAGCAAGCTCCAAAACCATAATTCAGTATGATCTCAATTATATCTTAAAAAAATAAATAAAACAGAAGTCTGTATTATCTATGGAGTAAAGAGATGGGCATCCAAATGCGAGCAGTTGCCATCTCTGGATAGTCACAGTATAAGTGATTATTGTATTATTTTCAGAATTGTAAACTTTCTTATAATTTCCAAATATTCTACAATTAATATGTATTGCTTTTGGAGTGCCTAGGTGGCTCAGTCAGTAGAACATGTGACTCTTGATCTGGGGGTTGTGAGTTCGAGCCTCACACTGGGTGTAGAGATTACTTAAAAATAAAAATAAACATTTAAAAAATTATGTATTGCTTTTATAACATAAAAAAAATGTTGTAAACATTAATTGACTGGTTCTGACTGAAACTAAATTGGTCACTTATGATCACTACTTCCCTTCTTCCTTTTCTTTTGTTTTTAAAGTAATCTCTACACCCAACATGGGGCTCAAACTCAAAACCCTAAGATCAAAAGCCACTCGCTCTACTGGCTGAGCCAGCCAGGCACCCCACTATTTCCCTTCTAATTACTGATAAATTTTTTCTTAGATGATGTACTACAGAATATGCTAGACATCAACATTCAATATACTCATCAGGAATTCATTTTTACAACTTCAGTGCAATACAGCCCAAGAACAGCTCTCCTTTTCACCTTGTTTCTCAGCAAAGTTTCCATGACGGTACTAATTCAAGATTATTTTCCTATCCGTTTGCCCACTTGGTTCTTACTCATCCTTCAAAACTCAGTTTGGATATTTATTTATTTCCTTAATAGAATCTCCCAGGAGAATAAAAAAATGTGCCAGTTTCCCTGTGCTCTAATAGCACTTGGTACATATGTGAAATGTCTCTCCACCATTTATCACATTGTTGAAATTATTTGAAATTCTGTCTCCCATCTAGGGTATCATCTCTAAAGTACAGACACTAGGTTTTATTAACCTACGTATCCGCAATACTTCGACCAAAGTATACAATTTTAAACTTCGTTGAATCAATGAAAAACAAGGAGCAAATAAGTTTCCTGTAACTGAACCTGAACACTGTTTGCAAGGTACATTCCAATAAATTGAACTATGGCTAATCGTAAACATATTCTATTGCTGATGTTGAGAAATTTTGCCACTCTGGGATTAGTTCCCATTCCCAGGCTAACAGGGCCCTCCATAAACAAAGAAAACAGTGCACAGGCATCATCAAAGAAGACTACTTTAAAGCATCTTTGATGGGCATCTAGGTGGCTCAGTCAGTTAAGTGTCTGACTCTTGACTTCAGCTCAGCTCATGATCTCACGGTTCATGGGTTCGAGCCCTGCATCAGGCTCCAAGCTGACAGTGCAGAGCCTGTGTGGGATTCTCTCTCTATCCCTCTCTTTCTGACCCTCCTGTGTTCTCTCACTTTCTCAAAATAAATAAATAAAATAAATAAATAAAAATAGCTCTTTGAAAAGTGTCACCCCTTTTCTGCCCTCAACGTTCCCCCTTATAAATCTACCCTGTACCGGGAATGGAGATTGAGAGACAGGCTTGCATTTCAAAGTCCTCATCACAGACTCAAAAGATACATACCACAGGCAAATCTCCATCATCTTCCTCTTCCTCCTTTTCCGGTTTAGTGGTGGAAATAGATGTCCAGCTCACATCATCATCCACGATCCGCATTCTAAATGTTAAAAAAAAAAAATCAAAAAAGAAGAATCAATCTTGGATAACAGCCTACAAACACTACCGATTGTAGCATAGAGCTCAAAATCCTACAAGATTCTGCAAGGTCCAGTCTTTGCCTATACGGCCCACTTCATCTGGTACCCCTGCCTCCACAAGTTCACTACCTCACTTTTGGTGCCTGGAATGAACCAAATTCCTTACCACATCAGTTTTCACATAAGCAGTTCCTTCCCTCTGTCTGACCTACTCTTCTCGTTCTTTACTGGAAAACTCTTACTCATTCTTAAGATCCTAGCATACATTTAACTTCCCGGAGCATGTCTTCCTTAACTTCTCCCCTTATTTCCCTCAACTAAGAACCCGTGTTACACATCCTTGGAATACTTTCACTGCATTAATGCAAACAAAATAAATCAATTCGTTGTGTAATTAGACGTTTAAAGCCTGTATCCCCATTAAACAATAAGGTCCACCAGAATGGGGACTAGGCCTTCTCATTCACAGGGATATCCTCAACGCTCTGAAGTAACTGGCATAGGAAGTGCGTACTGAATAAACGTCAGTCACACAAACCATGGATGAGTCCAAATAAATAACAATGACTGCCATAATGTGAACAGTTCTGTTTGAAAAGCCAGTATCACTTTATACATCTCTAAATCTTGTTTAATGTTAATTTATTTTTGAGAGAGAGAGAGAGACAGAGTGCCAGCAGAGGAAGGGCAGAGAAAGAGAGACACAAAGAAGCTGAAACAGGCTCCAGGCTCTGAGGTGTCAGCACAGAGCCCGAGACAGGGGTCGAACTCACGACTGTGAGGTCATGACCTGAGCCACAATCAGACGCTTGACACATCCAGGCACCTCTACTTTATACACCTCTAATCATAACCATAAAATGCTATCATTATTACTCTCTTTTATTTATCATGGGGTAGCACAGCGGGGGAGGGGCAGAGAGAGGAAGACAGAGGATCTGAAGTGGGCTCTGTGCGGACAGGCTGACAACGGCGAGCCTGATGTGGAGCTCAAACCCGCGAACCATGAGATCACGACCTGAGCTGAAGTCGGAGGCTCAATCGGCTGAGCCACCCAGACGCTCCAGTTATTACTCTATTTTAAAGATGAGGAAACAGGCTTAGAGAGAAGACGTGTCCCGCCCACAGCCACACGGCTCACAAAGTGGCACAGCTCGGACTCAAAACTGTGGTGTTACTCCAAAGCCCAAGCTAGTTTCGCTACGTGGCACTGTCTCCAAAGAATCCACCCAAGTCAGGAGGGCAGGAAGGCAGAGAGCGAGAGTAGGCAAGAATCAGATCAGGAAAGGAAATGGATTTGTTCTTTGGAACTGGGCATATTGGTTCCCTAGGGCTGCCTCACAAAGTACCACAAGGTGGGTGGCTCAAAACAACAGAAACTATTCCCTCACCGTTCTGGAGGCTTGAAGTCTAAAGCCAAGGCGTCTGCAAGGTAATGCCCACTGGGAAGGCTCTAAGGGAGGACATTTCCTTGACGTCGGATAGCCCCAGGCATACTCTAGCTAGGGGCAGCCTACACCCAGTCCAACCTCAGCCTCCATCTTCACAAGGCTGTGTTCTCCCTATGCCTCCCCCCACGCCCGAGTTTCCCTCCTCTTAAAGGGACACAGTCATACTGGATTTAGCACCCGTCGTAATCCACTAGGAGCACATCTTAACCAATTACATCTGTAAAGGCACTATTTCCAAAGAATATCACATTCCGAGGCTCTGAGGGGACGTGAACGGGGGAAGGGCACTATTCAACCCAGCACCGCGGGCTACAAAGTTTTCTCATTTGAAAAATGGGGATATTAAGAATACCAACTTCGTGGTAGTATCATAAAGCTTAAATAAATTCATCTACGTCTAAAGTACTTAGAACAGCATCTGGTGCATGACAAGAACTGTTAATAGCAACACTGTGAAGACCATCAGGAAGTAAGCATAGGTCTCTCACTCAGAACCGGAGTCCCTGGGATTGCTGAACCCCACAGACAGGTTCTGGGCCCTAAATACCCAAACACGGAGGCTTTGGATGAGCTCCACCATTATTCTCAAGGCAAGATACTCATTCTCTACTGGAGTGGACGGAACGCTACGAGAGCGGGAAAAGAGGAAAGTTACAGCCGGGCTGGAGACGTCGAAGATACCGCCCAGGGGCGCGAGGGGGGCGCGGGGCGCCAGAGCGGGGCTGCGGGCTCCGGCCGGACGAGCCCTGCGAGGAGCGGGGCGGGCGGCCCGGAGAGGGGGAAGCGCCGGCCGAGGGCGGAGTTGGGGAGAGGGGCGGCGAGTCGCCTCAGGCCCCGCCCCGCCAGAGCCAACTCACCCCTTGCCGCCGGCCCCGCCAGGCTTCGGCCGCTTTCTGCGACGCCGGCGACCCGACTCAGGGGCCCCATCGACGCCGGCACCCGCCCCAGACAAATAACGCTTCAGGTACTCGGCCTTGGAGACCGGCGGAGCTGCCGCCATGGCAGCGGCGGGGGCGGAGAGACGGCTCGACGCTGGGGACAAAATTCTTGAACGCAAGCCGCACGGAGAGGCCTTGAGGAGGCGGGGCCGGGACCGGAAGTGGTGAGGAGCTGTGAGAACGGCCTGGGATGACACGAGAGCGCGTCCGCGGGGTGACGAGGGGCGCAGCCACGTCCGGCGTCCCTCCGCCAACGCAACGATGGTTTTGCGTGCGTCTATCCATCTGCTCTTTCAACAGGTGGTCCACCAGCACGAGGCCACCACCACGACCCGAACAAGATCTCTGCCCAAGGCAACTTCAGAAGCACCAGTGTCAAGGACAGGGGCCCTGGAGGGGCAGAGTATGGAGCCGGGGCTCCGTTGACCTCCTAGCTGTAGGACCTTGGGCAAGTCATTTAACAAAATGGGGAGAATGGCACCTAACTGCATGGTTGGGAGGAACGAGATACTATTACTGCGTGAAGTGCTTAGAAAAGTGTCTAGCGCACAGTACACATTACCAGTTATTTGTATTAGCATAGGTTTAGGTGGGAGGGGTTTAGCTCTAATAGGTTTAGCTCTAATAGGCTTCTAAGAACGATTCAAGAGAGGAAGTCAGGAATTTCAAACCCAGTGTAATTACTATGAAAAAACATGGTTTCCAACCCGTGAACTTCCCCGTGTTTGGTATCATAGGTGGCCCCTAACTGTCGCTTGCCTAGAATCTTTCCAATGAAAAGGACTTGTTTCTACTTTCAGCATAGCAAACCAGGGAAGCTAGAGAGGTTGAATTCTAATTCTCAAGTATGTTTCACAAATGAGAAAACAGAAGCCTGGTGAGGTTAAGGAAGTTGCCCTAACTTCACACAGCCAAAACATGACCCTTGGGAAGAGAGGCTAGGAAAGTGAGGTGCAAGAGGTAAATCCAAAGTTTTTGAAATAAAATATTAGCTCGTGTATTTTCCTTATGATAAATTTTTGTCAGTCTGTGACAGTATATCAGTCAAGAAGGCTTGTTATACTTTGTAAGTACTCAGAATTCAGGCTACATGTTCCAAAAATACTTACATGTATTAAAATAGGTGCATGCATGAACTTTTAGCCACTGGCTTATCCCGAGAGGTCCAGTTCAGGCCCAGGAAGGAAGGCAGACTATGTCTCTGAGGGCTTGTGGGAGGGGGATACTGGACAGATATAGGGCTTCATTAGCTGGAGGGCCCCATGGGTCCCCCTCCAGACACAGCCCTGTGCTGGCTTCTAGTCCACTTCGGTGGATCTAACTGAACAGCAGAGCCCTGCCTCTGCCCTGCTGTCAGCAGGCATCTGAATGCTTCCTCCTCCTGCTCCAACAAGCATTACCAGTATCACCCTCTCCACCCCATCAACCCATCTCCTGCCCATGTCTCCAGTTCTAGCACTCCCTTCCTACTCACTTTGGCCTGCCAAGTCCCAAGCTCAGACCCCAACCCTATCGACCCCAAAGGGCAGTTGAGCAGGATTAAATTTATGCCCAGTGGCACTGTGTGAGCTCTGCCCTCTAGTTTATTAGCTGCATCTGGTAAAGCAAATGCAGGAATTATGGACTTGACCTCAAAAGTCCACTTTAAGCCCCATGGCTGGAGGGCTTTATTTTGTTCAGTTCTGTGGTATGCCTGGCCCAAAGGAAGCACTCAAACATCTACTGAAGGAATGAATGAAATGTCAGCTCCAATCCCCAAATTGGCTACCCTGGGGAAAAATTTTCCTCAGGAAATTGAATTCTACCAGCATAGTATCAAACAAGGACAGAGTGAATTCAGAGGCCAATCCTGCTGGAAAGCCATCATTTTAATGAGAACTTCTCCTGTGCTGACTCCCTCCCCTCAGAAGACTCTTTTCCTGCTGAAAGCCAGTATTTTCTATTCCCCAACCAACTCCCAAACTCCAGATATTGCTGTCTTCCATCTGCAGAGTTCCAACCCTAGCAAGAGCATTATGTGGAGGGAGGGTAAAGACTCGACAGGAAAAAAAGCGATGATGACGTGCCCCATGGTTCATTTCTGGGTTTCTTCCCAGGCCAATTCAAAACCTCCAAAATACGGTCCAACAGGCTTGCACTTCTGTGACAAACTGTTCACCCACATCTCTGACTCAGACCAGGTGTCCTCCCCCCAACATGGGCAAGGCCTGGTGGGGAGGACACCCCCAGCCTTTCCCAATACTAATAAACAGCCCCTTGGTCTGGGCAGCACTGGAGGTGGGCTCGGGAACCATCCACTACTACCGCTGTGGGGCCAGGCCTGTCTCATAGCCCTCTGTCTTCATGTCATTGAGCCCTAGCTCCTCGTTTTGGTCAAACGTGCGCTTATAATGCTCCACCTTCATCTCAGGATCATCTTCAGGTGCATACACATTCTGCAAGGTCAAGGACAGACAATCAGTGCCTGTGCCACCCAGCTATCTGCCCCCTCACCCCACCAGGTGGCTTCCAACTCCCGCCTTCCCAAAAACTTAATGAGTGTTTTTATTCTAAAGGCCTCCAATTCCCCATAGCTAGTCTCAACTAGCGAGCAGCAACAGAACCCAACAGAGTCCCAAGAATGGGACCCTCCAGCCCTAGGCAGAATTAGGTAACAGTCTGTCTAAAAAACTTTCTATCTGCACCTTCTTATGAAGAGTATAGCAACAGTCTTAACCATAGAGAGAACTTAAACAGTTCTGCCTGACCAACAAAAACTGCTCAATAAATGTTAAAGTTATTATAAATCACCAGAATATCTCTCCAGTCGGTTTAAAGCCTCTCCGGTGTCCTATTTCAGCCTCTGGAGAAGGCACCATTGCTCCTCACTCCACAATTAGATTTGTGCAAAATCTAATTCCATTAGATTAGCAGCAAAATGACAACTCCATTGCTAGGGACAAGAGCTAAACTAGAGAAAGAAGGAGCCTAGGAGCAGCTTCCCCCCCCCCCCCCGCCCTTGACACACACTTACAGTCTCTCCTGCCTGCCCCCACTTCCTTAGGTCTCAAATTCTAAGAGGTCTCAAATTCTAATATATAAGAGGTTCCTTGATAAAAAGCAGTTCATTTAGAATCACGTCTCCAGCTTCTGGAGAAATAATACATATTCAAGGAAGGTCAGAAAATAGTTCTCTGTTAACTATCAGGGAAGGTCGACCGTACCTGCAAGTAGCTGTTTCCTGCTGGATCATTCATAATAAAGTGGGCCTTCACGTTACCCTCAAGGATCTAAACGAAAGAGAATACAGCACATAAACTTTACATCCCTTCTAGTAAGAAGGGGCTGGTCTACCAGACAAGAACTAACCCAATTTACTGGGTTTGGCAGAATCCCCACAAGTTTTAGAAATGCTGAAATGAGGTACCTCTCAAAGTGGAGCAGAGAAGACCCAAAATAAAGGCTGTATGAAAGTTACTTAAGAAGCAATGTGACATCCTGGATCTCATCTCCCATTCCACATAGGTCCCTTCTCCCTCCACCCCATCAGAAAACTGCAGGATTCACACTATGGCCTAGGGGGCGCCAGCCTAGTTGAAGGATGGAGGGGCAGGAAGCAAGACCGGGAGGTTAAGAACGTGCTGTTATTAGAAACAGACGTACATACCCAGCCCTCTTCCCACACTCAGCTCTCAGAACACTGCCAGCCAAGTTGTCCTCCTCAGGCCAGGAAATGGAATACCCACTGATGGGGTGAGAAGCCCAAGAGGGAAAACCTCATGACACTGGCACTGGGGTTTTATAGCTCAACAAAGGGCTAAGCTAACTCCCCCTACAAGGAGCCCGATGTGAGTGAGATTCACCTCCACGCTGGTGTTTCAGCCCTCTGCTTTTAAGTTGACAAGGACTATCAGCTACCCGAGCAAAGCCCCAACCTTTGAAAGACAGAAAGTTAAATGGAAAAAAAAAAAAAAACTTAAAAGGAAATGGAAACTATGCAAGGAAAATAAAACATCAAAAAAATACAAACCAACATCAACATTCTCATGAGAAAAAAAAACACTACATCCTTAAAACAACAGGATGCTACTTGGAAAAGGGAGGAGGGAGAGTATTCCAAAACCCGAAAAAAAAAACAAAAAACAACTCTTGGAAAAGTAGTATAAATGAAAAACATGAAAAACCCAACTGCAGCTACTAAAGCGCTCCAACGAAACAAGGGAGAAAACCAAGAAAGAAGAGGACACGGCCTATCGGAAACCAGGAGAATCCCCAACAAGTTGGTTAGATGTTTAGAAGGTGGCAGGACAGGGTATGCGGCCTCTTGCCCACTGGCACCCCAGGACCACACGCACCGAAGGGCCAGAATCAACTCACCTGGTCTAACTTCTGGCTGAACTCCCGCAGTTTCTCCATCTGGTCAGGATTGGAACTGTCACCCAGTGTGAAGGGGTTCTTGGTCACCTGCAATAATCGGCATCCAAACTGCTAGAATACCAGGTTTGACCATTAAGCTCGTGGGGAATGGCAGGACGGGGCCCAGTCGGGGAAGCCTACGTTTCCACACCACCATCCTGACCTAGGCGGCCACTGCTAAGAATACAGAGATTAACCTGCCAAGATGACAACTGGCAATATGAAGCACAAACTATAAAATGTCCTGACGGCACAAACTCTCGTTCCAGTTTGAAAAAGAAATGCAAAGTATAATTTATAAAAACAAAATGCCTGATGACTGAGAATCAGGTAAGTGAAATGACTCAAGAGAATAAATATATGGGATAAATCAACACACATGCCTATACATGTTGGGGAGTTTCAGGTTCTGGAAGGACCCTCCTCCCCGCATTTTACAGTGAAATGAGTGACTTACCCAAAACTACAAAATACCTACATTGTTCCAGAGGTAAGCCTGAGAGTTTCCATTCAGAATTTCCCGTCAACTTATTTTCACAACCCAAACTAATATTTAAGTCTCTCAAAATCAGCTTTAAGGCAAAGACACCCCCAATTAAGAGCTCCAAAAACCAGGGCATGTGAAGCCTTCTAGCCCCCTCCTCACAGCCACACTGCTGAAGCGGCCTTGCGCTATACTCAGGCAACTCACCAGTTCCCGGATGTCTTTCAGTAGCCCCTCCAGTGTGGTGAACTTGCCCCCGAGGACGGCCATTCCCAGTTCAAATTCCAGCTCTGGGATTTCCACACTACACGTCTCAGACTGGGAGATGAGAGTCAAATTAGGCTTGAGAACAGAAGCCTCTTAGAAAAAGCTAACCAGAGTCCTCCTGCCAAATTAATACTGCCAGTGACAGTCTGGGGAAAAACCTGCTCCGTTCTCTCCGACTCTCCAGTTAAAGCCAGGCTCATGCCTCTCCGTGTAAACCACAGAAATGGAACCACCCTAATAAAGCGACATTCTGAGTCATGGCTCCAAGTTGCCAAGTATCCTGTCATTAAAGACCAGAGACAAGAGCCCTTACAGACACTGGAGGCATAAAGCTGCCAAGTCATCAGAGAGAGTTTATGGGTCACCTTCTGAATCTGTACTTCCTAGCATGGATTAACTCTACTCAGGGATCCTGAAACCCAGGGAAGTTAGGTGGTACCACACGATCCCAGGATGTAATTTTAAAAAGACAATTTCCCCTAGATAGACACAGCTATGCGAGGCAGACAGACACTTTTCCAAGCAGGATGTTACCTTGAGCACGTCTCTGGTCAAATCTGAGGGATGTGTGATGTGGAAGGTGATCCTGGTGCCCAAGGGTTCTACTGCACCTCCAGATTTCACCTGCACAGACAACAGCGGTCAGGAACAGCAGCAGAGAAGATGGGATCCTCCCCTGGGGCCTGGGAGACCTCAGAAGGGCGGGGGGGGGGGGGGGGGGGGCGGTTAGACCTCCAATCAGGCCCACTAACAGCTACCAAGGACAGGGCCTTGTAAACTAGCAGGGGTGGCAGTCACCCAAACTGAAGCCACCAAGAGCCGGCCAGGAGCCTGCCAAAACTTACCCCAAATTGCCACCAAACTCTAAATTTGCCTTTGAAAAAAAACTGACTCTTCAGGTTGAAAGGGACTTTCAACTGCATGTAACATGTGGATGCACCTTACAATATTCTGGGTTCAGAATTTAAATAGCTTTAAAAACAGTAAGAATTTAACCAGCTTATGCTTAGGTACACTCAGGGAAAGGTAATGTACAACCCTCCAAAGCAGGCAATTCTGTTTTCAGAAAGAGCTAGAAAGTTTTTTATTATTGAGTCAAAATCTGTTTCCCTGCACTTCCAATCCTTTAAGAGGTGGGTCAAAAAAAGGGTCTCTCAAAAAAAAAAAAAAAAAGAGCAAGCACACCTCTGTCTTCCATATAACCAATCTTTAATGTCTTAAATGAGTTACAGTATCTCTAACTTTTTTTCTTAATTCCCAGTTCCTTCAAGGACTCCTCACCCTGCCTTAAATCCAAGAGAAAGACCTAACTTCCTCCCACTTCATCCCAAAGCAGATTCAGGACAGATCAAAGTTAAACAGGGGTTACCTCATTGGTCCGATGGCCACAGCTGTCACAATTGGTAGCCATGATGATAACCTCCTTAAAGTGGGGGATTTCTGGAAGATGGGAGTTAAGGAAGTCTGCTTCCAGGATAGCAAGAGCACCTTCTGGGGAAGAACAAATCCAAACCTTCAACACAGTTGCTAGTCCTAGGACTGTAGGAAATAGGTCACAAGCAGTAGCTTAACTCAGACAGTTCTACAGAAGAAGGCAACATTGCAACCCACGGCAATCCTTGTTCACAGATAATTGAAGACAGGACTCAGGTCAAACACAGGACCCTAAAAACCATGGCCTCATGCTCTCTTTGAACCCAAAAGCCACGGTGCACAGTCTCATCAAAGGCAACACCTTCCTCATCGCTTGGAATAAAACACATGCTTTCCCTGAAGGGAGGACTCCTCCCCAGCCTGCATATGCTCTTGGTGCCCGAGTCACAGGAGGAGCAGCCCAACTGCCTGACAAAAGATACGAACTAGTTTCATGTTGGTCTGAGCTGGAGCATTGCATTCTGGACAGTTTGTGTTGAACTGCAGCACCTGGAACACAACATGGGGACGGAGGGTGAGCCCAGCTCCGGCTAAAACCACGCAGTAGGTGAACAAGCACGCAGTCACCGCCTGCGTTGGTGGTGAGGGACTGAGCAGCACCAGTCTCCGCCCACAGCTGTGCTCCCTCCTCCGCAGCAGCCCATGGCACTCACTTCGTTTCTGAGATCTTCCTCTTCTGGCTTCTCCTCTGGTGCCTCAGCCTAGCGTAGCAGAGATACAAATCACACGCTGGCACATACACCCCAGCTTCCCAACACCCTGCCTCGGAGTGAGAGAAAATATTCTGGCCTGTGTATGTCGGCTGGCCATATGCGTTTAACAGAGAAACCAGGAAGCAAAGCCCCAGTCCACGGAAGAACAGAGCTTAAGATAGGATCACAGTCACCAGAAACCTCTGTTGTACAGTTTATCCTAAGTCTTTTTAAAAAAAAATTTTTTTTTTGTATTTATTTATTTTTGAGAGACAGAGAGAGATAAGAACACAAGTGGGGAAGGGCAGGGAGAGAGGGAGACATAGAGTCCAAAGCAGGCTCCAGGCTCTGAGCTGTCAGCACAGAGCCTGATGCGGGGCTCGAACTCATGAATTTGGAGATCATGACCTGAGCCGAAGTCGGACGCTTAACCGACTGAGCCACCCAAGCACCCCTAGTTTATCCTAAGTCTTGACATGAGCTAAGAGACACACAGACATGCGGAGATAGGGTACGCAGGGCAGCAATGACAAAGGAAGATTCCACTGATTCCAAGCAATCCCGAGAGGAAGATAATGCCAGAGCATTCTGCCGGCTTCTTCCTTCTACTTACCTGGAGCCCCAGCATCTCTTCCTGTTGTACAGTCCGGTTATAGTGTGTGATCACCAGGGCATGATCTTTCTGGGGAGCATGTGGGTTTTCCACAAAGCTGTTTCCTGAGGGATCATCAATGATCTGATGGAGGGAGTCATTGCAACAAGAAATTACACATGCTCTTCCACCTACCATCAGACCTTTCCGGCACCAGTGGAAAAATCCCAGTCTTAAGGGTCTCTCGTCCCCTAAATTTAGGGAACCCAGAGTTCCTCAGTACTCACCAGAGTGAAAGGAGAGGCCACTCGCTTTAGCTCTTTCAGTCTGACAATGAACTCATCAATTCTTTCAGCTACGGCTTCTTCGTTTGCCTGACATGAACAGATGGTAAAAAGCATTGGCCCTGCTGACAGACCCCACTCCCTGTCAATCCCACACCACCTCCATCAGGAAGTCACCACCTGTCTTAACAGAGAGACTCAGACTTCACAAGAAGATACAGCATGTAAGTTTGGTTGTGCCAAACAAGATCCAATTTCTCGCTCATTCAACCATGTATAGAGCCCAGGCTCTCACGCCAGTTTAGAAATACAACAGTAAATAAACCAGAGTCCTCTCACGGGGCTCCTCAGCCAGTTAGGAAGACACATGACTAAATATGCAATTATATTACTTCCTTTACAATAAATATAAGGTACGGTGGAACGCTCAGGAAGTAGAGATGAACCCAAGGGGATTAGGAAAGGCTCTTCAGAGGTAGTATCATCCTACCTGTCTGAGATGAGGTCTGAATCTACACTGGGAAAAGGGAAGTAGAAAAGATAGTAGATGCAAAATAGACAACATCCCGGCAGCTACAGCATCACCATGTGCTTCCCCCAAAAGTTCTCCAACATTTAATCAGAGACAGTTCAGCTACATGGGAAGCTGAACACTCTGTTTGGATACATAAATATACGTATACACACATATATATATACATATACACGTACATACATATATATATATATATATATACGTACATACATACGTATGTATATATGTATATATATGTATATATGTCGTTATTGCTTGAGTTGCTGCAATCAGAAAGCCCCAGCTTACCCTTCGTGTGGGCTGATCCTGCTCCAAGCCAGAGATAGCACGGCTGATCAACCCTTCAACGGTGGTCAGGGCTAGTAAATAAGAAAAAAAGACAAGAGAGTCTTGACTATGCTATCAAATGCCTGTATGACTCTGAGCAATTCACTTGAACTCTCTGGGCTTTGATTTCAACTGTAAGATGAGGAGGCCTGGAACAAGGTTCTATTCATGTGTAACAACAGTGACGCTAACATTCTGTAATATGCACATTACAGTCTATCACACTCTACTGTCTCAAGCTGTTTTATCTTAGCTTTCAGTTTATGTTGAACCAACGAAGACCACAGCAATACCACACCCAAACCCATATACTAGCCACCAGGCCCAGCACTAGGGTTCTTGCAAGAAAGCAAGATTGTAGTTAGGCATGAACAATGAACAGTCCAACCACCCTGATCTTATACCTACTTCCCTTCTGAGTGAAGGCAGGAATTTCAAAATCCAGCTCCGGGATGCTTGTGGTGGCAGAGTCCGTTTTCACCACTTCTCTGTTCATGTCCTGGGCAGAAAAATTTTCAGTCCAGAGAGGTCAACAGTACAGCTTCTCGGGAAATACCCAGCAGTTTCTTCCTCTGTCCATAGCAGGGGTCCGGACGACTCCCACCAAATAGGCCATGCATGAGCCCAGCTGCCCAAATGCTGAGAATACTATTCATAACAACTACTACTCACTTCATTCCCTCTGACAAAATAAAATGACAAAGCACTTTCACAAGCCTTATCTGAACATCTGACAGCACCAACATCATTTTACAAAGGAGGAAACTCAGGCTTGGGCACCTAGAGGTATTCATTCGCGGCCGCGCCGACTAGACCAGAGCTGTGACTCCAGTCCCCAAGCCCTCTCTTGGACACTAGGCTACCTGCTCTAGGCTCCTCTCACCTCCTGGGTCCTGACGGTCAAAGCGTAGCGCACTCCCTGATCCTGGATCCTGCCTGCCGAGTGGATCTCCGTGTTGTTCCAGCCACAGTGCTCACAGGAAAAGGAGCTCACGATTATTTCTCTGAAGAAGGGGACCTTGGTGAGCAGGAGGCGCGTCGTGCCCTGAGAAAGCAGAAAGCAGCTAGAAAGAACCAACGAAGCTCCAGTTCCCCGTCTAGCGACCCGCGGGCGTGCCTCGCCTCCGGGTCTCCAACTGGGCCTACCTGGGTCGCCGACCCCACCGCCCTTCCCCGCTTCAGCTCAACCTCCCGCCGCCCGGGGCCGCGCCCCCGCCTCACGTTGCGGTAACAGTTCATGCACAGCGACTCGATCTCAGTGGGCTGCTGCTCCTCATCCTCGGCGCTGATGGGCCGGAACAAGTGCTCGGGGGCTGGAGCCTGGGCCGGGGCCGGTGAGGGGGCTGCAGTAGCCGCCGCGGCCCCAAGCTCGACAGCCCCGCTAGCCGCCATCGCCACCACGCGCAGCTCACGCCCCCACTTCCGCCTTCCGCTCTTTTCGTGGCCCCACCCCCTCCCGTCACTTCCGCTAGCTGTCGCCCCGTCTTTTCTTAAAGAGGCCGCAGATTTGGGACCCTAGGGAACAGTGTCTGGCAAGGTTTCCTCACTGCTGGGATTCTATGGTCCAGACTTCCAAAGCCAGCCGGATTCAGGCTTTGCCTCCACCTCAGTTCAGGCGTTGCTTCCCCGCAGGACGTCCTCTCAGACCCAGGGCACTGTTTGGCTCCTTCGCAATAGCTCCATCCTACAGGGTTCTAACTATTGTCCGTAAATACAAGAGCCTTGATGGCAAGAGGCTTGGCTTGTCCCTCCGTACCCACAAGGAGGTGCGGTCCAACCTGGGCTCTGGCTCCACTCCATTGTTGGGCCAGACATTTGCTTTGGCTATAGATCCCCCTCCCTCAGTCCCTCAATCCCTCTCTCCCTTTCTGTTCTCACTCCCGATTTCTGTCCTTATAAACACCTGCCCAAATTCCAACCTCAAACACACAGCCCTCATTTTTACTCCCGCCCCCTCATCCCCAACACATCAAACCCCGGCTGACTCACCCCTCCTAGTTTCCTAATTAACAACAAAAACAACTCTTTTTTTGGTAAACTTTCCTTTCTGGTATCTCCTCTCCCTGGGCACCTCTCCTCCAGTTCTGTTGCTAAATCTAGGGTGTCAGGGAAGAGGTCCAGCCTGTGGGTATGATTAGGCCAAATTCATATGGGGTACTGAGAACCCTGTGCCAGGCAGGCTGCATGGGGAGGAAAAGGTGTTGGACAGGACATTTCCAAAGGAGCCAGACGGGGAGTATTTACCCTTTCCTCTTCCCCCCACTTCACCCATCCCTAATTTCAAGTTCCCAGAAGGATCTACGAGGACATTTGTTGTCCCTGAGTGAGTGTGTACATGGGGAACGGGGGCTTAAGATTTGGAAGTCCCAAGAAAAGGGTCCATCATAAAAAAGCCATTCAAATCTGGAACAGCAGAAGCAAGGGAGACAGGCCATCTCAGGAGCCTGCAATTCATGCACACTATCCTGTGATAAGGTTGGCGAACAATGCAGGTGCAGAGGAAGGGTCTGTAACCCAGGCCGACACCCAGGCATGACAGACAGCAGTCATCTAAGGCAGGGCCTAGCTAAAGCCAGAACCCTCCGACAGACCTGGACTGGGAGGGGGTCCATGAGACAGAGCATTGAGGGACTGGAATGAGTGATGGGTGCGAGGCCACTGCTTTCAGACACAGCCCAAATAAGAGTCACACCAGACAAATATGCATCCACCATACACCTCTATTTCATTTGAATCAGAAGTCTAGGCTTCAGCCTGGGAGTCAGAAGTGAGGGGCCCCAGATGGAGAGGACACAGAGTAGGCTTCCCTGTGGGTTAAAGAAGCCCACAGAGTCTGGAGGGTTTGGTCAGCTGTTTCCATGTAGAGCTATATAAGGAAATACAGGCTCTGCTCCCTCTCATCACAGCCCCCAGCACCTGTACCCACCGGCACCAGAGCCAGCAGGGGTATAGACACACCTTCATATGCTCTTACATATTTTCCTCCCTTTTCCCTTTCCATTCCCCAACAGAAGCTGTCATGGCAGCCCTGGCGAGAAAAGAGCTCCTCTCTGTACACCAACTGTAGCGGCGGCCACCAGGCGGCCAGAAGTGATCGGAGTCAAGTCCCAGGAAGAAGAGGCACAGGCTTCCGGCACCATGGCAACAGGCTTGCACAAAATTACCTGCACACAGAATGCCTCTCTCCCTCCCCACTCCCACCATCCTGGAATGGAGCAACTTATGAGGATTCCCAAATGAACACGGGAAGCTGGGTTTGCAAAGCCTGGTGAGTATAATGCATCCGGATGGGGGAATCGCCAAGAGGCTGAATATTCCAGGAACAACAGTCCCTTTGGTGGCCACGCCTATCCTGTGCAGGGCCCTCCACCCTCTGCCCAACAGGCCACTGTCAAGGACTGAGCCACACCTGGTGGGGGCTCAGATCCTGAGCTCTGACAAGAAGCCTGGAAGTGGGCCTGGACAAGTAGACAATCAGGGCTCCTCTTGATGGCCGAGACCATGGTCGTGAAGGCTGTAGTTGATGTCTTCCCACAGGTCTTCGAGACGGGCCTGCAGCTTGCTCAGGGCCTTGCCACTGTCCGCTTGGAGAAACTCTGGGGCGAAGGCACTGTGACTTGGAGGGGGCGGCGCCAGCTGCAGCTGGACCTCCTCGGTCTCCCGGTCAATGGCACGGGTGAAGGCGGCGATCTGCAGGAAGGTGTCATGGCGAAAGGCCTGGAGTCGCTGACGCACCTCCTGGGACAGCACCTGGGGGTCCCGGCTGGTCCCTTCAACCGCGCCATCAGCGCGGGCGCCGGCAAAGGCGCTGAGCTCTTCCCGCAGCTGGTCCAGGTTCTGCTGGATGCGCGCGTGCAGCGCCTTGGCCTTGAGCGTGAGTTTGCGCGACAGCGTCTGCACGCAGCGGCTGAGGCGCGCGGGACTGGCGACGGCGTGCGGGGCCACGCTGCGGTGCAGCTCCTGCACGTGGCGCCCGATGCCGCTCACCAGGCGCTGGGCGTAGGGGTGGAAGAGCGCCTGGACGCGGCCCGTGTGGTGCGCCACGAGGTTCTGCAGCTCCCGCAGCAGGCCCCGCGCCTCGTCCACGCCGCCCAGCAGCTGGGCCTTGGTGCCCTCTCCGACCACGCGCAACTGTTCCTGCAGCTCCTGTACGCGCAGCGCCACCTGCTCCATCAGCTCCGCGGTGTAGGGCTTCAGCTGCCGCCGCAAGCCCTCCAGGTTCCAGCCCACTTGCTCGTGCGCCTCTGCCATGTAGGGCTCCAGGCGCGCCCTCACCTCCACCAGCTCCTCCTGCAGCTGCCGCCGCATGTCCGCCGGGTCCTGGGGGAGCGCAGGAGGCTCCCTCGCCTGCCCACTGAGAGGGCCCAGCTTTTCCAGGAGCTTGTCTATATTGCTGAGGTCTTGCTCAAGGCTGTCTTTCAGGCTCCTGGGGAAGGGGACAGACACGCAAGTCGTCAGACTTCTAGCCCCATCAAGGCCTTTACTGCGGACACATCACTCACTGATCATCTGCGGAAACCGAGGATGCAGGGCCGTGGCTCTAGTCCTACCTGCGGGCCAACCACACAACCCCTCGCACGGAAGTACGAACACACACGGCGCGTGCACATCCAGACCAAAACTGCGCCCGGAAACACAGAGGCACCCGGACTCTCGCGTATTCCTTTCATTCTGGGAACACGTGGGGGGGGGGGGGGGTATTTGCAGCTCCCGGGTCCCACCCCTCAGCGGACAGGGGCAGCAGCCATCAGTGAGAGCAAGGCGGACGTGGGGGCGCTGCTGCTGGCAGAGGGGGCTGCACAACCCAGGAAGTCTGGACGGGATAAAACTAGCACAATTCGGTTCCTCTGGGCCAGTGAGGACTAAGGAGGTTGAGGAATCAGAGGCGGCACACCACAGCTCAGCTGTTTCCTCCCTGCACCCACACCCCTTGTCCTACTAGCCACTCACGTGGGTTCCCATGCCAGCGTCTGCCGCTGGACCTGCTCGGCCTTGCCTTTGTCCCCGCTGCTCTGGCTGAAGTAGTCCCAGAAGCCTTTCTGTGTCTGGGCACTTGCAAGCGCTGTGGACAGGGATGTGGTAGTTAGGGGCTGTGTTTCCTTCCCCAGGGTGGATGGGGGACCATCAGTCCAGTCTCCACCCACCGCTCCGCGTCGAAGTCGGGCCGAGACCCACCTGGGAGCAGAGCCAAAGCCCAGGTCAGAAGTGCAGTCATGCTGGCCATTATCTACTCAGAAGGAGGATGAAACGAGGCCTGGTTAGGATGAAGTAAGCCAAGGAAGGGACATCTCCCAGATTTGCACCAGAGACCCTGCTCCAGGGGCAACCTGCCCCATCTGTTAACCATTCCCTGGGGTGTGTGGAGCACAAGGCTGTTGGGGCTGACGAGGGCTGATCTAGGTGAGCATGGCTGGGAGAGGAAAGGGGGGTTCGGGGAGGAGGACTTCTTTATCACCTGGGCCACACAGCATGGAGTGTGGAGCTCTAACTGCTTTGTAAAGCCCCACCCCCACCCCCCAAGCCCCCAGGAGCAGCCCCTTCAGCCGCTTCTGCCACCGCCCACCCCCTTGCTCACCCACCTTCCTGCCTCCCACCGTAGGGTACACCTTATGGAGTACCCCACGGGGGAAAAAGCAATCCTGCCAGAGTGCTCCGAGAGGATGCCCTTGGTCCTTACTTTCTGCCCCCAGCTCTCTGCTGAGACCCCTGCAGTCCCCTCCCTTGGGACTCTGACCCACATCCCTCCACCCAGCCTCTGCTCACCTGCTCGGTTCTGGGCACAGAGAGCAGACATTCAGCTTTATACTCCAGGGGCCTGGGCCTCTGGCAACAGTTGCCCTGAGTAAATACCACGTGGAGGTTCAAAGAAGGATGACCTCAGCTGCCTCCCAGCACTCACCTCCTGCCCTTCCCTGGCACCCAGAGGGTTAATGAGTGCCCTGGTATCAGGGGGGCTCTCCAGGAGAAGAGTGAGGAGTGAGGCCGAACTCCTCACCCAGTTCCCCCCAAGCCCTGTGACCTTCAACCGTCCCACTGACCAGCCAGCTGGCCCACCAACAGAGAAGAGCCTCTCTGCTAAGGGCCCTGCTCTTACTCAATTGCCCGAGGCCCTGTGCCCCAGCTAGACGGGGACGACGTCCAGGGGCCCGGCAGAGCCTGAGCAGCTCTGGCCGGCTCCATCACTGGCTACTCAGGCAGCCTGGCGAGAGCCAGATTTATAGAGTTAAGGACACTCCCATCCTCCATGAAATAATCCTGGAACTGCTGGGAAGTCAGATGTGACAGGGGGAAGATGAGATGGTCAGAGGCACCTGGGTCCAAAGAATTAGAGCAAGAGGAGGATTCTTCCCACAGGAATACTCCACCCACAGGGCTTCGGAGGAGGGGAAGCCAGAGAGCCCAGACCTTTGTCTGACGTCACTCCCACTCCATAGACTTAGCCACACATTCCTGAACTCCTGATTTTTTTATCCTAAATGTACCTTGAATCAGTTCCCTCTCCTCCATTTCTACTACCAGTCACATCACAGCGCCTCTTGCCTCTCACCTCGATCACATCCATAGCCTCAGACAAGTCTCCCTGCCGAAGTCCTGCCTACTCAGTGTATTCTCTGCTGTGGCTCATCCCAACCCAGTCTGGTCTCATCTCCTACCACACAACACCCTTGGCATTCTCCAAGCACACGGTCTCTTTCAGGACCCTCAGCCTTCATACATGCTGTTCCCTCAGTTTGAAATTTCCTATCCCTTGGTGAACTTATGTTCTCTCTCTCTCTCTCTCTCTCTCTCTTTTTTTTTTCCAGACTTAGTTTGTATGAGTTAGGATTAGTTAGAATTACAATCCCACTTTTGGGTATACACCCAAAAGAGTTGCAAGCGGGAATTAGAGCAGATATCTGTATGCCCATGTTCATAGCAGCATTATTCACAACAGTCAAAGGGTGGAAACAGCCCCAACTGTCCATTGGCAGATCAGTGGATATGCAAAACGTGGCATAGATACACAATGGAGCATTATGTAGCCTTAAAAGGGAAGGAAATTCTGATATATGTTATAACATGGATGAATCTTGATGACATTACGCTAAGTGTAATAAACGAGACACAAAAGGACAAATCTTGTATGCGTCCACTTAAATGGAGTACTTAAAATAGGCAGAGGCCGAAAGTAGATTAGAGGTGACCAGGGGCTGGGAGAGGGAGGACAAAGAGATAAATTGTTTAATGGCATAGAGCTTCTGTTTGGGAAGATGCCAAAGTTACTGGTGGTCGTTGCACAACAATGTGAATGTACTTAATACCATTGAATAGTTGTGCACTTAAAAATGATAACTTTCAGGGTGGCTGGGTGGCTCAGTCGGTTAAGCATCCGACTCTTGCTTTTGGCTCAGTTCATGAGCTCACGGCCATGGGATGGAGCCCTGTGTAGGGTTCTGTGCTGAGCGTGGAGCCTGCTTAGGATTCTCTCTCCCTCTCTCTGCCCTTCCCCATTCTCAAATATAAATGAACATTTTTTTAATGATGATTTTCATGTTATGCATATCCTCCCATATATTTTTTGAAAAAGCATTTTCGTACTCTATTGGTTTTCGGAGAGGCTATGATATAAAACATAGCTGCACTATAGTTTCTGTTTGCAAGTTAGTATCATCACCACCCCTTCCAAGGTCTTGTCCGTAACGCAGAAGAGACACCTGGAACCATATTTCCCAGAATCCCCTTTCTCCCATAGGCCTAGGTTAGAGTCAGTGTGAGAGGCAAGAGGAGAGACTGTTACTCTTCACTGGTAGTTGCCGGAAGATGCATAGGCAGACAGACGGGTCTTAGCTTCGGGATGACCTTGTTAAGAAGCACACCCATTGGTTTCACAGACTAACACAATTAGGTGAGCTTCTCATTTGTAGCTACTAACAGGTGAACTTTTTTGAGCGTCTCTCCTTCAAGCACAAGCTGAGACGGTCACTCCTCCAGCACTTCCAACAGCTTTATCAACCTTTAATTCTCTGTATGAAAGCCTTTCATACTTGAAATACATAGAGTGGCTTCTGTTTTTTTCTGACTGAATCTACATTAATACAATAGGTGGATACAAGACACACTCGTGCTTCCCTATTTGCTACCATCATATGGTTTTAGTTTCTGTAACATTTGGGTTGGTTGGCGGTCTTTGCACATGTGTATGTGTTACAAGCTTTGTGTGTGGAACCATTTGAAATAATGGTAGACAGCAAACATCTCCTAAGAATAAAGACAATTCTTTTTTTTTTTAAAGAAGTTATCCTTATTTTTAAAATTTTTTAATGTTTATTTATTTTTGAGAGAGAGTGACAGAACGTGAGCAGGGGAGGGCAGAGAGAGAGGGAAACACAGAATCCAAAGCAGGTTCCAGGCTCTGAGCTGTCAGCACCGAGCCCAACGTGGGGCTCGAACTCATGAACCACCGCGAGATCACGACCTGAGCCGAAGTCAGAGGCTTAACTGACTGAACCACCCAGGCGCCCCAAGAATAAAGACAATTTTACATAAATACTATTATCACACCATGACAATTAACATTCTTTAGTGTCACCTAACATATACTGAATATTCAAATTTTCCCAATTCTCCCAAAATGCCATTTGTATCTATTTTTTCCTTCTTTATTTTTCTTTTTAAATTCAGGATCCAGCACATCATATCAGATTGTCATGCCCCTATGGTCTTTTTTCATTTAGAACAGTACTCCCTAACCCTTGACATTCACTTCTTTCAAAGAGTCCAGGGGAGATGTCTTATTAAATGTTCTGGATTTGACTGACTGTTTCCTTATCATTACATTCAGGTTAAACATTTTTTGTTTTGCATCTTTGGATGTGAAAACAAGTTTCCTACAAGCCCTTTCTTATGGAAGAAATCAGCTACTACATGTAGATGGGATGATATAATCTTTTTTTAAAAATTACGGTTTTTGCCAATCTCAGATAATTGATTCAAGCAAGGATCATCAATGACTGGTAAAACCATAAGGCGAAAAATTATTGGGCAAAGGGATGCTCACATGCCTTCAAAGTATCACCCCACAGATGGATGACTCACCAATTACTAAGATGTGCTTTTACAATGAAGAAATCTGGTGGATCATTTTAACCAAGTGATCAAACTTGGCATCACCAAATAGTGGGAAAACCTAACGTTTTATACCCCCAGATGTGGTGAAATGAGAAGGGCCCAGCTATGAAATATTTTAAACCAGATAATTTCCACATGAACTTGTTTGCATTTCCTTTTTCTTCATGTTTCTTTGTTGCTT
The DNA here is from genome assembly GCF_028018385.1 of Neofelis nebulosa. Taxonomy (NCBI): domain Eukaryota; kingdom Metazoa; phylum Chordata; class Mammalia; order Carnivora; family Felidae; genus Neofelis; species Neofelis nebulosa. The sequence continues at coordinate 14,466,890 of NC_080791.1, forward strand.
AGTATCGATGTTCTCAGCTGAATTTTTAGAAGAGAATTACCCATTTGGGTTTTTTTTTAATCCAGGAATTGCCAACATAATCTGGGTATCAAGTAAAAATAATTTTAAAATGTGTATTTGTAAATATTAAAAGGTACCTTATTCTTTAATGTTCTGTATTAGCAGTTTTGCTATGAACACATGAAATACACAAGCATATGGATTTCAAATAAAATCTCAACATGCACCAAATGAGAAGATTTCTTGGGCAGTCTTCCTCATGTGACCTGTCATTTAAAGGGACATTAGTGACTCCTTACTCTAAATACAGAATTTCCAGACTTATGGAGTTACCTCTTAATAAACGCATCCCAAACTGAAAATGGTTGTGGTAAGTCAAACTTGCTGCAAACTGTCCTCCTTCAGTCTTGTCTTCCAATAACTCAGGTGTAAACTGAGGTAAAGCAGTTGTTACTCAGTGTGACCGCAGTTCCCAGGTTCCGTCTCAGAACACACCAGGGACGGGGGTAAAACAGAGTAAGCATTCATGATGGATCCATTTTATGTGGTTTATAGTGCTCTCACCAGGCCTAAATGGAAGTCTGTTTAAAAAACAATAGCAAATATATACCTCACATGCACTAAAAAAAAAACCCCAAAAGGTATTTAACATGGCATTGAAATAGCCAAGCATGTTTAGTAGTGACCTGTGCAATCTTTTTTTTCTTTGTCTTGAAAGATGTATTTGCATTATTTGTCAAAAAGAAAAGTAATTAAATGGGCCATCTAGAAGTGGAAAAATATAGTCATTAAAATGAAAAGAAAATCATGTGTCTACAGTTGGAGAAAGAATGAGTAAACTAGAAGGCTGACGTGAGAAAAATCACCCAGAAAAAACCATAAAGAGAAGGAAAATATGAAATGGAAGGTAAGAGACATGGAAGACAGAATGAGAAGGTCCAATACATGCCTACCAGGATTTCTGCAATGACAATAGAGAGACTTTGGTAGAGGCAATATTCCAAAAAAGACAGCTGAGAAATTTTCAAAATTGAAGAAAGATATGACCTGAATTCTCAGCTGCAGGAAGCATCCTTGAGTCTTGAGTAGGATAAATGAAAACAAAATCCAGACCAAAGCACATTGTCATGAGTGTGAAGAACATCAAAGACCAAGTAGCTTAAAATCAACCAAAGAGAAAGGACTACAAATGAAAATGGCCAAACCGACAGCTGATCTGTGAGTAATACATCTTCAAAAAAACCAAAGGTAAATTAATGGCCAACCAAGAATTATACTCAAGTGAACTATTATTATTTAAATGTAACAAGTTAACTTCCGAGAAGAGCCTAGAGCATTGATCACTCACAAATCCTCACTAAAAATGAAAGAAAACTCAGAGAGGAGTGGGGGTACAAATAGAAACAGAGGAAGGAACGAAATTATTAAATGTTTAGGTAAATTGAAAATGTGTTCATGATTTTAAATGACTTTCTATAAATGTGTGTTATCTATTTAAACATACATACACTTAAAATTACTTCTTTGCAACTAAAATTTGGTCCAGTATTGGCAACTTCATATAGTCCAAACTAACATAAAATACCTTTAAATGTAGTTTAGTCTTATTCCCTGCTGTGTTTCCGGTGCTTAGAACATCGCTTGTCACATGGCAGGGGGCCTCAATAAATATGTATTGCTGAAGGGATTACTTTGGAGGAAGTGATATAAACAATGAGGATCTCAAATATCAGACCAAAGTAGCCTAGAAAATCGGAAAGCAGAGATCAAAGTTAAAGCATTCTACAGTCTTTGCATTATTCAGCAAGAAGATAGGGATATTGATTATCTTTTAGACTTTGTTAGGTCAAGCAAGAATATTAAAATTTTAAGGATAACCCATTAAAAGAATACAAAGGATGTATAGCTTTCAAACTAGTATATGGGAATGAGACTAAAGAACATCAGATTGACTTTTAGTAAAGGATGGTGGATTGATTGCATGCATTAGCCTGCCGTCTTTTCTTGAAATCCCAATAAAGCCGCATTGTAGGGCACTTTAAAAAATGCATAAATTCACAAAGAGAATAGGAGACAGGATATTTTGGAAGTTGGAAAGATTCCATGTGCTCAAATGGGCATCTTTTTAGATACACCTAAAAAGATGAGTTTTACAGCAGCATTGGAGAAACCCAAGAAACCCCCTGATTTGTACCACTGAATGCCCCAAAAGTTCAGACATAAGAGGTGATAGGTCTTTCTAGAAACATGGATGACAATGGAGCTAAAGATATGGCAAGTGGCTGCAAGTCTGTCTGAAAAGCAGATGTCCTCCCCAACTTCACTCAGCTGGATTACTGACCTTCCCCCAAAGCAGCAGGAAACCAGATGTTTATTCCCAGAGAGGGTAAGAGGGGTCTCTGGCCTGGAGAAAACAAGGTTATTGGGGCCAGCATTCTTATACCCCAAAAAAAGAGGATTTAAGTAAAACTTTATATACTAAATTATGAAATGCCTCCCTTCACATCACCTTTCTCTTTGGCCAAAATGTTGGTCAGTTAGACCTTACCCTCCAGGAAGGAGACTAGAACATTCTCCTGAGAAATATGACTACACCAAGAAAATAGGCAAAAAGAAACACTTTGGGGGGTTCTTTGTGGTTCAAGATGGTCCATCCTAATGTGACTCATGGATGCACGGATTCATATCACCTTCATTTTTTTTCTTCTATTTTACTATGAAAATTTTCAACCATACAGAAGAGTTGAAAGTACAGTGACCATCCTTAAACTCACCACCTAGGTGAGTTTATTAATTGTATATTAATAATATAGTAATTAATATTTTGCTATGTTTGCTTCCTCTCTCCATATATATGTATTTCATATGTATGCTTGATTTCTGCTCCCTAGCCTGCTTCCCTATATTCCAAATTTACACAACTGGGTAAGAATCTGGGGGTAAATTACTGAAACGTATAGAAAATCAAATAAACCACAACAAAAGACAATTATTAACTGCAAGTAGAAAAAAAGTACTGGAAAAATTACCATTATAAACCACATATGAACAGCATATACATAATCATGATAATATAAATACTGGCTATGATATTGTAGTTTGAATAAGACCTATGATATAATAGAGGCAACTGGGTTGATCAGTGGGTTAAGTATCTGACTCTTGATCTCAGCTCAGGTTTTGATCTCAGCTCAGGTCTTGATCTCAGGGTCGTGAGTTTAAGTCCTGCCCAGTGTGGAACCTACTTAAAAAAAAAAAAAAAGACCTATGATATAATAAATTGGAAGGCAGGGACAGGAAGTGGTGTGTGTGTGTGTGTGTTGTTTGTAAGGTGTGTATATGTGAAAGAGAACCCCATTTTCTTTGGCCATAGTGGACAATCATAAGCCTAAAGATAAGATACACCTAAAACTGGAAAATCAGAGAGTAATAACATAGAATTTGCTAAGATCCCAAAGAGGTTTTTGCAGAGTGGAAAACGGGGATGAGCTTCAGGATTTTTTACTTTTTTATCCCAACTTGGAGAACTGTTTGATTCTTTAAACTGTGTAGTTTGATAAAATAAAAACTAAATTTAAAAGTGCATACGATTATTTTTTAAAGGAACGTAACAAAACCAGTAGAAGTACGAGCAGAAAGATAAAAGGTGCAAAAAAAAAAAAACCCATGGTAAATAGAAGATACAAAATAATATGATAGAAACAAATCAGTAATCACAATAGAAGGGGATAGATTAAACCAGTCCATAGAGTATCAGCTCTGGAACTACATTTGTGGGTAACAATGCTGATATGGATTAGCTCTGTGACCTTAGGCAAATTACTTAACTTCTCTGTGCTTCAGTTTCCTTATTAGCAAACTGGGAATAATTATAGTACTTCCCACATAGGTTCTGTGAGAAATAAGCACTTTAATATATTAACAAATGAAATAAAAATACTGAGAGCAAAGCTTGGCACATAGTAGGTGCTGCATAAGAGTTTACTCTTGTTATTGGTAACAATTAGATTTATAAAAATTAGATGTTAAAAAATTCCAGTCATTTACTACTTAAAGGGGCATAATGAAACTATAACATCAAAGAAAAGCTAAAAATATGGCAGAGGAGAGGGACTTTAAAAAGACATACGAGACAATGGGGCGCCTGGGTTGTTCAGTCAGTTGAGCATCCTGCTTCGGCTCAGGTCCTGATCTCGCAGTTCGTAGGTTCGAGCCCCACGTCGGGTTCTGTGCCTGAAGCCTGCTTCAGATTCTGTCTCCCTCTGTCTCTGCCCCTCTCCGCTCATGCTCTGTCTCTGTTGCTCAACAATAAATAAATGTTAAAAAAAATTTTTTTAAAGACATACCAGACAAAAACAATGAAAAGAATGAATATATAACAATATAATATCAGAACATGTAAGCTTGGGGGCAAAGAGGATTAACAGAAAGAAAAAATGTATCAAGGATAAAACATTTACCAGGACCATAAAACTTAACATCATACCCTCAAAAAACATAAACCAGGGGTGCCTGGGTGGCTGAGTCGGTTAAGCGGCCAACTTCAGCTCAGGTCATGATCTCGCAGTCTGTGAGTTCGAGCCCCGCGTCGGACTCTGTGCTGACAGCTCAGAGCCTGGAGCCTGTTTCGGATTCTGTGTCTCCCTCTCTCTGACCCTCCCCTGTTCATGCTCTATCTCTCTCTGTCTCAAAAATAAAATAAACGTTAAAAAAATTAAAAACAAAAAAACAAAAAAAACATAAACCAAAACACTGCTGAGGCTCAAAGAGAACTCAACACATTTGCTGAGAGATTTTAGTACCATTTTCTCAAAATGGATAGAATCACAGAAAAATAAGAAATGTGAAAAACAGGCAACAAACTTGATGTGGATTCCCTGTACCTCAGGAAATACAGAATCCTTACCATAACTGCATACACACTAGGCCTCAAGGGAAATCCAAGTATTGTTTTTAATAGGAAAATAATAATAATAATATAATAAATAATAATAATATAATAATACAAAATAAATTTTAAAAAAATTTTTAAAGGAAAGAAAACCTAAATGTCCATCAGTAGACAGATGGATAAATTCTGGTATAGTCACAGAATGGAGTACTATATTCGCTGGTAACAATGAATACATTATATAGAGAGAGACAGGGATATATCCCCAAAACAATGTAAAGTGAAAGAAAGCTAATTGCAAGACGATACAAACAATTTTATATTGTTTACATAAATTCTTATGTGAACATGTGAAACATGTGAAACATGCATGTGAAATAGCACTGCTCATGATTTGTACACATTTATACACACTTAGGTTTGAAAGAATAAAACCGTGGATGGAAGGGAGACTCACCGGCCTCAGGCTCATGAGAGCTCTGAGGGAACGGAAATGGATGGGGGGAGGAACAACAGGCACTTTTGCTCTGCCACATTTTGTTTCTTAAAAAAAAAAAAAAAAAATTCTAAAGACAAAAACATTAGTGTTTGTCAAATCTTGGTAAAGAGGGCGTGGGCATTAGTCATACTATCCTGTGTGCTTGAAATAGTTCATTAGGAGATTTTAAAAAGAAGCAAGAAGTCCTCCACGTCAAATGGCTGGAAAGAGAAAGGAAGGTAAAGGCTGAGTGAGGCGTCTCCCTGGGTTTTGTACATGAGAGGCTCCCATGAGCCCAGCAGAAGCAGAGGCGGTGGGCCGGTGGATGCAGAAGCTCCAGGCCATGGAGACCTGAGCAGAAAGGAAGAAAGGAAGGGACCTGAGCATCCCTGGGGTAGCTGCTTTGGGGAAGGGGACAGAGACTTGAGCAGGAACTCACAGAAGGCTGACCAGACCCTAGCCACGGGCCCACTGAGAGCTGGAGGCCTTGACTTCACAATGGTATAAATTGGAGCAGGATCTTCTCTAACAGGGCTCCACAAGGTGAAGCTGGAAAAGCAGAAGCCGGCTTGATTCTGGATGAGGTTTTGCTGGAGGAATGAAAGAGAAAGACAGGGGATCTCAGGGAATCTCAGCAAGAGACTTGAAGCACTAGGCAGGGTGGAGGGTGAGGCCAGAGCCCAGGAGGGGGGGTGAGGGAGGCAGCGAGAAAACAGAGGGCTGGTAATGTGCCTGGCAAGGGGGATGTTGGAGAGAAACATGCTAGAGGCAGAGCAGTTCAGGTGTTTGGTCACCTGAAATGAGATGGAGGAAAAGGATGCCAAAATTGAGGTCAAGGAGCTGAGAGGGGAGCATTTGGCTGCATTTTCCACATGGATTTAATATCCCTTGCACGAAGGCAAGCTCCCAGGAGAAGAGATAGATGCTCAACTAGGAGCCAGGCACACAGTCTCCATGCACGTGGAAATCAGCACTAAGCGCAAGTAGGGAATGTAGCCAGATAGAACCAGCCTCAAAGATTTAGGGGTCTGGAAACAGCAGCCAGGCCTGAAGAACACAAAGGAAGGCTAAGGGGAAACCAGGTGTCCTGAGCAAAGACCAGCTTCCAGCAAAGGCCAAGAAGTGGAGGCTGAAGACAAAGGGGTTTGTTCCAGAGGGTGAAGAAAGGAAGAAGCAATATGCATGGCAGGGGTAAAGGCATGGAGGCAGGAAGCCATGCCATCGTAGCATGGTGGGGGGTGGGGGGGTGGCAGGGAAATGAGGGAGGGCTTAGTCTGGCCAGCACTCAGCAGCGGAACAGCCTGGGAAGAAAGCCTACGAAACACCTGCAAGTGTCCCTGCCCTCTGAGCCCAATAGGATTTGAAAAACTTGATCACAGTGACTCCTCTATTGAGCACCTGCCATGTGCCCAACATTTACCTTTACTACCTGTAACGCTCCAAGGTAGGTATTGTTATCCTCGTTTTACTTACAGAGAAACTGAGGCTCAGAAAGATTCGGTCACTTGCTCAGGGTCTTGCCCTGCACCAATCCCAGGTCTGTCTGACCTTGGAGTCCATGCTCAATGCACCACCTCACGCTCAGGATGAGAGAACCCTGCTCCTGGGACTGGAACCACAACAGCCTCTACACTCCTTGCTGGGAGAAGCCAGGAACCCACTGTGCTCAGTAGAAAGCCAAATCCTGCCCCTTCATCCCAAGGGGTTTACAATTTGGGACAAAAGGGCTGTTGAAACACGGGGAAGCCAGGGTCCGTGTGTAAGCTGATGTAGACACAGGAACAGCGGCTCAGGGCCAGCCAGGGGAAGGACAGCCAAGCCCAGGGACACCTGTCAAGTTACCACAGGGAGTGGAGTCCACCTCTCCCTCCTTATCCTATCCCATACTTAACATGCCCCCCTCTGTTCTCCTCCTCTCCTGCCTGTCCTCGCAGAGATAGAACCAGCTCTAGCTACGGCCAAAACAACAAGTCCTTACGGCTTTAGCCTTGTCACTGTGACCTGTTTACCCTCCACAGACCATGATCTATCATGTCTGAGAGATTCCCACCTGCTGGTGATGCAACAGCTTGGTGGGGCCAGTGACGTGAACTCTAATACCATGAAATGTACTGGGCACATTCTGAGTCAACAAAGTGCTGGTGTGCCAACAGAGATAAGGGTTTTCATTGTTTATTTGTTTGGGTTTTGTTTACACATACCCTTTTCCATCTCCAAAGATCTGAGGCTACTGGCAGTCAAAATTGAGATGATGATGATGATGATGATGATGATGGTGGTGGTGGTGACAGGACCAGTGAAAATAAAAATAATAACACAAAACCATAATCTGATAAGACACAAGATCTAAAAGACAATCACAGAGGCAATTAGGTATGAGAAAATTGTAATTGTTGACTTCATATTGGTTTGGGTTTTCTGGAAGCCCATGAAGCGAGAAATTCAATCAGTTACATTATTGTCATACTCAGAAGAAGGAAGCGCACCAGACTCAAACAGAAAATAAAGCTTTTCCAAACACAGAATAGCTAACTAAATATCCCCGTGGGACTTTATATACAGGGACCTTAGAATTGTAGCAAAAAGTCCCTGGTCATTGGCAATTTTGCATAAGATCGAGGTAAGGTTGCCCAAGTATCAAAGCTTCTGGTGGCCTGACAAGATCTATGGCTGGAACCAAGAGTGCCTTGGCATGTTGAAGTGGGAAGTCCTGTCTATTAAAATATTAACATTAATAGTTTTTTATTTTGTTAATATGTAAAAGACTAGTACTATGTAGAAAAGTCTAAAATACAGAGAAGCACAATTATATATAATCACCCATAACTCCACCATCGGCTCTTGTATATTCTTCCATATTTTTTTATCTAGGCATATATTTACATTCATTTTTGACAATTCACTTTTATAGTATCAAGCTGTTCAGTAACCCGACTTACCTTTTCAAGAGCATATCATACTTAGACATCCATGTCAATACATGTTCACTCACAATATGATTTTCAGTGGAGGTGAATACAGACATACCAATAATTTAACAACCCCCCCTTCTACATTGTTTTGTTTTTGATTTTTAAAACAGCACTGCAGTGGACATCTTTATAGCTAAATGCATGCATTCCATGGTTATTGCCTTAACATAATTTTTAAATAGGAGAACATTTTCTGAGCAGATACATTCCTATTCACAAACCCTTTGCAACAATTCTGAAGACCTCCCAGGTAGGTTGGAACCAGTGGCTTAGACTTCAGAGGCATAGATGCACCACAAAGCTCTCAATGATCTTCCATCTATGCTACTTTTGTGGACTTTCAGATAAACATGGAAAAATGAATGCATGTATCTAATTTCACTTTTTTCTGAAACCTCCCTCAAACTATGGTAAAGAGATTTTTTTTTTAAGAAAAGACTTAGACCCATAGGACCAGGAAGGATAGACGAAAAGGTGCCAGCAAGATAGTAAAGGTAGAAAATAGGCAGACCCTTTGCAATTGATTCAGCAGTCCTGAGAGAGCGGATCGTAAGTTGGCAGTGGGGAAAGGTGAGTTCCCACGTTTTTTTTATTGCACTGAATTAACAAAAGGCTTAAGGACTTATAGTAGATCTGCAGCTAGCCTACATTGCACCTGTGTGTGAATTAGAACTAACCTCCTCCTTCTCAAGACACACTACTGCCATCTGCCAGAAACTTGTCATAAACAATACACAATTCAATAATGTCCATAGTGTGAGAAAGGTGTCCTCAGAATTGGGCAGTGCACAGCTTGTACAGACATACATAACAGCCCTGAACGCAAGGCACCAGTTACCACTAGAGGTGAATGAAGAGGCTGTTGTAAAATAGGAAAGATTGGTTAAAATTATTTAAAGAGCGGGTAAAACTTTAGCTCCTTTATCTCACCTTAGCAAAGACTGGAGGTTTATTTTCTAAAAAGGGAAAAACTAAAAAAGAAAGGCAGAGTTGAGAACAGGGATGCTATGCTAGAAATAAAGGGATTAAATCAAAGGATGCCCTCTGAATGCTGAGCCCCATCCTGCTTCTTCCACTGAGCCCCAAGAACACTGGTATCCAGGCCTTTACCCTCCAGGCAGGAAAGTGAGAGAAACTTCCTAAGGACACATGACCAACTCAAAAGGAAATACCTAAATATTTCTACATTAGGAGTTCCCCAACTAAACATTCCAGAGGATCATCCAACAGTGAGGCTCACAGCCAATGAGTGCCACTCATGTACTTGGAGCTTCAAACCAGCTTTAAAATCCTGACTCTTAAATTTAAGCAGACAAGCAAACATTACCAGTTATTTGAGGACAGATCCTAATGTGAAAGATAGAGACCCAAAACAAACATTTCAAAAAGAACTTGAAGAAAATCAAAGCTATACAGAAAGAACACTTAAAAATACCATGAATATTGGGTAGCTGGGTGGCTCAGTCAGTTAAGAGTCCAACTCTTGATCTCAGCTTGGGTCTTGATCTCAGGGTTGTGATTTCAAGACCCATGTTGGGCCTGTGTTGGGCCCACATTGGGCATGGAGCCTACTTAAAAAAAAATACCATGAATATCATCAGAGAGTTAAATATATCACATCGACAAAATAGGAATAGGGTATTATAAAAGGATATTCACAGATTTTTTTAAAAAAGATCTTGCAGGGCGCCTGGGTGGCTCAGTCGGTTGGGCGGCCGACTTCGGCTCAGGTCATGATCTCGCAGTCTGTGAGTTCGAGCCCCGCATCGGGCTCTGTGCTGACCCGCTCAGATCCTAGAGCCTGTTTCGGATTCTGTGTCTCCCTCTCTCTCTGACCCTCCCCCGTTCATGCTCTGTCTCTCTCTGTCTCAAAAATAAATAAACGTTAAAAAAATAATAATAAAAAATAAAAATAAAAAAGATCTTGCAAATTAAAAATAAGGATGCAGAAACGAAAACCTGAGTAGAGGGTGAGGAAGTCCACCAGAAAGGAGAGCATACAGAGAAGGAAGACATCAGAGAAAAAGTAAGGAAATTAGACGGCTTGTCCAGAACTTTCCTAGTATTGGAAGAGATAAATAAAAATGGTGCAATCAGGGGCGCCTGGGTGGCGCAGTCGGTTAAGCGTCCGACTTCAGCCAGGTCACGATCTCGCGGTCCGTGAGTTCGAGCCCCGCGTCAGGCTCTGGGCTGATGGCTCGGAGCCTGGAGCCTGTTTCCGATTCTGTGTCTCCCTCTCTCTCTGCCCCTCCCCCGTTCATGCTCTGTCTCTCTCTGTCCCAAAAATAAATAAAAAATGTTGAAAAAAAAAAAAATGGTGCAATCAGCTTGTAAAACAATTCAGCATGACCTGGTAAAGATGAATACACACGTATTGTACCACTGAGCATGAGACAAAGATTCATTAAATTTGTTAATTTATTCAACAAATATCTATTGTGCACCTGCTAGGTTCTAGCCATTGTGCGAAGCACTGATCATATGAGAATAAACAAGATGGGCGAGACCTCTCCCTTCTCAGAAACCAACCGAAATTGTTCATCCCAAGGCAGAGGTGAAGTATGGCACATCTCTGGCTCAATTTTGTCTACAAGGCTTGGGGCTCCATGCGAGGAGTGTCTGGGTAGGCTTCCTGTGGACAGAACATATATATAAGGGGATTATAATTATTCTGTGGCTCAGAAGAGAAGCAAAAGTACCACCAATGCTGTATTGAGACAGAACAAGTTTAAATCTAATAATCTTTAACAGAGGGGGTGCCTGGGTGGCTCAGTTGGTTTAGCATCCAACTCTTGACTTCAGTTCAGGCCATGATCTCCCAGATGGTGAGTCTGAGCCCCACGTCGGGCTCTGTGCTGACAATGTGAAGCCTTCTTGGGATTCTGTCTCCGTCTCTCTCTGCCCCACTCCTGCTTGCTCTCTTTCTTTCTCTCAAAAATAAATAAAAATAAACTTAAGAAAACAATCTTTAACAGAGTTGTTCAAACATAAAATCAATTGTCTGGGCAGATGGCAAGTTGGCTGTCAGTGGAGGTGTTCGACGCTAAACAGGATTGATTCACTCAACCGAGCGGTGACTGTGTGCCAGGCACTGCGTGAGGCATGTGTATTAGTCAGCTATTCTGCATAACAAATCACCCCAAAACTTAACATCGTATGATCTCTCACAATTGCTGTGGGTCTGTGGCTAGGCTGTGTGGTTCTGGTCCAGGATATATCATGAGGTTGCAGGCAAGATGTTGGCTGGGGCCACAGTCATCTGAAGGCTTGACCACACATCTGTTTCCAAGGTGGCTCACTCACGTGCCTGGCAAGTTGGTGCTGGCTGTTGAGCAGGGGCTGCTGTTCTTCTCTGTGTGGCCCCCTCCCCAGAGCAGCTTGAGTGTCCTCCCAACAGAGTAGCTGTCTTCCCTCAGAGTCAGTGATCCAAAGGAGAGTAAGGTGCGAGCCACAAGGCCCTTTTGATCTAGCCTCAGGAGTCATACACCGTGACTTGCATAATAGCCTATTGATCACACAGGTCAGCCCTCCACCCATGAGAGAGACCACACAGGGCATGAGCCAGAGAGGAGGATCAATCTCGGAGCCATGTGGCAGCCTGGCCACCATAGTCTGTACACACAACGGTGGAGGAATGGGGTACCTGTCTGTGTAGAGTTGTGTTCATTTGCTAGAAACAGTGTCAAGGAATTGGCCCGAGAGACAAGGCGATTCCCTCCAAACCTCAAGTCCTATGATTTTGGGCATAGGTCCTAGTTTTTCAGTTACCGCATCACTTGCCTACCGTCTCAGAACCAGCTGCTCAAATCCTCTTTTTTTTCAATGTTTTATTTATTTTTGAGAGTGAGAGCGTGAGCAGTAGTGGGAGGAGGGACACAGAGAGAGGGGAACGGAAGATCCGAAGCAGACTTCGTGCTGACAGCAGCAAGCCCGATGCCGGGCCCAAACTCACAAACCGTGAGATTGTGACCTGAGTTGATGTCAGATGCTCAACCAACTGAGCCCCGCAGGTGCCCCTCAAATTATCACTCTTCTGACATGGGCAATGCTGGGGTCTCTATTTCCCTCCATTATTAGCTGCTAATTGCCACACGGTGAGATAACCATGGTTCTGTCCTCCATGCTTTCAGACAGAGAAGTCCCAGATAACCCCACACTTGTGGTTTCTCTCCCCAGAGCATGCCATCACCTGTGTGCCCCATCCTGGGATCACGGGGTGTTCTATGATAACACCAAAAGAACACAGCATCCCCGCTGTTTTTGACTGGGCTGGAACAATCCCTCAATAGCAGTAAGGCCCTGTGGGTTCAGGAGGAGAGCAGGCCCCACACCCTTCCTTTGCCTTGTTGTGCTCTCCTCTCCCTAATCAAGGCCGTTCCATCACCAGACACCTCAGGGTTAGTGACCTCTCTGACGTTCTCAAATGACCTCTGACCTTTGAGCTTTGGGGATGGGTGCAGGTGTGTGGCTAGCGTCTCAGCCCAGCCCACACCAGGGCTGGCTGACACTCTTTGGGGGCACTAGCCCATGTCTGTAGAGGAGTCCATCACATCCGGGTCACCTGAGGGGCCACAGGTGGTTGGGGGAGCTTCAGGCCTGAGATTGTGCTGGGCTCAGGACAAACTGCACTGGGCGATATTGATGTGGGCTGTGCAGAAGTCCAGGAAACACCCCCTACCCGGCACTTGCAGAGGACTCTAAGTACATGTCTTCTGGGTTTAAGTGTTTCAGTCTTGCTACGTGGTCAAGCCTGGATCCTGGAGTAGCTCTGGTGAATATTTATTAATTTATTTGTTTGTTTGATGGTTTATAGTTTTTAAAGTAATACTATTAGGATGGCTATTATTAAAACAACAATAGAAAATAACAAGTGTTGGAGAGGGTAAGGAGAAAAGAGCCCCAGTTCCCTGTTGATGGTAATGTAAAACATTTGCATGAAAATATGGCGTTTCCTCAAAAAGAATTAAACAGAATTACCACATGATGCAGCAATTCTGATTCTGGATATATACACAGAAGAATTGAAAGCAGAGACTTGAAAATAGCATAATAAGCATTATTCACAATAGCCAAAGGGTAGAAACAACCCATTGATGACTCACCATCAATGGTGAGTGCCTAAACAGAATGTGGTCTATACATACAATGGAATAGTATTCTGCCTTTAAAAAAAAAAAAAGAAGGAGGAGGAGGAGGAGGAGGAGGAGAAGGAGGAGGAGGATATTCCGGTCCATGCTACCACATGGATGAACATTGAAAACATTATGGTAAGTGAAAGGTGAAAGAAGCCAGGCACAAAAGGATAAATATTGTATGATTCCCTTATGCATATTCTCTAGAACAGGTCAACTCCTAGAGACAGAAAGTAGAGTAGAGGTTACCAGAAGCTGGCGTGGGGGTGATAATGTGGAATTCCTTAATGGATACAGAGTTTCCTGTTTGGGATGATAAAGAAATTTTGGAAAGGGGCACCCGGGCGGCTCAGTCGGTTAAGTATCTGACTTCGGCTCAGGTCATGATCTCATGGTTCGTGAGTTTGAGCCCCGCATGAGGCTCTGTGCTGGCAGGTCAGAGCCTGGAGCCTGCTTCGGATTCTGTGTCTCCCTCTCTCTGTGGCCCTCCCTCACTCACACTCTGTCTCTCTCTTTCTCTCTCAAAAATAAATTAAGCATAAACAAATTTTTTAATAAAAAAAGAAATTTTGGAGATAGCAGTGATGGCTGTACAACATTGTGAATGTAATTAATGTCTCTGAATTATATAATGGTTAAAATGGTAAATTTTATGTTATATATATATGTGTGTGTGTGTGTGTGTATTTTTTTTACCACAGTAAAAAGGTAATACTAAATAGAATCTTAAAATCCCAATACTATATAAAATATATGAAGTGGAAAGCAATATCTCACCTTTCTGAGATGAACCCTGATGAATTTACCACCTAAGCTTTCAGATTTCTTTCTCCCGTGGAAGTCAGATATCAAGAATCGAATATGATCCGGCAGAACCCATCTGCCCCTTGTGTGGTGGGCATCGCCCCTGCTCTGTGGGGTTCTCGGGGGCTGGATGGCTTGCTTGGGTTTGAAACTCCGTTCCACCACTTGTTACCTAATGTACCTTACCATTCTGAACTGCCTTTTCCTTATCTGCTGTATCTTCAATGTTACAGTTTGTTGGGAGGAGTGTATGAGTCAATGTACATATACCATGGGGGGCTAGGGGATTTTGTTGTTGTTATTGTTGCTTTGTTTCAATGTTTATTTTTGAGAGAGAGAGACAGACATACAGACAGACAGAACGGTGAGTGGAGGAGGAGCAGAGAGTGGGAGACACAGAATCGGAAACAGGCTCCAGGCTCTGAGTTGTCAGCACAGAGCCCGACGTGGGGCTCGAACTCATGAACCGCGAGATCATGACCTGAGCCGCAGTCAGATGCTTAGCTGACTGAGCCACCCAGGTGCTCCTGTTTTTGTTTTTTTGATATTTATTTATTTTTGAGCGGGGGCGGGTGGGAGGGTGCACAAGCAGGGAAGGGGCAGAGAGAGACAGAATCTGAAACAGGTTCCAGGCTCTGAGCTGTCCGCACAGAGCCCAACATGGGACTTGAACTGACAAGCCGTGAGATCATGACCTGAGCTGAAGTCAGATGCTTAACTGACTGAGCCACCCAGGCACCCCTCTACTGTGTTTTTTAAAAGCACCTAGCACTAGGGAGCGCAGAGTATCAGCTTTATTGCAATGCCTGTATTATAACACTCTGCCACTGGACATTCCTCATTCCCTATTTTCCCTTCTGTAACCTCCCTTCCTTTCCTACTATTTACCACCGCCTCAAATGCCTGTACGGGGAATGCACAGAATCCATTTCTTTCCAGCCTATTCCTTAACGTTTCCTCTTGAGCAGCCAGCATGGAGTACCAAATACAATTCTCTCTCTGAGAAGAATTTTAGGTCTAGCTGTTGAATTAACGGACTTTTTTTTTTTTTTTTTTTTTTTTACCTCCTTACACATTCACATACAAATATACATATGTTTCTTAACGGGGTTGTATAATGCATAACATCCAGAACCTGGCTTTCGTTTGCTTAAAATATCTTGGACATCCTCTCATAAAGAGATAGGTTCCCCAAACCAAATCAGAGCATTCTTCTTGTACTTGGGAACTCACGAGAGAGTGAGCCCCTCTCATAAAAAGATAGGTTCCCCAAACCTCAGAGCATTCTTCTTGTACTTGGGAACTCACGAGAGAGTGAGCCCCATTGTCAGAACATGTATGAAAAGGGTGGGTAGAGCCGGCTAAGTGAATATTTCGTCTTTGGATAACGTGTGACATCTTTTTCCACCTCTCCTTAGAACACCCTCGAAAGCCCTCTCAGCACTCCCTGCCCTCACCCCTCCTGCAATCTCATCCCCCCAGCCCTTGGTGTCCCTCAAAGTATCCCCTGCCGGCCCCTGCCAAGCTTTGCCAAGCCGTGATTTTCGCCCAGCTCAGGCCCACCAACACCGAGAAGACACGCTGCGACCAGACTGGACTAGTTTCTCAGCAGCTTTATTGAGTAGCGAGAGGCAGTGTCTTTTTCCACTGGACATGTGTCCTCAAGCTTGTACAAGAACTGCCTTGGGACAGACACACAGACCGGTGGCCGGGCAGGGCAGGTGTTCCTGGTAGCAGGGGAGCACCAGGGACAGCTCAGCTCTCCAAAGGGCCTGGCGCCCGCTCCTGCTCGGGGAGGGCCAGAGGCATGTCCTGGTTCTCCTTCTCCTTGAGGGTGCTGAAGAAAGAGTTGACCTTGTCTCTCAGGTCCTTCTCCAGGAAGCTCAGGTGGTCTTCCATCCCGCCTGCGTAGGGGCCCAGCTTCTGCCTGAGCTCCTCCAACTGCTGCACCAGGGCTCTGTTGAAGGTGTCGCCGTAGGGCCCCATGTTGCGCCGGAACTCCTCCACCTGCCGGTCCAGGTGGCTGTTGAGCTGGGCCAGTGACTCCTGCAGTCCCTTGGCGTTGTCCCTCAGCTTGCCGCGCACGTCCTCGGCCACCGGCGCCAGCCTCTGCCGCAGCTCCTCGGCATTGGCCGTGATCTTGGCCTTCAGCTCCTCGGCATTCTTCTTCATCTGGAAGGCCAGCCCCTCGAGCTGGTGGTTGAGCTTCTCCTGGACGTCCTGCGCGTAGGGAGCCAGGCTGCGGCGCAGCTCTTCCACGTTCTGGTCGATCTTGACCTTGAGCTCATCGGCGTAGGGCGTGAGATGCCCCTTGAGCTCTTCTATGTTCTGGTCGATCTTGGCCTTGAACTCATCTGCGTAGGGCGTCAGTGAGGACTGCAGGTTGTCCACGTTCTCGCGCAGCACGGTCTCCATGCGCTGCGCGTGGGACGTCAGGTGGCGCCGCAGGTGCTCGGCGTGAGTGTTGACCTGGGTGCGCAGCTCGTCCGCGTAGGGCCCCAGGCGCTGCTGCAGCTCGCGCACATTGTCCCCGATTTTCTGGCTCACCTCGTTGGCGTGGGGCAGCAGCCGTGCCCGCAGCTCCTCCAGCTCCTTCCGAATCTCCTCCTTCAGCTTCTCGGAGTCTTTGGTCAGGCGTTCGTGCAGCTCAGTGGCGAAGGGCACGAGCTTCTTCTGCAGGTTATCTGCATAGGTGTTCACTTGCCCGAGCTTGTCCTGGAAGAGGGCACTACAGAGGAAGGACACAAGAGGGCCACCGTTACACTTGGCATTCCGTGCCAGGACCTTGTCTCCTTATGTACCTGCCTAAGACAGGTGAGTGTTCAAGGGTACTGAGTTCACCCAGCTCGGCTCTGTGGCCTTCCCTGCGGTAGACCATGGTTTGAGAGGGTGGATGCAATAGACTAAGTTATTATCTTTTATCTCTGAGTCTCCCCCTGACCTTGAGTCACAATACCCACCTATCATGGGACCTCCAGGGGTTTGCTTTCCCCTCCCTATCTGTGAACTAGAAAGGGCAGACTTTGAAGTCCTTCCCAGCACAGATGCACTGTGACATAGATCACATTCATTGATAGGATGTTAGGCTCTGGACCCCTTCCAGTGTCTTTTACGGATTCAAAATACTGGTTTCCCTGCACATGCCTGTCCTCACAGGCTCCCCAGATATCCCCACGTCCCTTCCCATGATGTCCCAGGGGCCCGTCTTTCTGGAATGTGTTAGGACCCAGCTCCCGTGACATCTCCCTCCCTCCCTTTCTTCCATGCATCTCAATGCTAAGACGTGGCCATTTGGCACAGTCTAGAAGGTTAAAGCAGAAGATTCCTTAGGGATTATCACTCCAACCCCCTGTCTGCATGTGGATCCCAGATCCAGAGGTCTCAGGGCCACTGGGTGAGTTAGTGGCAGGGCAGTGGGCATCCTAAGCCCAGGTCTCCTGCCTCTGAGCTCAGCCCTTGGCTGCCGCATTGCATGGCCTTTAAGAAGCCCCACCCCGCAAGTTGTGTCTTTCTTACTTGAGCTGCTGGGTGAGCTCAGACTGCTGGAGATGTTCCACGGCTTCCTTGGCATTGTTGCTCAGCTGACTGAAGTAGTCCCACACCACGGTGGCCACCTGGTCGGGACCGACCTCAGCCCGGGCACCTGGGCAGGAAGCAGACAGTGATTCATGAGGACCTATCTCCTTCCTTGCCCCTCTGCACCAGCCCTGAGCTGCAGACCAGCTGATGGTGGGGGAGCCTGACCGCTGATCTCCTCCTCTGTGCTTCCCTAGTTAGAAGCTGGGAAGTTAGAAACTGGGCTGGCACTCACGCCAGCGGGCAGAACATTCTCAATAGGCCAGCCCTCCTGTGAACCGAGTGGCAAGTGGGCAGCCTTCTGTGTCCAACTGGGGGATGACAGGCATTTGGAACCGTCCTGTTGCCTGGGCCTCAGACTCTCCAATCCTGCCCACTCGATGTGGCAGAGGGTCCTGCCCAAGAGCCCCATCCAGAGGAAGCTCTTACTCACCGGTGACAGCCACTAGGGCCAGGGTCAGGACCACAGCCCTCAGGAACATCCTGGGCTTCTCGCCGGGCTGCACTGGATCCTTTCTGGAATCAGACGGCGCAACGGGAGAGGCTCTCAGGCAGCTCCACCTGTGCTGCTGTCCGAACTGACCAAAGCTCGGAGCCAGCCAGCCATTTAAACTCCCACCAGCCTGCCCTCCCTGCCTCCCTCCCCCATGTGACTCCACGCTGGAAGATGACACATTCCCAGGAAGCCTCTTGGACTTTTGTGACTCTAAGACAACGTGGAAGCTGACAGTGGACTGAGGCTTGGGTAGCAGTCAGAAGAAGCTGTTCTGTCCTCATGCCCCACCCAGTATGAAGGGAGGGTGGGGAGCCATGAGCTGTGGGAGGCAAGAGGCCCAGGGAACCCCCGAGCCAGGGAGGGACTGATGCCCCAGGGGCCCTGCTGACAATTCTGGATCTGAGCCAGGTTTGGGGAGTAAAGTTCACACCTCCTCTGTCTGCCTCAGGGGAAAGAGTCCCCCCGCCCCACACATTTCCCAAACTGACTCCATCTCAGAGCACCAGACACTAGACTAGGACATCCAGGGTCACAGGGACAGCAAGCTAAGATCCAGAGCTCTGGTCAAGGTGTGCCCAGGAGGAGGGCGAGTGAGCAGGTCGGTGGAGTGGGCAGAACCCCATATTGAAAGGGTTAATTAAAAAAAATTTTTTTTTAATTCATTTTTGAGGGAGAGAGAGAGAGAGAGAACACGAACAGGGGAAGGGCAGAGAGAGAGGGAGACACAGAATCTGAAGCAGGCTCCAGGCTCTGAGCTGTCAGCGCAGAGCCCAATGCAGGGCTCAAACTCACAAACCGCGAGGTCATGATCTAAGCTGAAGTCAGACGCCCAACCAACTGAGCCACCCAGGCACCCCTTGAAGGGGTTGATTTTAAGTGTGCTTCATGTCCCGCTGCTGCCCAGCTGTGCCACCTTGGCCTAGTGACTCAACTTGGCCAAATTCTGAGCCTCAGTTTCTCCTTCGGACACGGAGTTGCTGGGCATAATAAATGAGCTGTTGCTCGTGCAATGGGTGTAGCGCCTGGCTCAGAATAAGCACTACACAGTCATTGTTGTTGTTATTAATAATAACCTTGTTTTCCTGATTGGGGCCCTGGCAGGGGGTCCAGTAGAATGTTCATCCCTCCAGAGAGAGGGCAGAGTCAGGCCCAGCCCTCTAGGGATCACCAGGGTGGGGTACGATGCAGGGGGAATGGCTCCCAAGCTTAGCCACACTCCCTGGGTGGGAGCAGTCAGCCTGTGCTGAATCTCAGGACCTGAGCCTCTTAGGGGACTTCTCACTGGGGGCCGGGGGATGGGGTCAGGAGGTCTTCTAGGAGACTTCTATCGTTCTCTACAATGAGGTCATACACACGATTACAGAAAGCCATCCACCAAGAAGACAACGCGGCCTGCTCTGCATGGGCCCCTCTGCTAGACCGTGCCACCTGCAGTGACTGTGAGAGGAAACTCATTCCCACTGCACTGTTGGCTCTGATCCTAGAGCACAGGGCCCGACACGCGGGTGGACTCCTGGCCACCCGCCATCACGACAGCCCACAGTTGTGTTAACCCTGATTTATCGGGCCTCCATGTTTCATACTCCAGAAGTGGCTTGATGTCTCATGGGATTAAAGACAGCTAAGGCCTTTCAGCCTCTTGTGCCCTGCCGTGTCCCCATACTGCCCATGGTCGCCTCCAGTCTCAGGGAGCCCCGCCTTCCTGGACAGCTGTCCCTATCTCGCGGTAGTTGTGAAGGGCTCAGATTCTGGACTCGGACTCCATGGGTTTGCGTCTGGGCTCCCCACTTACTGTCTACATGACCTCGGGAAAATCTCCTAATCTCTCTGAGTCTCAGCTGCCTCAGCTGGGCGTAGAATAATGAGGAATCAGTGAGACAGTCTGTGTCACGCTGGGAACAGTGTCTAGGAACAGCACTAGTCACATTTCACCCTGCAAGCCTTACCTCCCTGCCACACTGGCCTATTGCTCCTGTTCCTGCTCCCCAGTCAGGCACAGTCCAGTCTCGGGTGGGTGCAAAGGTCAGTGCTCAGTGCCCCCATCCCTTCCCCCGGAGCCAGAGATGAAAAGAGCAATGAGTCACCAAGAACATCTCAGCTGCAGCCTGACCTCTTGGACTTGGAGTGTGAACAACAGGTGCCACCAGCATGTGACAGGTCCTGTCTCACTTGCCTGGGCGTACACACACTGGGAGTGTCTGTACCCCGCTGAGCATGTCTGAGAGCATCTGCCAGGACGTGCACAGATTCACATAAGTGTGCAAATACTTCAGCTGTCTGTGGGCACAAAGCTAAGGCATCTCGCTAAGGGACCGGTGCCGGCCTGTGCGAGCAGCCACAACCACGAGGGGGGTGTGCTGCTTCCTGACATGTCGTGGGTGGATGCCATTACTGAATGCATATGTTTCCCCAAGTCAGTGGGCACGTTTTGTATCAGTCTGTAAACAGATTTGCACCGGGAACAGGGGAAGAACGAGTGTCCAGTCTTACAGCGTTCGAGCCACGGGCTCGGCCTCCGGCTGGGCCTCTGGTTCTCTTTGGGCACAGATGCTGGCCTCTCCTGCAGGACCTGACCCTATGAGACAAGAGACGGCCCCATTGGTGGACACAGGGGGCCCATGTGATGCTGGGCAAATCATGTGCCTCTCTGAGCCTCGCTCTCCTTGTGTGTGCAACAGATGGCCCTAATGGTTGGTAATACAATGAGGTTGAAAGTCCAGCATTACAGCCACCCTCCTGTCCACCCCACAGGGACAAAACCAGGGGTCAGCCCAGAGCTCAGAGCCAGGAGGGGAGAGCTCAAGACCAGCCAGAGACAGGCAAGTCACATGGACATATTCCCCACAGATGCTCCACTCTGGCCCTCTTCCCAGGGCAGAATTAAAGAGGGGTAGCTCCTGTTGTTGTTACAGGAAGGATCTGGGTGGGATAATAGGAGGAACTTCCCGCATGGAGAGGCATGGGGAACCAGATACTCTGGCTGGCAGGGCTGAATCGGGGCTCCCCATCCAGCCTAATGGCAGGGGCATGGATCAGAGGCTTGTGTGCTAGCCTCGCCCAGACGCAAGGAAGCTAGTGAGGAGTCAGCCTAGCCGGTCCTAGAGGACTGGTCCTAGAGGACCAGTTTTGGCCCCAGCTGCTCAAGCCTCCCTCCCACCCCCTCCTTACCACCACTGGTGACTCCTTACAGCCAGTCTGCGGGCCAGGCCCAGAGCAGCCACCTCATCCCAGGGGAGCCAGCGTGGGATGGAGAGAGAGAGAGAAAGGAGAGAGAGGCAGCTTAGGCTGGCCCCTGAGAGGGCCCCTCCCGAGATAGCCCTACTGAGACCCAAGCCAGAGCTGTCAGGAGGGCACTCAATTGTGCCAAGCCCTTTGAAAGAGGAAAAGTCCCAGGACTCATGGCATGCCACACCCCTGCTGCATGGGCCCACACACCTGGGTTCTCTGCCCAGCTCAGCCCGACCCTGCTGGGTCTCTCTGCCCCCATCTTCTGACCTCCCTGGCCTCAGGGGGCCCATTGCTACATGTGAGAGAGAGGACAGTTTCCTCCAGACCCTCCACACACAGCGAAAGAGAGTTGGAGGGTCCAGGGATCCAGCCAGCCCATTCTAGCAGGCCCAGGGACCGAGGACTTTGTACTCTGACCCAGCCTGGACCCTGGATTCCCACTGTGGCCTTCACCTCCGGGGCCGAGGGACAGGCCAGAACAGAAGAGTGACACGGGCACAAGTTGCTCTCTACCCTCCCCGGTGCGCAGATCCTTCAGCGACCTGATCAGTTTCCTTTCCTCCCCACCCCATCACCAAAATCTGTGCTCAGGAAGAGATCTGAAACTGATTTACTCTAAGGTCTGAGTGAATGATAAATCTCCAAGGGTCTCATCGCTCCAAGCTGCCTACTGCCAGTATTGGTATTTGAAGACCCGGATTCTGGTTTCCGGCTCTACCAGTGATGTGCTGTATGTACTCGGGGACATCTCTACCCCTTTGAGCCCTAGGTCTCTCATCTACCAAATGGGACGTTAATATCTACTTCATAGAAATCTATATGCATTTTAACAGAATACAAGATCTAAGTCAAAGGAATGAACTTCTAATGGAGAAAGGTCAAGTCTTAGCAAACAAAGAATTCTGAGGGTGGAGCCAGGCCTCTTTCTCAGGCCTCTGATTTCACACCGTGGAGTTAGTTGCTTCTTCCTGAGAAGATGGCTGCCTGCTTTCAAAAGCCCTATTTCCTCCTGCCTTCAGACTATGCTGTCTAGGGATAGACAAGGTGTTTGGGAGGAAGAAAGAGATTTATCAAGCCTGTTCCATGAACCAGTTGCTTTGTACATGCCTCATTTACTTTGTGCCACAACTCTTGGCGTATCAGCATTCTATCCCCTTTTACAAGAGGAGCAAATTGAGGCTCTGAGGTATTAGGTCTCTGTTCCTAGGTCATATGACTTAAGAGTCACAGGCATCGTTTGAACCTGGGATTTCTTGGCTTCAAAGTCTTATTAGCCTCCCTGATCCTGCTATCCAGGTTATGGCTCCTGTTGCGGGCCCAGGGCCACCTTACCCCGAGGAAGGTAAGCCTGAGTCCTCTCCTGGACAGCCCCTGCAGAGCTCCTCTGTCCCCTCTCCCCACCGGACTGGCCTCACCACAACCTCGGTTCGTTCCAGCTCCCCTCCCAGCCAGGGGGCTCCGAGGGCTGCCATTTCAAAGCTGAGGAAACCAAGGCCCGAGGTGAGAGGTGCTCAGCGCTGGCAATCAGTCCCAGTTGTCGCTGTCTGGGGAAGGCCCAAGCCTGGAACCCCAGCTCCTGCCCCAGGAAATGTTATCAGTGGGTCCAGAGGGCAAGGGGAGGAGGAGGGGGGGAAAGGCCTTGGGCTCAGAGCAGCCTGTGCTGTTCTCCCACCACCCCCTGCCCTGGGCTCAGCTGGAGAGGCTCCTGGAGAAGAGACGTCGATGCAGGGGAGGGGGCTGTGTGGAGTCAACTGTGTCTCCCCTCCCCACACAAGCCTCTGCCCATAGGTCTTCGGTGACTTCACTCCCGACACCCCACCCCAATACTGAGTTGTTCTCAAGCCTGAAGAAGCCCATCACCTTCTCAATCCAGCCCCCACCCCTTCCAGGCTGTTTCCAGGGCCCAGGGGGCGGGGTGCGGGGAGGGACCTGAAAGGCATGTGTGAAGGGCTGCGGTGGCCCAGAGACCCCTGGCTTCTCCCCTAATGCCTTTCCCCTACCTCTCCCTGGGGAGCCA